>NW_028301558.1:3672500-3997500 GCF_042242905.1 Orbicella faveolata | reverse complement strand
CTTGTGTTTTCTGTTTTCTTAATGTCGGCGATGGACAGCGTTAGCTTGAGTTCGGAGAAGAAAAGGTAATAAATTCACTGAAATTCGTTGCTTATTTGGATAATTGATTAACGCAGAATATTAGATCTAAAGCGGTGACTATTGATGACTATTCGTCACTGTTCGCCACTTTTCGCGACTGTTCGCCACTATTCGCACTATTCGAGACTATTCGCAACTATTCGCGCTATTCGGGACTATTCGCTATTCGCTATTCGGGTTTTCCAGACACCCCTGCGGGCCACATATACGGTACACCAGCAAAATATTTTGCAAGGTTTTAGATGTAAAAACAACTTCGTATGTGACTGCAGTCTTTCTACTTCAGTTTACATTCTTCAACATTTTATCTGTAAATATCTTTCTGGGTTTTAATTGTAACGTGAAGAAAAGATGCGACCACGACCGTGGGGTTTTAGCGCAGTTTAAAGCAATCTGCCAAATTTGAGCAGTTTTGCTGATTATAAGCACATAATCAAAGAATATGTGCAGGCGCACAGTCGGGGCAAAAAATACTGGTCGTTTAATAGTGGAAGTTATGCTTTAAAAATAAGAAGTCACATGAAAGTAAAAACATTTCGTGATTTATGGGCGTAAGTTATGTTTTAAAAGTTCGAAGAACTGTAAGAGACTTTGTCCAGTCCAAAAGATTTCATCATCTTCGCTCGTCCATGCATTTGAAGTGTTTATTAATTGTTTATGAAGCAATGACTGAGCATTTGAGCACCAACTTTGACTGATAAAATCCTTTATTTCTTACAACGCTTGACTTCTTACATTCCTGTTCGTTGAGATGCTGGTTGCCCGTCCCATTCTATCTCATTCCACTCCCCCCCCCCCCCCCTTCCCACACTTGACATCATTCTGTCACCTTTGTGCTTTTTGCATTTTCGACTACACTTTGCAAAATAAACCGGCTGCCAGTAGTTTTTTTGCAATGTGCAGTTCCAGAAAATATCCATACTCCCCCCACAGAAGGGATTGGAATTTCCTGGGGGGTGGGGGGTTCTGGAAAAGCATTGACTGAGCATTTGAGCACCAACTTTGACTGATAAAATCCTTTATTTCTTACAACACTTGACTTCTTACATTCCTGTTCGTTGAGATGCTGGTTGCCTGTCCCATTTTATATCATTCCACTCCCCCCCTCCCCACATTTGACATCATTTTGTCACCTTTGCGATTTTCGCATTTTCAACTACACTTTGCAAAATAAATTGGCTGCCAGTAGTTTTTTGCAATGTGCAGTTCCAGAAAATATCCATACTCCCCCCACAGAAGGGATTGGAATTTCCTGGGGGGTGGGGGGTTCTGGAAAACCAAAAAAATTTAAAGAAATATAATTATGAAGCTTAACTGGAATTTCTAGAGGGGTGGGGAGGTGTTAGAAAAAAATCCCTTCCACGGGGGAGGTATGGATATTTTCTGGAACTACACAATAACGTTTTTACTTAACAAATCGAATGTGGTTTAACGTTGTCTGTACTCTTATCGACAACGATATCCATCATCATAATGGTCAAAGTGTTGTGGACTCACAAGGCGAAGCCAGCCACTGCGATGACGCATATCGTTGTCAATAAGAGTACAGACAATGCTTAACTACATTCGATCTGTTTTTTACAACAATATCAATGTCAAAGAAAATGTCGCAAAATGTCAGTTAAACATTTACAAACTGAAGGCTTAGAAAAGGACTTCAACCAATAAGATTCAAACAAATAACTGTACCAGACACACCTAGAGAAAATGCTGTGATCTACCAAATGAATTTCATAGCCACTGAGAGTGGTGTTTAGCTGTATTTGTAAGTCCACTGTTTAATTTACCTGCTCTTCAGTGCTTCCATCACCACTCAGTTGTCTGTTGAGCATTTACACAGCCAACGCAAAGGTCTTGAGGTTGAATCTTGTTGCACCTTCTGATGTTTTTGCTTATTGTCATACATTTCCTAAAAAAATACAATGTAAAATCAAAATTGAAGGTACGTGTATATTAAGTTGACCTAACCTATTAGCCTCTTTTGCAGTAGTCTTAAGGGTCAGTGCCACACCCTATTGAAAGGGGATGTGGGGCTCTGCATTCCATATCCTTAAATCTACTTGTGGATATTTGTAGGCTCCCTTGTCAGGTGGAGTGGGGTTAAAAAAATCATGATTAGAGCAGACGTAGCATTATCTCGATGCTGCCAATCACCCCACTTGTAATTACAGTAAAACCTCGCTATCTCGAACTCGGTTGTCTCAAAGTCCCCAGTACATGTATCTCATACTCAAATTATTTTCACATGGATATACTTTTGAGTCATTTCCAATCAGCTACAGTCCAAGCCCTATTAAGTGACCACCTATTAAAAGGCCATCGCTATTAGGTGGCCAGTAATCAAAGTCCCAATGACGATTTTTCTATTGCTTTTACCTCTATTAAGTGGCCAACCCCTTTTAAGTGGCCACTATCTATTTCCCCAAGGGAAACCATTTAATAGAGGCTGAACTATATCTCAAACTCCCCATTATCTCTGACTTTATACTGTTGACAAATTAAATTAAGCCACATTGTAATGAACCTTCCAGTCCATCCTATAAGCAGCAAAGAGATGACAGCACCCAGCCGAGCCTCGATGAGATCCTTCATCGTCGTCCAACTAGGAATGATTGGCTAAGTTCTTTTACAGGTATAGGTACATAAAGAGCAAATGACAGACCAACTCTTACTAAGCCATTCTGTAGAATTCTGAAAATATCTTGCTTATTAACCAAAGATTGCAAGCATAGCTTCTAAATTCTTCTTTTCATCTAGTGACACAAGATTATGTTCAAAGACAGTATGCTAGAAATCATGATCATTCTAACAACACGTTATGTTGAAAGATTTTGCAAATTTGCAATAAATGACCTGGCAGTATGAGTTGTCAACATGTGCAAATTTCAATTGTAAAGTGTCCAAAATCTGTAATCTAACCAATCACAGAATCTGGCTAAGCAATCCACATTGGGTAATAAATGAGTCTCTTGACTGACCAGTGCCACATATACATGCACCCTTCAACTCCTCCCTGCCAGTTCAGTAGTCAAAAACTATAATCTCATGCTTACTCACACCTGCAGGCCAATTGTTCAGACCTGAAATATTCTTAGCTATTACAACCTTACCTAATCATAACAATTACAATTTCCTCACATGTGACTGGTGCATAAACTGGTGTATTTTGCTCTAATTTTTCTGCAAAGTTGTAATCGGACAGTGTAATCGGACAGTTGGCTGTAATCGGACAGTTACATGAGCCAATCATAACATTGATTACAGTCACTATAGTAACCAATTCAAGAGACTGACTTTGTAAAATTGTGGAGGTTTAGTTTCCTGTGACTGTTTTGAAAGAAACTTGACAGCCATTTTGCAAGCTATTCCCAAATTCTTAATTATGATATTTAAAAATGACTATTTAAAGCTGTTTTTCAAATTGTGGGAAATTGTAATGGTTATGATTAATTGGTAACAGGACATTGTGTCATCCAATTCAGTCTGTAATCATACTCATGATTAACAAATCAGACTCCTGCTTCGCGGTCGTCCGATTTCGTTAATCACTCATATGATTACAGACTGAATTGGACTCCACTCAGTCCTATTACCATTATTAATTGACATAAATTCCAAACTTGCACTATTGCAAAGCAAGGAATGTCCGTAAATAAGGGTTCTTTCCCAATTCAGTAGCAGATCTAGGGAAGGGGCCTGCCCCCCTTATTCTGGGTAAAAAAAGAAAAAAAATCACTGAAGGAAGAATAGCCATGCCAGCAGGGCAAGCAAAACAAAACCTGAATCAAAACAAGGTCTGGATCCGCCACTGCAATTATCTGGTGCTAGTCGAAGAAAAAAGCACGAAATAACAAGATCAAAAATTATGCATTCTAAGACTTAGACGTGAAAGTGTTTGGAGGGTCTTCTGAATGCCCTTTCATATCTTTGGACTATTTGTATGTATGTTCATGATGTCTTCAAAAATCGAGGTACTCCCTGGTGAAACATTTCTCGCCTTTGATGCAGAAAAAGTAGCCAGATACATTTCTTTTATCAATCAACAATACAAGGTTCTGAAATTGTTACATCTTGGGTAGGAGTAGACATAAAACTGAGGCATGCTGCATAGCATGTATTTTGGTAACTATCAGGTTTCTAATTTTCAGTTTCCAACTAACATCCCGTCCCCTCAACCCCCCCCCCCCCCCCACCTCCCTCCCAACTCCGATCCCACCTCAGAGGGCTAAAAGAAAATTAAAGAAGGCAAGTGTGTGAAAACATGAAGATACGTGCTTGATGGAGACTAGTTTCACACGGACTACGTGTGATTGACTTTCTTATCGGACCTTTTAAGCGAATAAACCTTGGTAAATACCGTGTTGGCGCAAAACATACAATTAAACACCATGTTGACATTGTCAAACCGGCGCACGTGAGCAAGATATTTAACCGTATATGGGCATCTAGCGACGAAGCGAAAGCCCCAGATAAATGTTTCTTCCCTAAAACACGAAACTGAGAAATCAAAAGATTAAATTAAAAGAAATCTAAAGAAATACTCACTTTGTACAAGACATTTCGTGTCGTTCATGATCACTCTTCATCATATCACACATCCGGTCAATCCGGTCCAGGTGGAATCACCGCAAAATTTTGACGGTCAGCAGTCAGTCTCCCAAAATTTAAGTATAAGCGCTATTTTGATTGGTCAAAATGTCCCTGACGTCACGGAGAAGAGCTTTATTCCCGCCATTTTGAGTGTCTGTGTTCGAACATTTTGCCAATGTAGCTTACTTCGACCAAGAAAGTATGGCGGCCTCAAAAATCTCCCTCGACAAAGACGCTTTTTTTCGACGAATCAAAAGGATTTACGACGCCTGGAAGGTAAAAATTTCGTACCGTTTTTGGGAGGGAAAGTGGGTAGTTGCACTTCGTGCGAAGTCTTAGATTTCTTACGTACGGCAAATAACTAAGCTTACATACGAATTTCAGAAAGAGGAAACGACGGAAGACAATGGAGCTGCATTTCCAAGCGTTGACGCTGTTGTGATTGCAGTGGGACAAGATGAAGATGTTATTTACAGTAAATCGACGGCAATACAGGTAAACCATTTCAACGCAATATTGGTTTTGACGGTCACATGGCAAGGGGCATGGAATGTCGATCATTTAATTACATTGTACATGACGTACATTCTAGAGTGGCGAATGAAATGGGTGTATTAATTTTGCGCGTTGATGTATTTATTTTCTTATACTTGATGTCTTGATTCTTCAGTTGATGTTTTAATACAAATAATTGGGGTTGATTGTTCATTTCTGACTTTAAATTTAGGAGCATAAATCAACATTTATTTACTTTGTGAATAAATCCTATATTATATGGCAAGGTACTCTCCAAGCGTTCTGATTGGTTCTTTCTTGGTGAGAATTTTGCTATACGGACCATTTTTTGCGTTGTGTCATATAAACTACTTGCTAGCTGAGCTTGTGCAAGGCATACTGGGGAATTTTGACCCTGAGTTGTTTTTGAACAAACTGAATACAGCGAGGTCTGTATGACCATGACATGACCTCGGGCCAAATTCCCCCGTTCAGCCCTTTTACTTGGTTAGTAAGAAGTTAAACAATTTCAGTAATATACTAGTATTATTCATGCAGTCCCAGTCCACCCCCACCCCCACCCCTCCTCGCTAACTAGGAATATGGTACTTTGTATAGGGTGTAGGCCAATGCAAGTGGTCAGTTTTCTGCAGGGCTGGGGGAATAAAACAAGTATACAGTTTCTTTGGCCAGTTAGAAAAGCATGATGTGCTTTATATCCCTGTCAAATACCATGGCCTACCCAACATTCCAGACAAGAAGACCTGATATATAACAGCCCAACAGTACCCAGTTCTCTAGTAGAAAATGTTTTGATAGTCTTACAGAATCTTTTCATCTTACTTACTGCCTCTAGAAAACTAATAATTCTCAGGATTTACTAACTTGCAATGTCTTCTTGGGACCTATTTGGACAGGACAACTTTGTAGAATACACTGCTAACATCATGCAAAAGCTGGGTACAAATTGTTCATCGTATAATATTATTTGAGACTATATGAAAACTCCTACAGTGCAACATTTTTTGTGTTGTACATAAGAATTGTAAGCGAAGTGTAGGTTCGATTTGCAAGAAGCAGTTCAGCGGGTATATTTTGCAGGTTGCGGGTTGAAATTTTATTATAACTGGAAAACCACTGGCACTAGAAATAATTGATAACCTATATACTCATCAGGGGTTCTTACATAAAGTAGTTCGCCTCTTTCACATAGCGAAAACACAATTGATCCGCTATAAGTACTATCAGTCGTCACTCTGAGACCAGTGAAATCTCTTCAAAGCCATCTGGATGGGCGCTCCACAGATGTTTCCATCGATTCCAGATTTGGCTCGGGTCTTTCCTCAACAACAGAAGATGGTCATCACAAATGAAGCAAATAAATAAAGAAATGAAATAATATAAGATTTTAACCGACATAATATACTAGCATAAGCTCAGTGTGCTTTCATTTTGGTACTCACGGGAAAGAAACCAAATTCAGATGATATTTCAGATGTTTCTACAAAAACAATAATTCATTGCAGGCTTAAAATCATAAGAATATACTCTCCTCCCATCGCTTCAGCCAGTTTGGCACTTACGTGGCAGCCACCTTGCTGAGCGATTGCAAACATCGTCATGTAACAGTCATGGTAAGTCTACCACCTGTAAGTTGCTTTTAAGTGTCAGCGGTTTTCCAGTTATAATTAAATTTCAACTTGCAACCAGCAAAATATACCTGCTGGAAGCAGTTATGTCATGGTGTTGTAAGCTTGTTGCAGGTTCAAGTTGTACTGTCTAAATTCGCCCAAACAATTTCACCACAATTTTCATTGTCAAGATGAGAGGTAAATAGAATAAGACATCGCCAATTCAGGCAAGTGAACAACACATCTACCCTTTTGAGCAAATGATATACCATGAAGTTTTCATAATTACATGCAATGTTACACGTATAAGAAACCTTTTCCTAATTATCAGTTACATAATTATATAAGTTATTAACCACTTAATGACTGGTCCCAAGGGAAACAGTGAGTTTTGTTTCTCTGAGATCCTCAATGTTTTCTGAGGCAAAGCCAAGGGGAACATTGGTTGGTGGCGGGGGCAGGGGTACAAAACTCACTGTTTCCTGTGGAGTCAGTCAGAAAGTGTTTTGTTATACCTCCCAGCTCAAAAATAGAAAAAAAAACTGCAAAAAAACCTATTTTCTTGATGGCGGCTGGCACGGCAAATCTGCCGCAGTTTTGAGGAGCACTTTTTTGTTCGCCCTAGGGAGTTAGTGAGTTTTGACCTGGGACACGTGACATGTTCTGCTCCAATCGAAAATACATATTTGAGTTTAGGGGTATAACAAATAGCCTTAATTACCAGTTAGGAGAAGGAAGATTTTCATTTTGCAAGTAAAAGAATTACTAATTTACATAATTATATTGAATTTTGTTCCCCTTCAGCAATGGCTGTTTGGTTATGAACTGGCTGACACCGTGACAGTGCTCTGTGAATCATCAGTTCACTTCTTAGCAAGTAAAAAGAAAATTGACTTTCTGAGGCCATTACAAGACATGCAAAAGAAGGCAAGCCTTTCTCCATCAATACAACTACACCTGAGAGACAAGGTGAGGAACAGTTACAAATGGAAACATTGTACTTCTGTTTATTTAGAGATGTTATGAAGTGAAGTGCAAATGTTTGTATTCATCTTGTTTTCTCTTAATGCAGACAACTTTTATCTTGTTTGTAGACTGACCAAGACAAGGAGAATTTCCAGAAGCTTGTTGATGCCATGAAGGATAGTAAATCTGTAAGTATGAACTCATACAGAATATAAAGATTGCTCTTATTACCTAAGTAGGATTATTATAATTATTATTTTAAAATACTAAATTTTGTGATTGTGTCTGTCATGCATGTGTACAAGAATTTCAGGCTTTTTTAGGAATTCAGTCAACATGGTGGGAAATTTTGCCAATACAGGACAACAATCCTGTTGTAGTTAGTTGGTGTTGCCTTCTTGTTGACTTCAATCAGACACTGTGGCATCAGGGCTCGACACTAACTGTAGCCAACTAGCCTGAGACTAGTAGAAATTTAGTTTTGGCTAGTAGGTTTTCGATTTCCACTAGCCACTTTGGCTAGTCAACAAAATGAAATTGGCTGAACTAGTTTGTCTTCTTCAAGGAAGACAAACACAAAATTTATACTGTTCTTGGAAACAATGTCAGAATTTCATTGTGGACATATCATGGTACTGGGCATGTGCTGTTCAACACGTATGTCTACTTTTCCCTGTGTGGTACATAAACGGGGAACTGAACATGTTAATTTTGTTGAAAGAAATTTTTGACAAACTAGACAGCATTTTCTGAAAGCACACATCAGTGCTCTGTTTTGGTTACGAATTTTTTTCATCTGCAAAATAGTGTGGAACTGTAAGGGATAACTTTTCATCTAGCGTAACAAAATATGGGGGATTTGTCGTTGTATGCATACTTACAAACTTACCACTACAGAAATAATTGGATGAGAAAGATTTATTTCCTCCGACATTTAAATCAGCCGTTTTTAGCAGTGTAATTTCGTGAGCGACAGTTTACAGAAAGTTGTTTTGCTTTTGAAACATTTCTACGGCACCTGTCTCTAAAGAAGTCTCAATAATTTTTACAGTGATGTCTTGGGAATCTCGACATTTTTCCAAGGAAGTCTCAGGGAAAAACAGAGTCCTGAAAGTCTTTTCAGGAACTGGAACTTTTTTGAAACTAGTTTAAGTACAGTATAATTACCAACATTAAAGCTTTAAAGTCAATCGTTAAAGCGCAGTTAATGGAGCGTGACGCTATTTACGTACAGTCACTAGCTTACTGTTGTTAAACGTAACGCAATAGAATTGTTACACGTTAGAACATTATAGAAGTCTTTCTTGTCTAGTCTAAACAATATTCACAATAGCCTTTCACGAATACATGTTGCAACAACGTCCGGTTTAACAATATCATGCTTTTTGTATGGCTAGTCTTTTAAATAGCCCCATTCTTGTTTCGTTCAAGGCCGCATGGACTCTGTACGTTTCATGGTACACGATTTTATATTGGTTTAAACCTAGACATCAGTCTACCTATAAAAAAGGCTTAGCTTGGACTTAAGCATCATTTGCTCGTTATATCACTACTGTAACTTTTAGTTAGCCCTCGAAATTGTAACTCCCACCCTTCACTCCCTTTGGAGGTTTATTGTCGTTGTTCATTAATATAAATAATAAACTGGGGTTCACCTCTCGTGCCACGCTATCGGTTAAGTCTTGCAGCGACTTCCCCAAGCTTCGTTTTCGCTAATTTAGTGGCGCTATGTAATGCTCTTTTATGCCTCTTCTTGTCCGATCCAGCACGTGCCGGCGGAGTCGGCTCGTAGTGCTGGGGAGATAAGTAAGGCTTGAGAACTGTCTACACTCTAGCATGATGCTGACCGGAGGTCAGCTCGTAGTGCTGTTTAGAGTTACGCTACTAGGACGCGCAAGCTTTTGACCTCGCCGACTTGTCCGATCCAGTGCAGAATTAACTGCTGGGGAGATAAGTTTGGCATTTGGTCACGCAATGGAAGTTCGTCTGTCACGCCAATTGCGGAGCGGTGTTCCCCCCTTTACGCCATAGAACACGTGTTTATTGCTTGTGTTTGTTGGGATAATTAAAGCATTACTCCCTAGGAACTGCAACATTAATATGTATTAAAGAGAGTCGTTTGCGTTGTGCTTTCAAGTCTTGTTAGTGCATTCTGCTGTTATTGGACCTACCTGAAATTTTCGCGACACATTTTTGCGAATTTCGCGATTTAAAAGAAATTGCGAAATTGAAGTGACATGAATAAGTAAGTGTCAGGAACATAACACATTATGTTACTGTTGACATATAGTCCCGTCATTGCGTCTTTGTTACTTTTGACGTTATTCTACCTTTAATAAAGTCAGTTTACTAAATTCACAGACATGTTTAAGTAACATTGCAAAGCAAACACATTTTGTGTTACTCAAAAACGCAAAGTTGAAGTGCTTCAAAATACAAAGTTTTGCAAAATCGTGAACTTAAGTGTCGCAAAATATGTGCACCCCCAAATTGGGAAATAAACGTGTCGTGAAAATTTCATGTAACAAAGTAGCCAACCTCAACGCTTGGCTAGTGAAAAAATGCTTTTGGCTAGTAACATCTAAGTAGTCACTAGCCACTTGGCTAGTAAGTTGAAAAGTTAGTGTTGAGCCCTGGGCATACTTGTACAAGATGCAATTACATGTACCAATGGGAGCTGCTAAAATTTGCTTTTCTTTGCACAAGTACACAAATGTAATATATGGTTACATGTACACTGATTCTTATGCATACATTTGTTTGACATATATTGTGGTTTAATTTTTTATCTCTGCTTTAAGTTTTTCAAACAAGTTTATTGTATTTTTTTTCCACATGCTCCCCACCCACCCCCCTCACTCCCTCATGCTACCCTACCCTCTCAGCCCCTACATGTAACCCCACCCTTCTCCTACCAGGATTCCCCTCGACATTTTACCATAGTACTCCAACCCATACTACAACAGGATTTTGTTTATTATTTTGTCTTCACCTGAACTCCACTTTCATCTCTACAATGTATTTGGCTACACAAGCAATTGTTGCAATTTTTCCCATATTTGTTGGTCTAATAAGTTATTGGTCACGGACTCTTGCTTCCAATTAAAGGAAATTAAACTGGGTTGAAAAACATTAACTTGTTTGAAATGTTTGCAGTTATATTCAAGTTTATAACTGTCAAAGTAACATAAGATTTTGTTTTTCTCCTCTGTTTTTATAGGGGAAGACAGTGGGTGTTTTTGTGAAAGATAATTTCCAGGGACAATTTCTGGATGAATGGAAGACTGCATTTGAGAAAGAATCATTTGAGAAGGTCAGCAAACCACCAAACATAAAACATATTTCTGCAGAAAATTAAAAAAAACTGTATAAGTCATTTTATATTTTCTTGACTGAGGAAATTGCTGTAGAACCAATTTTTGATACATGTCTAATTGCCTCAGTGGGTGTGTTCAGTAAGCAAGTTGGTGTAACATGCTTCACAACTTTGCAAAAAAATTGTTAGGTATGCTGCACAAAACATTACCTAGTGAGGTGTTTGGTGCCTAATGATGAGAATTCTTTCATGTTTTGCAGGTTGATATCAGCAGTGCTGTAGCTTATGTTATGTCCGTAAGAGAGGAACATGAACTTACCTATGTCAAGGTAGTGAGCGAACAACATTTTTACAGTGAGCTGCAAGCCTGTACACAAATTAAGCATCATAAAACACTAAGAAGTCATCTTGTTTTCTCTACCAATCATTAAATATGACCAACACTTGCATAATTTTACAGTAAGCATTAATGAAATTTCTATTGCACGAGTGAAGTTCCTCGTACAAAAATTGTACATAATACATGTATCATTCTTTCTCCTGTAGAAAGCTGCACACGTTTCTTCAGATATTTTTGTTAAATACTTCAAGAAGCAAATCATGGAAATTGTAGATGATGAAAAGGTGTGGTATTGTATAAATCATTCAAAAACTGCCAGGTAGCAAGACAGGCGATAATTGACAAACATGCTGATGTAAATTTGATGCTTTTAATAAGAAATGTCATGTTTAAATTGAAATCCAAGGTATTGCTGTTGAAGGTAGTAGCAAAATAGATTTACTTCTAATTGAGCAAATGTTTATCACATTCTCCCATTTTTTAAAATTTTGATTTGTTCAGTTATGCTAATTAGGTACATGTGTATGTAAATTGGCTGGAGAAAGATAGTTATGCTTTTTGGCAAGGTGGCAGTATTGAAGATTGGAGAAAACCTAAAATGTCCAATCCTACGTAATTTAGAGGCCTAGGTGATACCTTATGATGTAGTTGTTATAGCAACAATTGTACATTGGACATATATATTTTGTTCGTTTTTTTGTTTGTTTGTTTGTTTGTTGTAATGTATACAGTTGTGTGGTGATTATTTTGTAGCGAGTCAAGCATTCTAAAATTGCAGATGGAATAGAAGGAGCTTTGGAGTCCAAGAAATTTTTACAACCTGGCATGGATGCTGACCAAGTGAGAAACAGACTTGTTAATGATTAATTTTTCTATTCTCGCATTTGAATTTTTTCAACATTTAGTTTATGTCCAAATTTTTGTGATTTACTATGTTTTTATATGATTTTTTTTTTCATGATCAGTCTGCTACAGTATAGTTTTCCTCTTTATCTCCACACTTTTCTTTCAGTTTTCAATTTGGGAGTTTCTTTCATGTCATTTACCATTAATTTTACAAGTGGTTTCCTAATTAATTAGTTTAATAATTAATTAATTTATGACTTTGATCCCTGTTGGTGGCTTGGAGCCACCTTGTGGTGACAACAATGCTTACAGTGTTCTCAATATTAGATTTTAACTGGGCAGCTGCCTTTTTCTAGCACTCATCAGAGAGCAGTAGGAGAAGCTTATAACAACTTCCTCTAAGGACCAATTTCTGAAAAAATATTAGCGCTGGAGATTCTCGAGAGAGTGACTGCCTGAGTTCTGGCTCTTGTGTGGTGTTTTTGAAAGCACTGTTTTTCTCTACAAGTATAATTACTGTTATCTTGGCTATTATTTCTCTTTACAGGTTGAGATGTGCTACTCTCCCATTGTGCAGAGTGGGGGAAAATTCACACTCAAGTTTAGCACAGTCAGGTGGGGAATTTTACTTTTTGCAGATGCATGTTTATGACTAAGAGGTACAGTGTACAGAGTTTGTTATTTTCACTGTATGTTCAGTGTAACAGTTCAGTGAAAGGCACCCTACATTTTCTCATGATTGGCTTGGCCAAGGCTTGAACCCGGACTACTCAATCTGGAGTCCATTGCACTAACCATTAGGCCAATACACCTCGCATAGACAGCCTGGTCTCCATATGAAAAGTTGTTGTACCACGTGTACTTTACTGTAACTGATTTCTTAGGTAGCTACCTGTACAAACTATGAAGTTCAAAACTCGATCAATGGTGGTCTGGTACATACACTGACATTAGGGTAAATCAAACTGGAAATAAATAAACACCAACCAAGCTCGGAGATGCAGGCCAATAACTGGTTTGTTTTACAACCCAAGGACCATTTCACTAGCTGATAAATACATGTATTGCTTGCTCAATAAGAGACATTTTGACAGAAAATGCATACATGTATGTGTAGCAAAAATACCGGTACATCAACCTATCAAATTGACGGACATGTTCAGTGTAAGGTTTTATTAAACTACAAGTTTGATGGTCATGCATTATGTCTCACACTGGTAAAATGGTGACAGTAACTTTAATTGACAGTTTATTTGTTCTTGTGTTTCCATTTCCTTTAGCAATGAAGAGAAGCTACACTATGGTACAATTATCTGTTCACTTGGTGTTCGTTACAAGTTCTATTGTTCCAACATTGTCAGAACAATGTTGTACGAACCATCACAGGTAAACCCTGAGGTTGCCATTCTTCTACCCTCCCTCCAACTTCCTCTCTCTGTGCCTCACTCCCTCTCCTTGACTGTCTTCGCTTCTAGTTTTTTTTACTGTAATTTCAAGGGACTTGACTCTGATTGTGAAATATTTTTGCCCGCTATGTCAAGAATCATGCGATCTGCTTTAAGACGTAAGCCGCTCTTAAAGCCCCCACGAGACATGTAGAATTAAAAATATAATTGCATTATTTATTTATTTATTTATTTAATCTAATTTTTCATTTATTCAGGAGCAGCAAGACAACTATGATCTTCTGCTGGGAACTTTCGATATAATTTTGGACAAGTTAAGACATGGTGAGTAATTTAAATAAATTATATTATTAATCATTATTGATGTTATTGCTTTCAATATACCTTGATCTACTTTGTCTAAATGGTGCAACTTCAAGACTGTTAAGGAAACACTCTTAATTTGAAATTGTTATTTTCAGGAGTGAAGCTTTGTGATGTTTACAATGCTGCCCTTGAACATGTTACCAAAGAGAAACCTGATTTTCAAGCTAATTTTGTGAAAAATGTTGGGTAAGAAAAGGAACAAAGATCTACAACTTTGTGCTTTCTGTCTCTGTCGTATCAATACTAAAATTAGAGTTTTGTTGATGATAATGCTCTCTCTTTTCAGTTTTGGAATGGGAATTGAATTTAGAGAAGGCTCATTACTAATAACCTCAAAAAACAACCATGTAGCAAAGAAAGGTGAGATTACAAACAAACCACGGAACAAGTATTTCTGCATCAGTCTGTTTTCATATAATAACCAAAAAATATGTCACTTAAGCAGGTTTTATATGTACATGTAGTGGCTATTTGTGTGTAAGGTGTCAGGTTTATAACCAAGGTACAAACATGTTTAAATGGTAGCTGTCTCTGCTTTGAGTTCATGAAAATTACTTCAACCCCTTTCCCAACTATCTTACATGTGTGTCTCTTTTCACTGAGAGTTCTGAGAGTCTAGCAAGACAATTCATGAAATAATCAATGTGTTTGGTTGTCTTTAGGGATGGTTTTCAATATCAATGCAGGTTTTTCAGGCCTGGTTAATGAGAGTGCTGATGATAGTGAGAGCAAGAACTATGCACTGTTTATCGGAGACACAGTGTTAGTCAACGAGGTAGGCTGTATACTAAGATTCAAATGAGCTGCCTGCTGATAATTATTTGTCACATTTCATAACCATGCATACAACCAAAATGCAGTTGAGAAGTATTATAACATGTTCAAGGAGCAGCATGCACTGGGCACCATGATGCATCCTGCTTATGCTGTGTGTGCTTATTGAGTTACGTACATTATAATGCATGCAGCCTATGCCACAAGTCTGATTGTGCATAATTTCCTGGACATTTTTGTAAAAGTAAAGAAATAGCCACCTTGCTCCTTGATATTGTTGAGATAGATATATATATATATATATATATATATATATATTAAGTATTTAGGAATTTTAAGAACACCGGAGAAGTACAAGAAGCACTCAACTGCACATCGTGCTTCGAGATGTACATGCAGTACTAACTCTTTTCTCTTAACAATGCACTTGGGCATGTCAACTATTTCCTACTGCCTGCATATACAAGTTTCCTATTGAATTTTAAGAATGCAACAATTTTTTTTAGTTCCATACAAAGGCATGTTAGAGAATGTATGTAAATGAATTGAAAATTGAATGTCAGTCTCATAAGCTTTGTTTCTCCTTTTAGGATTCACCAGCCACATTACTCACTGTTGCCAAGAAAAAGATCACAAACATCGGTATCTTTCTCAAGGTTGGTTGACTGCTACTTAGATGCATGTAGTGTGAGTGATATATTTATGGTAACACAATAATAATTATTGTTTAACCCTTTATATATCGCTCATACCACATGTTTTTGTAGATTAATATTTAGCTTGTGAAATGAATGTGATTGATCACTGTGTTTTTCCTTGTTTATGAAGGATGAAGAAGATGAAGGAGAAGATCAGCAAGAAAATGGAGAGGTACAGTAACTGTATAGTTTAGGCAACAACTTGCTGTTACTGTGAGACTTTTAAATGATAGTCTTAAGCTTAGCCAGGTTTTCAGTTTATTGATGTACGAGTGGCATGGATGATGACCATAACAATGACAATAAGAAAGTCAAAGGAAACAATTATAACGTCTCATTATAAACTGGTACCTTCAAAGATAAATATTACTTTTTGTTTCAATATAGGCTGAAGAAGACCTGCTCTTGGGTCGAGAAGGGAAAGGAGCACTACTTGAGAGCAGAACAAGAGTAAGTAGTCTTACCAGTAACCACTGAAGTTACACCACTTTTACCCTTAGCTACAGCTGTACCTGACCACCTGATTGAATAAAGTGTACCTGGCCAAGTCCTGCAGCTTATCTGAAAACTACTAATAGATTACCAAAACCAGTTGACTAAACAATGTATCTTGAGGCAGAGTCCAGGGTTGTCATTAATAACTGGTATCAGACTATTACAAGTGCATGCAACTGGAGTGACCACAAACTCTAATGCTTGAGAGCGGCCATAAGAAGGCAGCACCAGTTGAGGATCTATGACTGCGCAGTACTTTCATTATGTAGCCAGCTTCAAATGTTAATGACATCTTTGAAGGTCACACTTTGTGTGATCATCATTTTAGTCCTTTTTGGAGTATATGCACCCTACAAAATACTCATTAAGTTTAGCCCTAGAGTAATAATAACAGTTGACCCATTCCTTACTGTAGAATTAGAAAGAATACAATTTCCTTCAGGACTAATCTTCAATTTGAACCATATGAAGAACAGAAACTAAACTTAATTTGAAATCATTGGAATAACATATTTGCATTAAGCTCCTTAACAGTATACTTAACTGAGAGTAGTTTTTTTTTGTGGTGTTCTTTCTGCCATACATGTTGCATGTGCTTAAAATGCCTTTGAAATAAAATAGTAGGGTGACTATAATCTTGTTGAGTACCATTTTTTAATTGCATTTCTAACAATAAAAACATGCTGCAATCACTTTCTGACAACCTCTCTTATTTCTATAACATGTTTATTTTTCTGCAGTACTCTGAGCAGAGAACTTCAGGAACCACTGTAAGCCTTTTACAGTGTAATTGATTACCATAAATAACTAAGTTAGAATACATTTAACAAACATGAAATCGTAGACATTGTAATCAAGGGTCATAAATAGAAAATACGCTAATATTTCTAAAAATTTATAAATTATGGGAATCTTAAAGAGCACGTATTAAAAATAATAATCTGTGCAAAAATAAATGAGCAAGGTAAACATCTAGTCATCATCTTTCACAACCTGTCACTATTTTTTGCTGAACTCGCTTGTAGAAAAAAATTATGCCTAAAGGTACATTGTAGATTTTAAAATCATTACTTTTGCACTGTAAACTAAACATACTTTACTTACTTGTACAACTTAAAATAAATATTAAAGGTCCAACCAGCTATTAAACGACTGAAAATTTGATTGTCATGATCTGAATGTATTGTCTTCATAACAGTGCAAAGTAATCTTATCTTTTCAATTTAATAATTATTATTTGCATGCAATTCATAAATGTACAGCTTCAACTGTGAAGTTCCATACATGTAGATTCTTCAGGGATAAATTATGTTAAATTCAGATTTTATTTTGTAAGTGAGATACATGTACATATATTTTTTGACTTGGCATTTGTCATGAGTGATCATATTTTGCTACTGTGCAGACTGAGATGACAGCAGAGGAAAGAAGAAAGAAACATCAACTGGAGCTCAAAGAACAATTGCATGAAGAGGCAAAGGTTTGTGTGACTACAGTTCTCCTTTGTTGTACTTTGTTAGTGATTTTGCTGATCTGCTCACCGCCTCTGCGTACACGTAAGAACCCAAGTAATAAGGGATCCTAAACTTAAGGCCAGAAAGTAAAAGTTTAAACTTCAGACCTTTACGTAATGCAACTGCAGCTATTTCCATATTTCCATATTCATGCAAAGAGCTAGGCACTGCATACCTTTACATGTGATGGTAGGTAGTGTTAGGGCCAGTTTAGTCTTAAGGCCAATTATTTGAGACTGTACTACAACTTTGTCTACATGTACATGGACATCTTGAGTTGTTTCCTGTCAATCCATCCAGTGTTAATAATTTGCTGGCAATAATAATTGTTGTGGATGACATTAATAAGTGGTCAGGATTTGATAGATGTTTTGAAATCCTACAATGATTGTAGCCATAGACAATGGCCAATAATGAAAGGCATAAAAATTATCTAATTTTTATATGACACAAGCACAGTTTGCTACAACAATTTGGTGCCATTTAAATTGTTTTTGGCCAGTAGATGATGTTGTAAACCAGTTGTTTTAACTTTTACATGTGCTTGTCAGATGTAAGCCTCAATTCCCCTATTGAAATGGAACTTCTCTTTATATCTGTGTTAACTCGCACTTGTCATTATTGCAGAGACGTCTTCTGGAGTCAAAAGGTGATACAGAAGCTGTTGCTAAGTAAGTAATAATCTTTTCAGACTTTAGGAGATTTTTTTGTTTTTCAGTTTTTTGTATTGCAAGTGAGCTTCAATAACAGCATTTGAAAGTTAGGGAAAACCTGTTACAACCATCATGTTATGACCCTAATGGAGAGGTCCGCAGCCGCACACTTTACAATACTGACTGCACGCATTGCACTCCTATAATGTAAGTCAATTAAAAATAATTATTCTCTATCACCATCGGCCTGCAGTGCGTGCAGAGAGCTAGATAAGCTACAATCTTGGACAAAATAAATGAAAAATTAAGACCCCCGTTCCCCCCATTTCAATGGTGGAAAAAATGGCGCAGTTTGGTTGTAGCACAAGTTCATCATTGATTTGGGGTGGTTTTATTTCTTATTTTATTCTGTCCGAGATTGTAGGTACCTTTTGTACCGTTGTTTGTGGGCTGTTAAGAAATGTGGCATTTAAGAATTTTATACCCAATTTCCATTCAGAGTGAAGCCATCCAATGTTGCCTACAAACATCCATCCTTAGTTCCAAGAGAAAATGATGTCAGAGAACACAAAATATTTGTTGGTAAGTTAGTCTCCAAAGAGCATTATATGCCGTATCCTACCATAATTCCTTTTTCACAGTTACGTTTTGTAAATTAATTTGTATGCTGCATTTTTCTTCGGTTTTCATTACCCACTTTTTCTTTCCTTTCAGACAAGAAATATGAAGCAGTTGTTTTGCCACTGTTTGGTGTGGCTACTCCATTTCACATATCAACCATCAAGGTAGGTATATATATTAATTTGCTTTCATGTTAATTCTGAGGATTTGGTGATAGAGTTGAACCCTAGTATCTCGACCTCTTAGACGTTTCTTAGGGAAAGGAAAAAGTAGTGTAAGTCTGTAAGATTGTAGGGGTGCAAGGTAGCCAATAGTAACTGACCGCCAAAGTACATCCATAGATGATGGGGAATTCAGAAAACTTTGAGGCATCAAGTTTGTCAGTGCATAAGGATTTGACCATGACCTGTTTTCATTTTGCTCTTTCAGAATATCAGCTCGAGTGATGAAGGGGGATATACCTACCTTCGAATTAATTTGTTTTGTCCAGGAAGGTAAGAAAATAAAAATTAATTTTTGGAGAGGTGGTTTAGATTGAAACAGATAAAATTTTATTACCACAAAATTCCAGGGAAATTTGCCTTTCCCTGTCGCAGAATGAGGCGTTATGCATCCCATGAAGCAGCAAGGACGGATAATTGTCACTGTGTAGTGCCACCTCGTTGGTAATAAGTCCCTTCCTAAAGTTGCACGTCTAAAGGTGTCAAACTTCGGTTGTGTCACGCAAAAAACAAACAAACAAACAAACAAACAAACAAAAAAAAACACGTTTTCTTTGTCATGATCGATAAATTCCATGCAATTAAAGAAGCTACGTCACGGTTCGTAAATCTTGAAAAGTTTAGCGTAAGTTTTCCAAGTTCTTTGTTTGCAGTCCGTGTTAATCTTCGCCATCCTTATCCATCATCGTTCCGTTTTGGTTTAGTATTACCTCCTTGGTGTTTTTCAAACTTATAATTAGGAAAGTATTATTTTGAGATTTCCTTCAATTTTAAGGTGATTTCGTACTTCTCAAAAAAATGCCTCATAACTCGTGACAATTCTCCTTTAACGTGCGAACGTGAATGTTGTAGCCACAATATTGTCCCTGTCATCTTCTCATCCTCTGAAAGGGGTATGAGGTTGTCCAGAATATTTTAAGGTTCTCATCGTACTGTACACAATTTTTTTCCAGTGCTGTAGGTCGTTCTGAAGGAAGTCTCTTCGCACAACCTGAGGCCACCTTTGTGAAAGAAGTGTAAGTTTTCACTCTGTCAACGTCGTTCTGAACATTTGCCGTTAATTTGTATCAGTAGCTATTGTTGAAAGTTTGTTTGTTTTCTTATTTGTTCGATTGCCTTCTTCCACAGTAACTACCGAAGTTCAAACACCAAACCCCATGGAGCATCTCAGCCGCCAGCCTACAATCTAAGCACGGCGTTTCGATTGATTAAAGAAGTACAGAAAAAATTTAAAACGAGAGAGGCTGAAGAGAAAGAGAGACAGGTCTGTAGTGAATATCCAGTAAATATCTCCAGCTCAGAAAGTTACTTCTCCTTTCTTGTTTCTGTACATCAGTCTTAATGCTACTTGCGAGAAACTGGTAGTACATCTGGACAACATGTACATCCTTGGTAATGTTTGTGTCCTTTAATTTCTTTTCCTTTATGCAGGGCGTTGTACAGCAAGGTAACCTTATTTTAAACCCAAACAAAGGAAATCCCAAACTGAAAGACTTGTACATCAGACCGAGTATCACACAAAGAAGATCACCGGTAAGGCCTTTATACGGAATAGCTGTTACTTCTAACACATCGACTTGCTTCTTGTTTCTTCTTTCCTCTACAAAATTGGAAAGGTTAGGCCCTAAACGTGTATTGCTAGACATGTACATGTACCTGCAAGCTAACAGAACTTGAACCAAAACTTGCGACGACTGGATAGCGCGGGGAAAATCACGTGACTAAGTCGCTGGGATTGGTTAAACATGAAGGGTTTTAGCTAATCATACGGCTTTCATTTCATTGGTAAATTTTCCCTTTGTAAATGTATTCATTGTAGGGCAATCACCACACGTTTTAATGTCGTGTTATACTGCGCCTTTCAACATGCGGACTCTAAAATTCAAAGCTCAACCGACAGATACGTTTTTTTGCTACCGTCGATCAAATGTTCGGCTCCTCCCAGCTTCCGACTACTGCCGAGCGTACGGTAATCAAATCGTTGAGCTCAGTTCAGACAACGAAACAGTGCTGGGCAGTAGTCGGAAGCTGGAATGAGCCACCGAACATTCGACTGACGGTAGCGAAAAACGTATTTATCGGTTAAGCTTTGAATTTTAGAGCCCGCATGTTATTGAAAGGCGCAGTAATGTCAACAGTAATGGAACTAAAGGTTGACGTTGTTTCTATGTTAATGTAAGGACTTCACAGACTGCGATAAGATAAATTTGTTTTGCGTTAACTAAGATTTTCTAATTCTGTTTTCTTCATCAGGGAACTTTAGAAGCGCACACGAATGGTAAGTACGCTGCATAAAAATGATATGTTAAAAATGCGTGTAGTCTGATGAATTGATTTCAAGAGCGTTTTGATTGCTCTTCAGACTTAAATTGTCTTTAAGTTCGTACCAAACATAAAACTTCGTTTTGAATCTTTCTCCAAAGGTTTTAGGTTCGGGATGTACCGTGGAGAACATGTCGACATCTTGTACGGGAATGTAAAACATGCGTTCTTTCAGGTAAATAAATAACTCATTTCTCCTTTTGTATAGAAGTGAGTGTTAATTAAATGTAAAAGACTCATTCATACAAGGAAAAAAAATAGCGAACGCAAGACCAGCTGAACTGTCGTAGAAATTGTAAGAACAATGAATGACATAAACTCGGCAGATCTTAATTGGCCTGAGGTGGAAAGGGCATTAATTTCGGTCTAATCCATTAAATCATTTTGCCCAAGTTTTGGTGTAACGGCAGTAAGTACCTATGTCAGTGATATTAGGGACTTTAAGATACGCTACGGCGAGGTGCTACAACGGCTACTTTGGCCGTGAGGGACTCGGCTGACAACGGTGTTTTACCCGCCAAACTCAAATGATGAGATTTTGCTGTACGGCAACGGTATGTGCGGTCTCTACGTGTCTTAACAAAAATGACTACTTTCAAGGAAACCAGAGATTATTCTACTTTCATACGAAATAGGCTTGATTAATGACAATGATTTCTTTCTCCTGTATCCGTCTTACATCTTCCAGAACTGCGATACCTTTTAGAACTTGATAGAACCGCCTGTAATTCCAAGCACAAAACAAAATATAAACACTGATATAAAAAGCTCGATTTCAACACGGACAGGTTGTTCGTTAAAGGATTACGTGATAAGCCCGAAAATACAAAACTTTCCATTATAATGAAATACATTTTGAACAGTAATAAGCAATTATAGCTCAGATTAGGACATAGGATGCTTTCTTATCTACGGCTGTTCGGCCCGATACTAATATGACTGAACTGTTCATCTCGCGGTAGGTGTTAAAATCGTTCAAATTTTCTGTACAAATGACAAAGAAACAACGATCTTAGAATTGATTTTTATGATTGAGAACTTTACCTTCAAACTAGGTTGTTCAAACAGTGAAGAAAAGTGTTAAAATGAAATGTAAACAACAGGCTTATACTCACGTCGTGAAGAGTACGTGAAACCAGGCACTTTCCCGTAGTAGAAAGCAAGGCTACGGCGGGAAAGCCGTACTGGTACGCGCGTCATGACGTCACTGGAAGTGCTCTTCCCTATCTGCCGCCGTACTACAGCCTAGCCGTGCCATAACTTAAAGTCCCTAGTGTTTGGAAAAGCGGTGAAAAGCTAAGAATTGCGGCGCCAACCACATGTTTTGACAAAGACAATGTGCTATTCTCGTAGAACACGCTTCCAGCTTTTCTATTACGGTAACTACGCCTGAATTGTGGGTAACTTTTTGTATTTTCCTCTGTGTATTAGCCCTGTGATGGAGAAATGATCATCCTGCTTCATTTCCACTTGAAGGTTTGTTATTTTTCACTGTATTGGTTCTTTGAAGACTAAATCACTCGGTCTGCTAACACTAGTTCTGTTAATTAAAGTAAAAACCTCGACTATTTAGTGTAAGGTACAGCTATAGAGCGGGTCTCATTTGAGTTAGCTATATCAACTACATGATAGGCTTAAAAAACTGGCGCCACTTTTTCATCCAATCAGAAGTAAAACCAGAAGCAATCGTGGTTCGTTCGCAAACGTTTTCCCGCGCTTTGCGTCAGCTACATGTTATTCCTTCGAGTTTTGATTGGTTCACTGTATTGTCTGTCCTTTGTGATTGGCTAGAGTGGTTACTGTTGTTTGGACTTACGACACTCAATTGAAAACCGCTCAAAGACGTGAAAGACTTCTTTTTTGTGGTTTGTGCCGATTTTTTTAACAAAACCTTGCTGCTCACACTATTTTTTCTATCTTGATTTCACCAATAGTTTTATTAGAGTTATTTAAATTTTAGCCGTTGTTGTATAGATGGTGTAAAGATGGACAGGGCAGGGAAAAACCACTAAAACACTAGTCACGCTACGCTTTTATAGTTGCTGCCTTTCGTATCTGCAGGTCACGCAGCGTTGTGTGACGACTCAAACAGACTGTAAATACTAACCATGTTATGTTTTTCCCATATTCAGCATCCTATAATCATTGGGAAGAAGAAATACAGAGACATCCAGTTTTACACAGAAGTAAGTTCAACCGAACTGTCTAACATTTCTACAGTGCATGGAATACTGACTTCATGCAAACCTTGATATGTTTGTCAAATACATCTTTCTTTATCATCTAACTGTGTTCTTTGTTCTGCAGGTTGGTGAAATCACAACAGACTTAGGAAAACATCAACACATGCATGACAGAGACGATCTCCAAGCAGAACAGGTAATTTGTTATGTTTCATTGTTTTAGCTCGAGAAGACGCAGACGTTGAGCCTTTGACGCGAAGTCCTGATACACAGAAGTCCCATTCCCCCATTTCTTAATTTCCATTGGTTTTATTTCGATTGAAAGTAAAAGCTAAGACTTCTGATTGTTTCTTCACTGACACGGACATGCTTTAGCAATGAAAATAACGATGCCACTTCTTCTAGCTGAAGTCCCCTATTATAGAGCTTGTTTTTTTTTTGGTTTATATATCATTACGGACGACAACTGGCCTGCCTCACGCCAGTTGGGAGTTTTAAACCTACTATGTACAGTTGGTATACTTGTTTCTTTCAGTTTATGTGGCATGCCTGTGAACTAGCTAGGTGTAGTCAAGCCCGTTGACCACTATAAACAGCAACATTTGAACTTTTTTTGAACACATTTACAGGCCGAAAGGGAGTTAAGGCAAAGGTTAAAGTCAGTCTTCAAGAATTTCATCGACAAGGTAGAGGGAATAACACACGGGCAAGTGGAGTTTGATGTTCCTTTCAGGGATCTTGGGTGAGTCAATAGAAGAGATTTGAAATCTTTAAAATGCTGAAATATCCTGAGAATCGAGTTTCACGTGCAATCCTAGACATACGTGTTACACAATGTTGTGGTATCTTTTACTAGTGAGATGCTTTTCTTAGGACGACTCCACCTGTGTTGAAAAGCCTCGTTACAATTACTTTGCTAACTGTTATTCTTGAGTACTGTGTTTGGGTAAACCAAATATCCAAAGTAGAAAATGGGAGTTTAAACGTGGTTTTAACATGTTGGAGGCGAAACAAGTCTTCACGTTTGCAGAATGAAATGAAAGTTGTCGTCTCTCTCTCATTTAGCATTTTTTGGTTTTGTCAGTTTTGTCTTTTGTTAGTTTTCAGTTAAATGAAGCTCTATTGGGTCGACAAGCAAGAAAACAGTATCCCTTACCCTTAGCAAGGGTGAATAACTGCATCGTGTTCCTAATCTCCGCATCTAATGCAAACAGGGTTTTGTCAATTCACGATCGATGACAGGATTCTGAGGGGAAACTGTTGCTTTTACCCTCCCCCCTCTATTATCCCCCCCCCCCTGTTATTTCCCTCTCCTCCCCTCTGACCCACTAGAATTAAGATATCTTGCGGCACAGTTGTTTTTAAAAAACTTGATCAAGTTTGTCATATAGTAACTTTTTTTTCATTTTATTTTATTTTTTGTCCTCAGGTTTTCGGGTGTCCCTTCTCGGAGTACAGTATTACTACAACCGACAACGCATTGTTTAGTGAACATCACAGAACAGGTATTTCGGCGCAGTAGGAAAGCATGAATGGAACTTACTACGGTAATTAAACTCATGTCCAACGTTGGCAGTGACTAATATTGGCTCGTTTTCTTTCACAGCCGACGTTTATTATTACTTTGGATGAAGTAGAACTCGTTCACTTTGAACGTGTGCAGGTAAAAACTAAAGATATTTGTCAAATCGAAACCTAAGTGAATAAAAATGTGATGAGTTAATTTTTAGTCAACCATAATAACTCGAATTAGCGCTCTGCTTCCAATAAGCTTCCCCTCAAATGAAAGACGCCGCCCCCATCTGCAGTGTTTTCGCTTCTATCCTCATAAGCGCTGCTTCCAATATTTAAATATGAACTGTTTAAGCATCCAATATTAGCCTTACAGAGTACGCTGTTTAGTTGGTGTTGATGAGAGAGCTTTTTGTTTCCGAGTTTCTAGACCTATTACTCTTTAAATTTTGTACACTAACGGTCGAATTAACGCTGAATCGAATTGCTCCGCCATAGTTTTCTTGGTTTTGGTTGGCTGCACCAGCTTTATTGTTAAGGCGTGGGAGAAAGAGGAGACGAAATTCCGTTTTCTTTCGCCGCGTTTTTTTTTTTTTTTTTAATTTTTTTCTGTTTCTTGTAGTTTCATCTCAAGAATTTCGACATGGTGTTTGTGTTCAAAGACTACAAACGTAAAGTGGAACACGTGAACGCCATACCGATGACGTCGCTTGATTCCGTCAAAGACTGGTTAAAGTAAGTAGCTTTGTTTGCTGTTTCTCCCACTACAGCGCGCCCATTCATTGGCTAGTTCATGGTCACATGACATCTAACAATGAAACTATTTCCCGCCAAATGCCATGAGGGGGCAACATCATGAAAACTATTACGTCAAACGGGAAACAGTTCACTGTTACCCGTGAAGTGTTGACCGCTGTTGCACGTCATTTGTCAATAAAGAGATTATTTGTTTTCCACCGGTCTGACCCATTTGTTTTGCCATATAATAAATCACTTAATGACTGGTCCCTTAGGGAACAGTGAATTTTGTTTCCCTCGACTTCGCCTCGGGAAACATTGAGATTCTCGGGAAACAAAATTCACTGTTCCCCTCGGGATCAGTCATTAACCCTTTGAATACCAAACTTTCGCCAAAAACGACCGTTTTTAAACGTTTAGTCAGGTTTTTTAGCTGCCATGACGCTAAATAAGCCTAAGTTTTGCTTAAAAAGCTTTTTTACTAAAAGGAGAGATTTTTCGAGGATTAGGCACGAAACTGAGCAAAACGGGCATGCGCATAAGCCACAATTTGGACTACTTTTTTTTGGCCATTAACCGTTCTCAATTTCTTTTGTTGGCCCTTTCCTTTCTGTTTTTCTCGGCTCTTTTACACTGGCTACCTTTTGCATTGTATGTTCTTTCTGGCTGCAGTGAAAAGTTGGATGTTAATTACGGGCGAAGCCTAGAAATGGACCTTGATCAATCACAGGCGTTATGGATCATATTACCACCGTTTTTGCACCAAAACTGATAACGTTGTTTTTCGATTTGCGACGTCGGAATGTCGTCGATATCTAAACCTGACCATTGTGCGGAAAGGGCTAGCCTAGCACTGCTATCTGCTTATCAAGAATATCTGATGACATTTAAATTGATGACGTCACAAGTGGTACAAAGAGCACGACCATTAATTACGTATATATATGCGTAGTTGGTATTCAAAGGGTTAAGTGTTAAATGTAGTCATTATGTTTTGACAGTGTTCAAAGGAGCTCAGTCATGGTATTTTCAGTTATTTTGGCCACGTACAAAATCGCCTGAAAATAGTGGTTTACCATGATAGAAAAACACCAAAGAGATAATAATAAACCATAGAGGAACAAGGATGGCAAAGGATGGAGAAGATTGACACGGATTATAAACAACGAACTTGAAAATTTAGCCTAAACTTTACAAGATCCGCAAACCGTGACGTAGCTCCTTTAAGGAAGCTAATCAAATTACTTATTGTAAACTTCCCTTGACCAGATCAATCAGATCAGTCTTTTCAAAGTTGCACTATTAACTTGTCTAACTGTCAATTTTCTCTTTCTCTGTACTCTTCAGTTCATGTGATATTAAATACACGGAAGGTATCCAGAGCTTGAACTGGGCCAAGATCATGAAGACGATTAACGAGGATCCTGAAGCGTTTATTGAGAATGGTGGATGGAGTTTCTTGGATCCAGACAGCAGCGTAAGTTTCTGTTGCGATAACTGCGACTGTCTTATATAACACAAGGGTTTCATCCACAGACTTCAAAGTTAGAACCACCTTGAACAGCGTGATAAACAGTACCGCATGAACGAACTGCATAATAGCTTTTATTTGAATGGTCACACACTTGGGGTTCATCTATAGACTCATTAAGGACCAGCTAGCCTTGTATAGTATAATAAACAGTAACATGGAAGAACTGCTCAGTGGCGTTCATTTGAATGGTCACATGCTTGGGTTTCACCCACAGACTTTTAAGAAACTTAGAACACTTTGTACAGCGTAATAAACAATTACATATTAAATTTCTGCTCGATGGCTTTCCGTCTCTCCCTCCCTCCCTAACTCTCTCTCCCCACCCCCCTCCCTAACTCGTCCCTCTTTCCTCTCTAACTACGTCTCCCTTCCCTCCCTTCGCTCCCGTCCTCTACCTCTGCTTCCTCTTTCATCTTTTTGCTTTCATTTACTCATGGAGGAATTGCCTATCATTTTTAGGGTGACGAAGCAGGAGACAGTGAGGATGAAGTAGAAAGCGAGTACGCGCCATCAGGCTCAGATGAAGAAGAGGAATCTTCGCAAGAGGAATACTCTTCAGAAACAGAGACGAGCGAGGAGGGGTCGGGTAAGGAGACTCGTCACTCACCAGGGGGTAGGAGTGTGCCTGTTGTAGATCTGAGGAAAGGAGAGTAAAAGTGATTTTCTTGACCTAAAATTGAATTGGATTATAAGGGTTGAATTGTAAGGGTATTGGAACTAAGATCAGTGTTTCGGCCAGAGTGCGCCATTGCGGGAATCCCGCGTTGCAATCAGAGCTAGCCCCCAGAAAAACGAAAAAAGGGCCAATTTGGCCTTTTTGTTTTACAAGACTGCAGGCGTAACACAGGCATAATATTTCAAAAGCCATCCCAGGACTCGAAATTGTGATCGATACGGTCGCCAATGCAACTAACATTTCATCTTTGGCGACCAAAAATTCTGGGTTAGTCGCCATAATACGGCATAATGGTGACTACATTTCTCTGTGTTGACGATCAGTGACGTTTATTTTGTCACACATTATGTCCTTCTAGGAAATCATATTGAAAGATCTTTGCTTCTAAAACATTCAACATAAGAAAAGAGGTCAGTCCGTCCTTTTGCTTTGCTGTATTGATTCTTCTCACATCGGAAAACTTCCAAATGGCTGACCGTGTTTGAAATCGCCCTATAATGCATTGCAAACCCTTGATCATTGACTGCGTCATGTATGCCTAAGGATTGGTCTCTTGTAATGCACGGATCCTTCATACTAGCATCTGATTCAAAAGAAACTTAATTGAGTAGAAACACTTCAAAAAGCACTTACTATTAAATTTTATCATAGATCCTAATAAACTGCTCTATTTTCCTTGATACCCTGATGCATTTTTTCCCTCTGTAGCTTTCAGTTTATTGGCCCCTTTCCTAAAAAATTGGCCCCAAAAAAAGATGTTCAGGAGCCACTTTGGCCCTCAAGTAAAATTTTCTGGCTGAAACACTGAGGATTCGACATGATTTTATTTCCATTCTTTTCTCTTTGTGTGGATACACAGGAACAAATTCTGTGGTTTTCTCCTCATTACAGAGAACAACACTGGCACTACGGTTAATTGCTGATGACTGTTTCTCATTTTTATTCTTGCAGAATTCGAGGAGGAGATGGGAAGCGAAGAGGAAAGCGGAAAAGACTGGTCCGAGCTGGAAGAAGAGGCTGCAAGAGGTGAAGATATTGCAGTTAATTTGTATGTGACATCTAGCTTTGCTTTGCGTTGTTGGTAGTGCACCGAATGTAAAGTGCAGACGTGTCACGTGCGCTTTGCTTTTGACTTTTTCGATGCGGTGTATTCACATTACAACCTGAAGAAACGAAGTTCTTCGGAAAGAATTTTTGTGAGACGTTATTTGTCTGATTTTGTTGTCTCACTCTCTAGTGTGAAAATGTCCAGCGTTGCTAAATGTAAATATAGATTAGAGCTCTTATGAACCAAAGGGCTGTTTACCATTTACCGAAAAATTTCGGTCAGAATGTAAATGGTAAGATAATTTTGGTTCGACCGAACGAAGAATTTTCAAAATAAACAGAACGTCTTGAAAGGTAGTCCAAAAGTTCCAACCGAAATATTTGAATGGAAAATATGCTTACGTTTGCAATTCTTCACCGCCGTCATGGAATTAGGATTAGGTCAAATTCGTCAGTCTGTTTCGGTAAATTGGGGTTTTTTGAGAAAATGGTAAATGGCCAATCCGAACGGAACTTTCCATCAGGCATTTTTGCTTACCATTTTCACAAACCGTTGACGATTTCTCCGTGTAAATGGTAAACAACCAAGGTAACGTAGAGAAGATTCACCATTCTGATACGCGTTGTTTCCGTTCTCAGCCGACCGCGAAAAGGGACAAGATGAACCGGAAACAAAGAAGAGAAAGAAATCGAGCAGTAAGCACGAATCTCCGCGCAAGAAAAAAAGAAGGAGTTAAATATTCGACTGCCATGTGTTTTAGAAAAGAACAGTTCTAAAGCCAAGACCGGACTGAAGTTTGACGCTGTGCTGCCATAACTGACGAGTCCTCACCAAACATTAGCAGAAGGAAAGCTGACTTTCACGAACATTGAGCTGAACTTGAGAAGTGGACGTTTGAACTTCTTCTGCCGTCGTGTACTGTTTTGTAAAATAACACAATAGAACTTAGTTTTCAACAGGATCGTACAGCTTGAAAGAGTTTTAAAGTCCCACACCCACGGTACAGCATTGCACACAGAACTGCGTACAGTATTGCAACGTTTTTCCGGTGCTTTGCGCTTTATATCCAAATGGTTGTTGTGAATAACGTAACAGGTATATTTTGGGTGATCAGTGGCACCAAGATATCTTTGAACTCATTAAAATATATAGAAGGAAGCAAAGAAAAGTAACGTGGTAACTCGAAATTCTTAATTTCGATCAAACACCTGTTAGTGGTTGTCAAAGAGAAAAAGTTTTTTTGGAAGTCCTGTTGTATGCGAGTCCTTTCTTCGTTGGTACATTTTCGCTGATGTCATGTCTGATGTTGGTCGCTGTTTTCACGTGGTTTGAGTGTGTGCAGTTTGTTGGTATTTAAATGATAATCACTCGTCCCAGATAAATGAAGGCGGAATCGCGATGCAAACGACTCGACCCCTATTGATTTTTGTTCCAACCCGTGATGGTCTTAAGTAGTAGAAGAAACCAGACTTTTAATCGAGAACGCGCGTTCATAACTCACTTTATTTCTATTTGCTTAACATAGAGAGCTCTTTTCCGATTGGTCAGTATATCTTTCAGGACGTTTTTTCAGCCAGTCATAGTTGAGAGTGGAACTACCATGATTGCTTGACTGACAGGTCCAAGGTTTGCTCCGTTGCTTAGTAACAGTTGGGAAGATATTTTTCTCGACTGCTGACACCATTAACTCTAACATCATTAATATTGACGCGATTAACGCTATCTCAGTTTGATTACTTTTTTTTCAAACGTTACCCTGACATCGCAATATGGACGTACTATTTCAAGCATACTGTGAATTATTTCCGCCGTCAGTCATCCCGCCATCATGAATAAGCATTTTGTTTTCCAACGAATTCAACCTGTCGCTAGTGAAATTACAATCATCTATAGAAACTTTATTTTATATTGACTATCAAAGTACTGTTTACAGAAAGTTTGACTTGACAACTTGAATATTAGTGTACTTAAACGAAGAAAGAAGTATAAAATATTTATTGCGTTCTTACGGCAGTTTGAGTGATAAATATTGTTTCGTTTTTGTTTAACCGCTTCGTCTACTAACTAAAAATTGAATTTCCCTTACTGATTGCCAAGCTTTCGTTTTGGCGCCTTGCTGACGATTTTCTTAATTCTCCTGACTTGTCTGCTTGATAACGTGTAGACGTTGTAAAGAGAAATTAGATGTCTGTCGCTCTTGGGAATTTGATGCCCTAGAAAACTATTATTCTCGCACTGGGCTCCTGTTCTTGGAGGTTAGTCGCTGTTTTCACTTGGTTTGAGTGTGTGTAGTTTATTGATATTTAAATAATCACTCGTGCCAAGTAAGTGAAGGCGGAATCACAATGCAAATGGCTCGAACGCTGTTGATTATTGTTCCATCCCGTGATCGCCTTTAGTAGAAGAAAAGACGAGTATTTTAATCCAGAACGTGCGTTCATATAACTCACGTTATTCCTATTTGTTTAACAAGGGGAGCTCTTTTCCGATTGTTCAGTATATCTTTCAAGACGTTTTTTTCAGCCAATCGTCGTTGTGAGTCGAACTACCGTGACTGCTTGACTGACAGGTCCAAGTTTTGCTTGGTTGCTTAGTAACAGTTGGCAAGATATTTTTCTCGACTGCAAACACCATTAACGCTAACATCATTAATGTTAACGCCGTTAGCGCTATCTCCGTTTGATTATTTTTTTTCAAACGTCACTGATATCGCAATCATATGGACTGATAGTTCAAGCACAGTGAATTATTTCCACTGTTAGTCATCAGTCATCATGAATAAGCATTTTGTTTTCCAACGAATTCAACCTGTCGCTAGTGAAATTACAATCATGTATAGAAACTTTTTTTTATATTGATTATCACATTACTGTTTACAAAAAGTTTGAATTGACTGACAACTTGAATATCAGTGTACTTAAATGAAGAAAGAAATATAAAAAATTATTGCATTCATACGGCAGGTTTGAGTGATAAATATCGTTTCGTTTTTGTTTAACCGCTTCGTCATCCAATCGTCGTTGAGAGTCGAACTACCACGACTGCTTAGCTGACAGGTCCAAGTTTTGCTCGGTTGCTTAGTAAGAGTTGGCAAGATATTTTTCTCGACGGCAAACACCATTAACGCTAACGTCATTAATGCTAGCGCATTAGCGCTCTCTCATTTTTTCAAACGTTACCCTGATATCGCAATATGGACTGATAGTTCAAGCACACTGTGAATTATTTCCGCTGTCGGTCATCCGCCATCATGAATAAGCATTTTGTTTTCCAACGAATTCAACCGGTCGCTAGTGAAATTACAATCATCTATAGAATTGTTTACAGAAAGTTCGAATTGACGACTTGAATATTAGTGTACTGAAATGAAGAAAGAAATATTTAAAAAAAAATATTGCATTCTTACGGCAGGTTTGTTTGATAAATGTTGTTTCGTTTTTGTTTAACCGTTTCGTCTGCGAACTTAAAATTGAATTTCTCTTACTGATTGCCAAACTTTCGTTTTAGCGCCTAGCTGACGGTTTTCTTAATTCTCCTAACCTGTCTGCTTGGTAATGTGTGGATTTTGTATGGAGAAATTTGATGTCTGTCCCTCTAGGGAATTTGATGTTAAAGGACGTACATCGGAAGGGCACATCTTGAAAAAACAAAAACAGCCAATTGTTTCCCCGTTTGTCCTAAACATCCCAGCTTGTTTATTTTTCTTTTATTTTTGCTTCTATTATTGTCGGGGGTCTCCCTTAATTTGTGTCGTCGTCGCTGCTATTTTCAGCCAGTCAGTCCAACATGAAGTTGGATAGAAATTTCTGGTCATTTTGCGGTGGGTTTGTTTTTATTATTTCGCTTTGTTTTTGGTTTTTCTTTATTTCTTTATTCTTTTCTTGGATTTTGGTGGTTTGCGTGCTGTGGTTAACTCTCCAGAGGTCAGCTGAGTACACAATATCTTGCGACCACCTTTCGCATTCGCTTTAATTTCCTGAACGCATTGAATTTGAAGTGGCAAACCGTGACAGGTTAAAAGCGGTTAAATTTTTTGTTTATAATATGCTATATATATATATATCTCTCTCGTGAACAATCTTATTGACTTCCTCAGTTACATAAGCATAATTGAACTGAATTTACTTTAGTTGACAACTTCTTGAGAAGTGTCAAAAGTTTGAAATTATGTACTTATAGGCTGAATTTTTGCCAAGGGTTTTTGGAGCAACCAAAAGATTTTGAACTTTCACCATAACTTCGCACCCAAAATGTTGCATTATATCATAGTTTACCATGTAACCATGGTAGTAAAATCTGGTGACATGCTCGTCTGTGTTTCAACTATTGATAACCGCCCATCAAGCCTGTTTATTTATAATGGCACTTGAAACATAATTGGCATTTGTGGCCTGCTAGTTTATAATATAGCATCTGGATCCGACACGCAAAGTAAACATGCATTGTAAAGCCGCCGTGAAGTGAGTGCGTCCGAGGTGTAGAACAAATTTGTTTCGAGGTTTATAAAGCAGAACTTGGCGAATGGAAAGCCTTTCAACACCAGAATATACAATGGGAGAAAACAAAGTCCCTCAGTCGGAGCCAGTACCAGATTGGAAAGTAGCGAGAAAGCTCTGGGGAGCCGCATGGGAGTTACACTGGATCGGTTTTGGTCTTGCATTCAGTGCGTTAGTAGTATCGTCCTCTGTTGCGTTGGTGCAAGCAAAGAGGAGGAAAATGTTTGGCCGAAAGCCTTATGTGATCGCTATTAACTCTTTGCTCTTGATTTTGGGCATTACGCGAGCGTTATATCTATTGATTGATCCCTACGAGTCCAAACAGAACGGAATTAAAATGCCAAAGTGGTTTGCACAGTTCCTGTTTAACATCGCTTTTCCGTGCTTGACCTCCTCGTTTGGTTTGATCTTTTTAGTTTTCCTTCGGGTCGCTAAACTTCAATTAGTGTCGGAGAGACTCAGCAATGCACGTTACCTCATTGCTGTGATATCATTTCACTTCGCCATCGTCGTAATCGCAGATATCGCCGCAGCAGTTGATTACTCAAATGTCCATATTTTGTTCATCATATGCCAGTTGTTTTTCATCATCTGGGGCTTGCTACTATCGGCGACCTTCATCTACAGTGGACTCAAAGTTATCTACCGAGCGAAGAACGTTCAAAAACAACTCGAAACGCAAAGCGCAGCAAATACGTCTAAGGTTGCAAAGGTCACTATTGGGACAAGTTGTTTGGGACTCGGTATCAGTGCGTTACAGCTGTATTCGTTGGTGGATGTATATCGATTTTACAGCGACTTTACAGACCCGCCCCCGTGGTCCTGGTGGAGTTTTCAAACTTGTTCTCGCCTGTTAGAAGTCGCCATGGCTTGCACGATTGCTTACAGTGTCATGAAACCGTCTGCGCCTAAACGAAAACTCACGGTAAAGAAGAGTATTCTACGGTACGAGAAAACAGCGATTGAGGGCATTGTATGAGGAAGTAAGAACTGAAGATTCCTTATGCGCCACTTGGTGCAAAGTGGAAAGACAAGTGCATATCTAAAAGTGTTTTTACGGAGAGTAGTTCCCACGGTTCAGTGAGGAAGTCGTGCTTATTTAAATTCATTAAACCGCCAACTGATAGTGGCTTCACAGTGTTCAGTCCGGCTTAGATCGTGTCACAGTCGAACCTTGTCACAGCTGAAATTGCCAGAAGTAATCTTTCTTACCCGTTTTCTTAAAATCATAGGCATCGTTGCTGCTCTTTGGTTCATTGATTCCTCTTTGATGTTTTTCTAGCTCAGTTAACTTAAAGTTTTTAGAGTTTTCTTTGATTCGAAGCCGGTGTTTGTGTACAGGGCTAGCACTGTCCATGGTGACTCAGCTTCGGAAGCGACACAATCTGACGGGCCCTTCGCCGAAAATCAATAATTCGTAACCGTTCTAAACAGAAGCGCAAAGCGCATAGCAGCATGTCAACCATAAAAAATGCATCTTGTAAGTTGAAGAAGATTTGACTAGGTGTTTGAACATTCCTAATTTTATTATGCTTCGATTTTACGCAGGTGAATGCCAAGGTCGTGTATTGTATAATTTCCAGTATGTTCTTTTGGCGGTAAAGCTTATTTACGGCCGCGCGCCGCGAGAAGAATATATTTAATATCTGTATAGCCCCGGAAATGATTCAGCTCGCTTCGACGAAAATAATCGGCCCCCAGGCAGGTTTTCGCGCACGCCTCTCCGCGATTCGATGCACGTGCACAAAGATGACTGTCAAAATCTACGAATAATTGTTCTTTTTCTTGGATTTGAGTTGCATTACAGGCTCTACGTGTAAGGCTCATACCTCCAAGAAATTTGACGTTTCGCGGAGGAAATGAATGTCATAAGAACAAAATAAATATGGTTACACGGGTCAATCGCGTTACGTAACACAAGAGATGACAAGATCGACGAGGTGTGCGTAGACACGAGGTTTTTTCCATATCACGGAGATGTCTGAATTATAGAGGCAGAAATTATATGAATTCTGGTTTCTCTGGGATTAAGCGAACTGTCCGTAATATAGAGGTGTTCCTGTTATGTAAGTGTCCATAAGGAAAAGCTCGAATGTATTTAAATCTCAGGTCTCAGAAGAGAACAACGGACATTTTCTGGGAAAGCGCACTTAAAACCATGGTGCAGCCTTACTAGTAACTAAGAGGTATTTCTAAGCTAGTAAACGTGCGGCTCTTTAGTTAATATTTCTATAAAACAGTTAGAGACTCGATTGGCCTTGGTTGTAATATAATTGAGATTGTGGCTCATTACATGATGTACAATAAAATAAGGCAATTATGTCAGCTTATGTCTGCCACTGTCTAAGTCAAGCCAAAACGATCAGAGAAAAATAAGATAGAACAAAGAAATTCGAGTTTCACTATGAGGGATTTCACAAAACCTGTAACTGTAAACAAATGTTAAGACATTGCGTATCTGTTCGTTACAGGCAAAAAAAAAATGCTATGGAATTGTTTAATGGCCTGTTCTCATAATGTTAGCTTATTGTCTAGTATCTAATTTAATGGTGTCTGTGAACATGACATTGTTCAGGCAAATTAAAAGCTGTAACCTCGTAAAAAGAACTATGGAACTTCATGAACTTCTAAATGTATATTTTACCAAGACTATGTTTGTTCATTCTTGACTTTGGGTTTACTTAAGGACGGTGCCTACTAGATACAAAGGTCTTTGCGCCAGGTTAGAACCACGCGGAAAAAGCCGATCTTTGCAAGGGCAACTGGAATCTCCGAAGAAAAATTGGGGTAGCCATGCATTTTTTCGAGAAAATTAGCCTCAAATTTCAACAAACATGCTGTCACCAGCATTTTTCTGACAAAAGAAGGAAAGGATATTTCTTCACAGATTTCCTTAGAATTCGCCTTCACAGACAGAAAAGCAAACACATTTATAAAGATCTGAAACTACATGGTAAATGGCAACAAAAAACAATTTTGGTATGTTTTTAATAACAAAATCGTTGCAATGGCGCTTTTAGGGTCTCTGACAGCCTTCCTCTGGTTCAGCTAAAATACAGTCTAAATACCTTTTGTTCACAACCAGAAACTAATCACGTGTTGAATAGGCTTGCCACTTTCATTTCCTAACATAAAATGTAGGGGTAGCCACGCGTTTTTTAAAGTTATTGATCTTTTTTGAAAACCTTTGCGGTGCCCGTTACATATTTTCCTATCACCTTCCCAGTAAGTAAAACATTTGCGTATCTCGAACTTGTTTTGCGCGCGCACTATGCCATCTGCAGGTACATGTTTACAGTTGGATTTCAGCATAATTTGCGACAGATGACAGCTAGTTTTTCAGCTGGAAGACGTTAATAGTTAGTGGTCAGCGATATGCTGTTATTCTGGTGTTCCTAGTTTAAACACAGGTTCATTAAACTTGATTTGGTCAGTGGGAAAATTTTGCGTTCATTTTAGTCGTGTACTTGGTAGCGTAGTTGATTGCGTCAGTGTCAACCCAGCGCGCGCGTGGGGCTTAAACCTGCCTTGCGTGATGCGCAGAACGTGTGCGCACTAACAAAAGTAGGCACCGTCCTTAAATTATAGTTCTCGGCTGAGGTCTGAAATGTAAAGCAAACAAAACTTTCGACCGTATCTCCCACCAGGGGTGGTGGGGAAGGGGGGAGGAATCCCACGTAAAAAGAACGGGGATGCTTGTCGTACCTGTTAAGGTTAAAAACACGGTTTTGGTGCCTCTTAGAGTGTCCTGCGTCAAAAGGTCCACAGCAGGAACTTTTGTAGTACCCTTTAGGGTATTGAGCGGAGAAAAAATATGACAGGAGATATTTTGTTGTTTGAGAATGGGTACCTTTCAGGGGTGAAAAAAATTTCAAGCCACACCCACAAAACAGGATCCTTGGTACCTCCTGAGGTGTCCTCCCGGGATCTCATAGTCATCCTCAGCAAACAGGACGAAGAAGACGGTGAGATACGGTCGAAAGCTACGTTTGCTTTACATTTCAGACCTTAGACGAGAACTATTATTTATATTTTGCCACTGAGTTCTCGAGAATTAGAACAACTGAGTTTGACCAACTGTTGTGATATTCTTATGAGAGCAGCTGACTTGATTGCTTTTTAATCTTTAAATATTGTTCTTAATAAGTTGTAAGCCCAAGTTCCACTTTATAACCACTCAATTTTAATGTATTTCTTGTAAGAACAAGATGAGAAAATTTGGTGTTGAAAAAAACCCGACTATTTCACTGATCAAAGTTGGAGTTTTCATAACTCATCTTAGATTTTTCTTGTGTGGAGAATTTGATAAGGACCAATACTGAGTCTACTGAGCCAGGCTTTTCCTTTATATAAGCATCCACGCATGCGTGACTGTTTGGATCGTTCCAACCCCCCCTCATAGGAAGAAATGCTCTCTCGGTATGTTAGCATACAAGTTATTAGCAGGGAGATTATGACGGTTTCTGAGTAATATCTTATTTTACAACAATCAAAAGGAACACCTGGTATTATAGGTTAAATAAAATTTCCGTGAGCTCGCGTGAGGTACGCCCGGGTAATTTTTTGCGTTGTCGTTAATACATGTAATTAATCACCTACTTTAGACAGCAGCACGCTAATGATTTTCCTGAGACAAATGCCAAACTACATTGTATCTCTTGCCGTTTTAAAAATAAAACTGACACGGTTTGCTTAAAATAATATTCAAAGGGTAGAGTCTTTGGTATCAAAAAATCGAGAGTTTATATCACAAGTAAACCCTAATGGCGTGGAAGCCATCGCGAAATACAGGAAAACTCAAGTTAGACAAGCATCTTTATTTCTTGTGTTCACGCTATTTCGTAATAATCATGTTATTATGTAATGACAAGAATCAGAAGTCAATAACACTTGATATCTTACCTCTGATATGAAATTTATAAGCGCATGATCATGAGTAGCTGGTCATTTATGGCATGATCGCCGATTTCCCTGCAGACCTCCACTTATTTCTCATAAATATTCCATTTATCATATCCACCAAGAACTCAGGAAAATTGCTGACAAATGTCAAGAACTTAGGAAAATTGCTGACAAATGCCTCTTGTTTTGTTATTACCTGAATCCATATTTGCGAGCCTAAAATAACGAAACTTAACTAGCAGAAAATAGCCGTCATACGTGGCTGTTGAATTGATGACTCGGCAATGGAAAATGAAATAAACGCACTCTATTTCAGTTTGGTTGAATTTTTTTGTGTGTGCTTTTCGTTTTCTATTTAACCTGGCTCAACTATTGGGAAGAAATTCCATCAAAAGTTCATAAGCATTTTTAAAAGACTTTCCTATATTGGCCTCGGCTTGATCACATTGAGCTGTGCATTTCTTCTTGCACGTACTCACTGTCATCAGATATCCGGCTTCATCACTGAACTGATTTGAAACTTCTCTTAAAAGGTAGGAAATTATCTTCAAATCGGCCGAAGGATACATGGACAAGGAGATGATAATCAGTAAGTCATAGATAAACAAGAAAGTGCAATTAATGAGTCTGACTTTTTTGTGTTTTTTCGACTATACCGACTTTCATGCAATTACAAATTTCTATACCGTCTTTGAAAATAGTTGAGTTGCACTTTCGAGCTTATTGAGCAATCACCAAAAATATCAGTATTTCAAATGGCTTCACTTTGCCCGAGCGCGAGCCACTCTTAACAAAGCTAAGACACTCTTTGTGAAAGCTCTGATATGCCTCTGGAGACAGTCCCTTTGGCTTTTGATAACGGAGTTTTATCTCAGTCACTTTGCCTTAAAGAAAACATCTCCGCGTTCACTGTGTAATGCTCGCGTCAATTTTGTCTAATTTACATTTTCACCTGGTTAAAGGTACCGACAAACCTTTTATCGTCTCAGCTGATATTTATTTCTTTCTTCCCTGTTCATTTCCATGATTACATCGCGTGCAAACGACCAATTTCCTTGATGCAAAGAGGAAGGAAATCTGATCTGAAGCGCGTAGAGAGCTACTCAATGTTATTTTGTAGCACGTGAAGGAGGTTCTGAAATCGTCCAGTTTTCCTGGAAGGAAGGTAGACCTAGGTAGTAAGTCTTACACCCTTTCATAGTTGTTCAGTGACTAATCGCACCTTCTCCCTCTTCGAGATGCAACTGAAACATTGAAATATTGTAATAGTAAAATGAAATCCGTTACAGTTTTCCAGATTGTAATCTTTAAGTCGATCTTGTACAATATTTCCAAGTCAAGAGTGCCGAAATTTCACATATGTAGTGATCTAGTTCTGTCCTATTCTTTATGATTACTCGCTCTTGTCTCTTTACCGATGTCTTTTCTTTGTGTTTTTCAACACCGGGAAAATAGATATACGCTGATATTTGCTACTTCCATAGTTACCATGCGCACTTCTGCCTAGAACCCAGGCCCCAGATGTTTCTCATTTTGCCTAAAAAGGAAAAAACAAAATGTGCGTGGAACGAGAGATGGATCGTCTCCCGCCTTCCCATGGTCCCACTCGGGCTGCGTGCGTACCCTTTTGTTTGTCCACGCGCTTGTTCGATTAGGACGCGTTTGAGGAGGAGGCCCCAAATTTCATTCATGTAACAAGAAGATCACGTGAGATAACATATTATTTCACAGCAAGGAGGAAAAGATTTTGCAAGTGTGCAGGTCTTCCAGAAGAACAGTACCTTCTTCAAGTGACCCTCGAGCTGGCCAAAACTTCCCTCTGAAAGCTGAAATGTTCAACTTCTTTACGGGTTTATATTTCGTTTAACAAGCACGGCGAGAATATTGAAATTATTTTTAGAATTGACCGGATACCCAGGGAAGCGGTCGGAAACTGGGCAGTCCATCATTTCGATCTGGTTCTGTTTAATACCATTAAAGGAGCTCTGTTACGTTTAGGCTTCTTGAAAAGTGTAGCCTAAATTTTTCAAGTTTACGTTGTTTGAAATCCGTGTTAATCCTCTCCATCCTTAACCATCCTTGTTCCCTTCTGGTTTATTATTATCTCTTTGATGTTTTTCTGTTAGTAAACTACTATTTTCAAGTTTCCTTCAATTTAAAGATAATTTTGTACGTGGCCAAAGTAATTAAAAACTTCGTGATTGAGCTACTTCAAATTAAGGTCGTAATTTTTGCTGTTGTCATTACGAAAGCGTTTTCTTTTGGCGTTAATTTCCAACATCAGGTAACTTGGTGATATTAATGGCCTCATCATTTGCGTTAATCTACTTTATCTGATCGATTTAGCCGCGTTTCATGAGCGTTATTTCCTGAACTAATGAAATAGTTAAACATGATTTCTATTATCCTTTAAATGAAAGATAGAAAGACTGTGATAGGCTGTGTAAAATTTATCCTTAATTCACCTGTCAGAGAAGTTTACCTTACATGTTTACAGTGCCGAATCATGTTTAGTTTGGTTAAAAGAGTCAGGTATTATCAATGCCCTACAAAGAGGTCTAATGAGTTAATGAGTTGTTTTTTTTTAGATAATTTTCCTCGACTAAAATTTGTTTTTTTTTTAATCTCAGGTTTTTTTATTCTTTACGTTTGGTCTCGCACCGTAAAAGTAAGTGTTTTATCATATTATATTCGTGACAAATCCTCCAACTGAAAAAGGCATCTTTGCGTTTCGCGAAAATTCGAAGTTATTTTATCAATTAAAGGAAACCTAGCTTGCCTTAATGAGTTATTTTTTCTCTCTTCTGATTAAATTCTGTGAAACTTCAATCACGCCGTTCTCTCTAATTGGACGTTTCCAACCTATATTAGCGACTTCTCCCCAAGATATGTGTTTCCTGCACATTGAGCGGAAAATATGGAACGAGATTCGTTTTGTTCAGTTTTGCTGTCATTTCCGATGTGTTTGGTCCAATTAACAAAAGAATTTAAACCTGGCAGGATTGATATTAATATTTGCGTATCAACAAAACCATTCAAACAATTTAGCGACAGGTATCTTGCGTAAGAACTATGAAATAATTGCCTTATTGCATGCCACAAGCAGTGCGACGTTACTTCTGCTATGGGTTCGGTAATGCGGTTGTATGTCTCTGCATGGTGGTAGTCAAGGTTCAGAGTGATCATTATCATACAAAGCCAAGACTAAGAAACATCTGAATTCTGCTGCTGCGTGAAGTTGGATTCGGCAAAAGCTCCCGTTTGCAGCTAATTTGCTCGATATGTCATTCATTCAGCACTGGTTCGTCCAAACGAAGTGCCTTGCTTGTTTGTAGAGTTTACATTGTTGAATTTCAGTATTGACCTCAGCACTGACTTCAAAACAAGCACCGTTTATCAGGCAATTTGACTGAACTACCCCGAAAGCCGCCAATCTAATTTTCGGCTTCTCGTTGTTGAAGGCGAAACCGTTCGTTTTCGATCTCCAAGAATCTATTGGACAAAATATTGATTGCGGATCGGTATTTTACGACAGGCAGAATTTTACCAGCTGAACTTAGGATTGACTATTATTTTTAACGGTGTATTACGGATGGTCTTATCAGTCAGCGTTTTGACTACATCATGGAAGTTTTTATCGTATCGCTCGACTTTCATCTGTAGTGCAACAAAATCAGGTCTGGGACATTCACTCCCACATCTTGCTTCAAACAGTAGCGAAGTACGGGGGCGGTTTATTGCCAGCAACTCGTGCCCTTGATAAAAAAAAAACTGAAGTGATTCTCAAATCGTTTTTGAGTTGAAAGCAAAGGACAATAGACGAACGCTCACTTTTCACATTGATTGCGGGTCATTTCTGCTTATTATTAAACTATTCGCGTCGTGTCTTAACGATTTCCCACAATTCCAGAGTGGCTTCACAAAACGTGTTAGTTAAGCTGGTACAGCCAGCTGTTCAAGCATAAGATATTTTCCCGCGTTTAGTTCACTTCTGCCATGTCAAGTTCTTCGTCAACCAATATAACGCTTTCAGATCCCTCTACTGTCCCTCATCCGGAGCCAGGCCCTGACTGGAAGGTGGCAAAACAGCTTTGGGGAATCGCTTGGGAGATCCACTGGGCCGGGTTCGGAGTCCTTTTCAGCATGTTAGCCACACACTCTTTCCTCGCTCTGGCCGAAGTAAAACAACAACAAGGATTTGGTCGAAGGCCGTTGGTCGTAGCTATTAACTCCCTGCTTGTAATTCTAGGAGTAACTCGAGCCTTGTTTATGTTTCTTGATCCTTATGAGTCTGGAGAGAATGGTTTACATTCCCCGCATTGGTTAGTGACATTGTTTTATGGTATTGCTTTCCCCTGTCTAACGTCCTCGTTCTCCTTGATCCATCTGGCTTTTTTGGAAGTCGCCAACGTTCACATTGGACCCAGCAAGCTTCAGAGTGTCCCGTTTTTAGGCGGGGTCATTACATCTCACTTTGTTCTCGTCATAATTGCGGAAACTACCACTGCTACCAATGCTAAGTTAACTCCACTGCTTATCGTTTGCCAGTCATTTTTCATCCTTTGGGGATTTCTTCTCTCGGTGAGCTTTACTTACAGCGGTTTAAAAGTCATTCTTAGCTCTGAAAAAGTACAGAGACAACTTGAGATGATTGAAACTGGAGCAGCTCGACAGACGGCGAGTGAAAAACGACGAAAAACAAAGACCATTAAGGTCGCAAAGGTCACTTTCGCAACGAGTATTTTGGGATTTGCCTGTTGTGGACTGCAGCTTTATTCATTGTTCGGCGTTTACAGCTTGTATAGCAAAGCTGTGGACCCTTCTCCTTGGCCTTGGTGGATTTTTCAAACATGTTTTCGATTGGTAGAATTCTGCATGGCTTGTACAATAGCCTATAGTGTTATGCAACATTCGAAACCGGCTGTAACCAGTAAGAGACATATGAGTAACCACACAATCGAGTAAAGAAACACGATTTTGTTTATTGTATGAAATTGAATTGTGATGTGGTTTTTTAGCAGGATAATGGCCAGTAAAAAGGCTAGCTGAAATTTGTCTACTACGTTAGATCAAGGCAACAGCTTTAATCCTCTGGAAAGTGACGTTGTCAGGCTTACGGGAGAATATTTTTCAACGTCATTGAATCACAGAATGCGTAAAACAAGTTAGGAATGGGACAACAAAGGTCAACAAATGGCAAATATTACAAAACGTAAATATGCAAATCACGTAAATATGTAAATCCTGAGCAATTAAAAAGTCAACTTGTTCAGAAATAAACTTACCTGTGCCAGCTGATCCCAAATGGCTTCAACAAACGACTTCATTTGGAAGAGAATCACCTGCAAAGTTTTAAGTGTTTTTCTCCAACTATCTTCGGTTCAATTTTTCTTTCTGTCAGTTTCCCTTCAAGAGAGGTTGAATTGAACCGTCACATGCAATATTATGATGGCTGAGCCAACACCAGTGAAAATTAACACGTATTTAAGGACTAAAGTAAACAAGTATTTTAAGTGCTGTAAGTCACTTAATCTTTTAAATTGAGCGGTGTAAAGTTTTCAAAATATCTTCGTCAGGGCTGGAATACACCTTTTTAGCTTGGGCAGTTTTTTTTTTTTCATTACTGTCCTCGTGATATTCTTTAGAGAATTTAAGAGAGTTTTCTTTTATCCATCTAAAACGTTTTCATTCATATACACGCGACTATTTGAAAACTTTGAAAGCTGAAATTCTCAACAGTATCGTCTCCTGGTTCGAAATGAGGTAACGAACCGCTCAATTCAAGCTAACAGATCTATTTGTAAAATCAAAAAAAGATATTTTAAAACAATGCTACATACTGGCAAAAGAAGGAAATGTGTATTAATGGAAAGTAGTAATTTTATTATACTTTTTCGCAGCTTTATTTCTACGGTTGGACACACTAATTCGTCACGAAAACGGAGCTTTTGTGAAAACGCTCTTCAAACCGGAGGAATTAGAAAACGCCGGCTTTTCGTTTTCGCGTGGACAGAAAAACTTTTGGAAACGGAGCTCTACGAGAACGATGGCGTCACGATAATCATGTGATTTCCCTGATCGAGTTTCCCTCAGAGTCAAATCCAAAATGACCGGTGATTGTTGCGTTTTTACTTGAAATTCCTCCGGCGTAGTTTGGACAGGGCATAAGCGGACACACTGTAAAAAAGAAAAACAAAAACAAAAACAAAAAAAAGAATGTTCACGGTATTTGTACTTAATAACCCTGTTGGCACTAGCTTCCGTGCCAATAACTGCGAGATACTCAATATCGACAGGAATATATGAATATGCGTCACGGAATTATGTCTGAATCGGTGTTTGGGCCATTACTGCGCGATAATTTCAAATTGAATAGTCCAATCCTAGAATACCAGTTCATTGAATTCATTGTTATAAAATGACGATAATTAATTTCAGTGGCGAGCAGTTGTCTTGACAAAATGATCTAGCGTTGGAGCAAGATGACCGCGAAAGACTATCGACTCATTCGGATTTACTGGTAAGTTCTGTAGTGACAACATTTGTAAAACCATCAAAGTGGTTATTTTGGTGCCGGCTTCAGTTTGAGCAGTTTTAAATCTCTTCGAAATCGACTGAACAGTTCCTACTAAAATTCGAATGCTTTCAATCTGAGCCCAAACATTTACACCTCAGTTGGCCTTCTTGGCATATTTTCTGCCGAGAACCATAATTATCCATAAATTTTTCACATACAGTTAACTTTGAGAAAACACCAGAAATTAAGAAGGCCCAAACTAAGAAAGAGACAAAACTTGGAATCTTGCGCAAGTTTTGCGTGCAGAGGACACAAAACATACAGCTCAACATGAAGAGTGATTTCATTTTGCCACATTAAGTCTTCCATTAAAGATGATAGTTACTCAATGTTGTTAGTAACATTACGATCAACTGGTCCGGGCTGGCTAGCTTGTGAGGACGTTCATCTAGGTACAAAAATTAAGATCTAGTTCTAAACTTAAGTATCTGAAATGGGTTGATCCGAAGAGTTTTGGAGATGTTTTTATTTTACTTATGTCAATTCGCCAAAGTTTATCAGGCAATTACGATGAAAAACCAGCACAGAGTCAAAACTAGCAAGCCGAGCATGCGCAACTAGTAAACCGAGTATGCGCAACTTGGTAATTGTCAGCGATGGTTTTTGCTGAGCGACAAAAAGAGTGGTCTCGGAAAACTGTTCGCTTCTCCGAACAGATAATGTCCGCGGACAATAAATATCCCAGCATATTTTCGCGCCAAATGGAGGCTATTGTGTATATATCTGTTAAGCCGACTTCACTCAGTTTAGGCCAATCATGAAATTTGGCCGTACCCCGTTAATACGGGCACCTCGTTAATACGGCCAAACGTATTTACGGGGTTCCACTGTACGTGAGCGCGAATGGCACAAATTAAAGCGAACCGTTTTTGTCATGACAACAAGAGCGAGATAAGGTATTAACAAAAAGCGCTCGATATGCGAGCTCTCTTTCATTATTATTAGCTCTCTTATAAAATTTGACATTGCATTGCTATACAATTAGTTTCAGAATATCCTTCATGCTTGCCTATTCGACGCCTTTTCAAAAACAATGTGTTAAACGACAAAATTGGACCCAGTCTTTACATGGCTGCAAAGGTTCTTCACAATCACCAGTGAAAATGTCAAAACACGACCACGCTTTCCTTGACAAGTTTACTTTGTGCCAAGTCTTGTTTGCACTCATGAATGTTTACAGCACGTTTTCCCTTCGGGCAAGTTCTCTCTATAACAAATTGAACGCGCTAGCGTTTTATTACAATTAAATTTGTACTTCTCAAAGGAAATTTGATTCCTAAAGAAAGGAAAAAGTTCTCACCCGTTTGAACGAGAGCAGTACCCTATGTTTTGTCACGTACGTTACGAAGAGGAGATTCGAACAGAGCAATTGTTCTATCTGTTTACAAAAAGATATTAATGGGCAGCTGGAATTATACAGCTAAACCACTTGTTTTCAAATTGATTGGAGGCGTATAGTCGGAACCAATCTGATCGCTTTCAATATTACAGATTCCCCTCACGGTATTGCAGTGAAACGTTTTCGTGATGAGACAGTAAGCTAAACAATATGACCAAACTTCCACTTTGAGCGAGGTGGAACAGTTATATTCAACAACAACTTCGGATTCACTGGTAAGTGCAATTTGCCTAAAATGAACTATGAAAGAGATTTTAAAACTCTTGCCAGTGCTAATTTTAATTAATATTTCAACACTTCAATCTCGCTATGGTTTTTGTTACGGTTAACTTCTTCGTCTGGGCAAGACTTAATGGAAGTGAGATACTGTATTGAGTTTTTGTCCGCTGGGATGCGGGAACAATAATCAGGGATAAAAGTTGACCCCTCTCCGTTTAAAGTTCATTATCGTCCCCGCAATAATTCTTAGACTAAGGAAAAGAAATTAGGGTGTGACGTTTGACCGGTGAGAACATAAAATGTTACTGAACCTAGAAAAGTGAAAAGAAACGTTTGAAATGTCCTGTTAGTTCCAATATTTTATAATAAAGGCGGAGCTTGTTACGATGAGATAGTTATGTTTTTCATTTGAGGCGATATTCAGTTCCAAAGATTGAGGTAATGACTAAAATAGTCCTAATTTCACACTCGCATGGAAGGTTTAAGCTCCTAAAAATAGTAACTAGCTTGCAGAACTTAGAAAGTCACTAAGAGATGCCAGTTTAATATTCAATTCAACGGTCGAATTTCGCAGAGTTTTGCTTTCATATCACTATCAATTTGCATGATAGCAGGTGTTACAAGAGGACTGCAATATTGAACAGAATAAACTAAATAAAACCACCACCACCCCCCCGCCCCCGCCTGAATCAATAACGAACTAAAGCAAAACCCAAAACGAGCCATTTTTTCCGTCACTGAAATGGGGGAAGGGGTGGTCATAATTTTTCATTTAAATTGTCCAAGATTGTAACTTTGTGTAGGTTGAAGATGCAGAATCATTAATGTAAATACTTCAGTGCTGTTGGCATCCAAACTACATTGCCAAGCAGCGTGTTTACTTACTGCATCCCTGATTTTCAGTTTTATAACGTGAGGTACGCAAGCTCCAAATTAAAATTACATCTTATTAGTCCAAGTGAATATATATGTTGCATTTCTAGTTAAAAAGGAGCTAATGCAAAAGACTCAAAACTACATGTTATTTAAATAAGTGCATATTGAAACCGATATGTTGCTGCTTCTATGTCATCTAGTCGATCGTAAGATGAAGGCGGTTCACCGGCTAAATACTGTGATGTCTGTGATTAAAGCTTCAGATGCGATACAAGTTTGATGCATTGAGAGACGACCATCGTAATAAAAAGAAGAAAGTTTAATTTGTCTTTTGCTGATTGAAATCCGTGTAAATAGGAAGTGACTGTGAGAAATTAATTTAAGTTAGGCGGCGTTGTCAGTTATTTTATTAGTTTTGCTCTCAAATTGACATTTTCAGACCATTCCTTGATGACAACATTGACTGCTGAATAAAATTAACAAATACTGTACTATTGTGCTATTTTTTTCCAAAGAGTTGTTTGTTACATATAATAATCGAAACATTTCTGTTGGGGCAACAAACGAAAATCTCGAGAAAAATCATTTGATTATTTAAGGACGTTCGGTTGTAGTGGAAAAAAAAAGACTATTTTTGTTTCCCAGCGCGAAAAACTTTCAAAATAAATGGAACACGTACTGCTTCATTTGCACACCTTACCACAAGTACCAGGCCTTACGCCCATTTTAATACGTATACGAGGCCTGGGTACATGATTTGGTCCCAGGTCCTTTTACTAAACTGATCTGACAAACCAACATTTCGAAAAAATAAACATTACCACAAATGTTTACCGGCATTCATTTCCAGTTCGCTCGAGAGCTTGCTTCTGTCTGCCCCGGCCACTCCGTGTTTGCCTGATCTCAGGCTAGAAAGTTCCATTAACACATAACTTCTGCTCAGTTTTTGTTTTTAAAAATTAATGCTATGGAACCTCATTGACAATTCTGGCGGTAACAATTGTTCGTCGACAAACAGTCTACAGTACTATTTTCTACTGGAAATTAATTTGTAGCGGAAAGCTGTGTTTTGTTAACTTAACGTTATCTTTTTTCTCATTTTAGAAATTAACCTGAAAGTGTGTCTCGAAAAAGCACAACTATATTACTTAAACTGTCACATACGATTCACTCACTTTCAGAAAACAAAGGGTTTTTAATTTTTTATTTTCAAAAATATGCGGCTGAAAGGCTAAAAAAAATTACAAATGGATACCCTTTTTTTGATAAGATGGTAGACTTTTATAGCTACGCTATCATTTGCAGAAATCTTTGAATTTTGGTCAGTTTTACATGTAGTCTTCGTTGACACCTTCAAAAGCCTTGACTATCCTTTCGCGATGTTCAAATGGGATTCTATTTCTTCGTGGAATTTCTGGAGAAATCTAACTGTCACTATGTCACACGTATACTGTACACCTTTTGCTGTTCATTTACAGAAAATATCCAGTTGTACGTAAAAGGTTCGTAAGAGGCTGAATTTATATCTGCAAGGGGAGGATTGTGAAAATACGATTAAAAAAAGGTACATACGGTCCCTAGTTCTATAATCAAATTTTCGAGGAAAATTGGGCGCGATATCTCTGTTCAAAAGAATTACGCTAATGGCTATTGTTTTCTCTTAATGTTGGGCGAAAACACGGTAATGTCTGTCTCAACGTATAGTACTAAAGATTGTCACCTTCACGGACATGGTTGTACAACAATGCAGTTGATTGTGAGTGCTCATGCAAATTTTGTTATTGAAAGTCTTTTGTTGAAAAAGGATTGTCCAAAAGTGTAAAGAATTGTAGTTTCGTGACAACGAATTTTATTTCGACAAAAATGAAAATACATTTACAGCCAATGAATGTCAAGGGAAGATACTGTTTATTTTTTGATGATTTTGAATGTTAATACATATGCAAATGTTATTCTTGAACGTTCCTTACGCGCAAATGAATGTCATATTGGTGTTAATGAGAGTACATTAACCACAATGAACCAAATTTGAACACAAATGAATGGATATTTTCTGTAGATGAACAACAAAAGGTGCAGCCCGCCCTCTGAGTTGTACGCAAAGAGTTTCGTAAGTGGCCGAATTTATATCTGCAAGGGGAGGATTGTGAAAATATGATTTAAAAAAGGACATATGGTCCCTTGTTCTATAATCAAATTTTCGAGGGAAATTTGGGCGAGATATCTCTGTTCAAAGGAATTACGCTAAGAGCGATTGTTTTCTCTTCACGTTACGGGAAAACACAGTAGTGTTTGTCTCACCGCACTAAAGATTTTTACCTTCATGGATATGGTTGCATAATAATGCAATTGATTGTGAGTTCTCATGCAAATTGTGTCATCGAAAGTCTTGTTGAAAACTGATTGTCCTTAAGTGTAAATGATTGTCGTTTCGTGACAATGAATTTTATTTCGACCAAAATGAAAATACATTTACAGTCAATGAATGTCAAATGAAGGTATTGTTTATCTTTTGATGATTTTGAATGTTAATACATATGTAAATGTTATTCTTGAACGTTCCTTACGCGCAAATGAAGGTCATAGTGGTATTAGTGAGAGTCTATTGAACATAATGAAAGAAATTTGGACACAAATGAATGTTTATTTTCTGTAAATGAACAGCAAAAGGTGTAGTGAGTTACCCAAGCTCTTACAAACACAGTTTATGCACCATCCTAAACAATTTTTTGTTTTAAAATTTGTGTGACGGGAAACAACTAATTGGTATGACTATTCTAGCAAGACTAGGAAAATCGTTCGTTCTTGCATTAGTTGCCATGTATCATGACAAATAGCTGTAGGGGTATTTGATCAACGCTGCTCTATTTAGATAGGTCCTGATATCCCCCGGTGTCAATGTTAGAAAGTTCTCTCTTTACTTTAAGCCATTAAGCATTTTTTTTAAAAAAAAAGATTCAAACTGGATCTATGAAAAGCTTCAAAGTGCATCATTAATTAAATAGCGCGTGGCTAAGTCATAATAACTTACCTTTTTATCGTCAATACGTTTTGAAGAAACAACATCATCAAAGTCGGAAATCTTCTTTGTGTGTTTGTGTTTTTCAGTGTAGCAAGTGCACCTTTTGTGGGAGGTGTCGACATTACAAAATTACGTTAAATTTGCATTCGGCAATCTCCTTTAATAGCATGCAAGCTTTCAGTGGGTTTCATTTTCGCCTTTAGCGAAATATACAACACATCTGACAGATTAACGAAATTGCAGGTAAATTACAATCTAATCTGAGATAGTATGTCTTTCAATGCCAGATCCATGCGAATTAAGCATCTGCACGCAATTAAATCTAAAGGGATCAAGTCCTCCGCAATGGTTAGTGGCATCTACTGATAAACTTTAATCTTACAATTTTGTACATAGCGTTTCGTTTTTGTAATGTTAGCGTCAGCAAATGGTTTGATTTCTCACCGCAGGATATTCAGACTCAATACCCAGGGAATCTTACTTCCTTGCCCATACTAAAATGTTTTGACAAGTGATGTTTAATTGAAAATTCTCTCGTTTTATTTGAACTCTTCTTTTGAAACTAAATTTCTCCAGATCATTAAACAATAAGAAACGTGCGCCTTTTTTTCTCCCTTTATTTGTTTCTTAATGGCTTAGTTTGCAAAACCTACTCTAACTAGCAGTTTTTCTTTTTTTAATTACGATTTAGATATTATTAAACATGATAAAAAATAACTTTCAATTGCACAGATCTGATCAGCTCATTGGATCAGCATAATATAAACAACAATGGTTTCACACATAATTATTTATATTTTTTTGCGGCAAGCCGGCAAAATGGTATACACTATATTGTAACAAGGCTTTGAGGAAGACGGAATCTATCAACAACTGTTCGCATTTACTGGTAAGTTAAATTGCAAGAAACATTTTAAAAATCATCACACTGGTTTTAATCGTGTAAACACCAATTCCAACGATCGGTGATAATAATTCTGAAATAAGTAATCTTGTAGTCAGTTCTTCACCTCAATTAGATATTACACCGATGTGATTGTGCTTACATTGATATTTCCTTTCTTAGTTATTGCAGCGCACGTTCATAATATTCCCAAAAATATTAGATACACAGTTAACAATGAATCTTTAAAAGTGGCGATCGAAGTGTTACCAATTTAAGAACTCACACAAGCAAGAGGAAGAATGGAGAGATAGGATGTGACTCAGTACTGAACGAAGGAAACACTTCTTTAATTACGAACTCGCGAGTAATTAAGAAATTGCCTGATCAGTTTTCAACTTGATAAGATATTATCATCGTGATGACACCAGTTCGATCGAGCAGGAGTCGCTTCCTGGTAGAGCAGGCGTTCTGTTTCAATTTGAGCCGATTACAGTACATTGAAACAAAGTGCCGACATCCTGTTTCGTTCAGGCATAACTGATTACATTGCATGCAATTATTACCTGCATCGTGGTGATTCACAAAGGTTCGCAAGCACTCCATGCAGCTACTACAAATTCGCAGAGCTCTTGATGTCAGCAGGCATAACGAAAATATAATAATAACTGAATACGCAATGATATATATCATAGGGCCTCTTTTTTGTATTGAGAGGCCAGAAAAGACTTAAAATGGCTCAATTCAAGTTCCTCACAATTTTAGGCGAATTTTAGTTCTGTACATGCTGTTGTTTTTAAACTGTTTCAAAAATATAGTGTTTATATTTTCGGGCAGCTGTTTGGTTGGCTTAATCTCCACTTCTTTCTTTTTCTTCATGGAATTTGCTTCAATTCCTTTGGACTATAGCATCTCAATGATTGCCGAATTTGTCGGAGCGCGTCTATTTTGATCTCCGTTTTGACAAGCCTCAATTTCCCTCGTTCGTACGCAACTAATTCGAGCAAAGAATTGCAGTTCTTACCGAGCTTATTAATTTCTATTGGCTATGGGTTATTGAGTATTGTCAGTATCGACCTTTCCCGATCCTTTTCAAGCTAGCCCATTGTAAACACGACGTCACTCGTTCTCAAGACATCGCTTGCGAGACTCGTAGGATGGTGGGAAGAAGGGAATATAGTCCTCCTCAGTTTCGCTCCTTCCCGTCATCCTCTCATTCTAACTCATTTCTGAAGAGAGATATGGAAGACGAACCACTCTTCCAGACTATTTGTGCTATTTTCTTTGTGTATTTCTCAAGTTTCAAGCCATAGGTGTTTAGACGTCTCATAAAAGACCAACCTATATGTAACATAATTACCGTTTTTAATTCCCTTATCCGCGCATGGTCCATGCATATAAATACCAGTAATTGAACCGTGCAGTTTGACTTTTTTCTATTTTTTGTGTAGAGCGCTTGCTTTTTTTTTTGCCCGAAACGCTCGACGTAGATAACCTTTTCAAGTAGTAAGAAATATAACAAAAACTCTCATTGACCTCTCGATGTACATAGCCTAGTTCTTTTTTTTTGCTCGAGACGAAGCCTCGGTCCACAAAATTAGTTGGGCAATATTCCTTATATTAAACTCATACTTGGTCAATAACAACTTCAAAATAACGTACGTGACCTAGCCCCGGGTTAGGGCTGTTCTGCAAACTATTTATTTACAGGAAAGTTTACCACACCTGTCTCTCTATTTGTCCCTAAATCTTAATTATAGGTTTGGTTAACTTAATTATTTGCCACCCGTTGATTAGTGATGTCTCCTCGACGTGTGTCGAAAAAGGGCGAGGGTAGTTCAGAAATTAAATAATACGTAAACATGGAGAATGCCGTTCTTGAAAGAGATGGGCGTTAGCTAGCCAGAGTCAAGTAAAAAGAGGGTTGACAGCAATTCTACTCTGTCAGCAAGTAGTTATATTGGGGCGAGCAAATCTGGACATCGTAGAGAGATAGACGTTATTGCATCGCAAAATATTCTTGGGAGTCATCTTTGTAAAATGTTGTTTCTAGAATTCGCACATTAGTGCTCCAAAACTTAATTTCATGAGCAAATGTTATTAACAAAAAATGGCATTTTAAATAATTTAACTTAACTATATGACTGTTTTGCTAAAAAGCAAATTCTTTTAAAAGTTTTAATTAATATCGGCCTTTGTGAATAGCTTTAGGAGGCGGGCCGCAATTAAGATGCAAAGTTACATATGCGTGGTGACATAACGTCAGGTTGGTCAAATTAATTTTCTCTAGCTCACAAAATACAACCCACAATTTCAAAATGTCACCCACAAGTTTTGACAAACTTTATGAGTTCAACTAACGAACCAATTTGTTGTCTCTACCGCCTGTAGGTTGGAAAATTAAAGTACCATGAATGATTTTATTTAACGTAGGATGTTCTTCGCTGATGCCATTGTTTTCGCTTTTAATGTAACATAACTTGTTTATCAAAACTCTTAATTGCGGTTTCTGCGCTTTGTTAGCTATTTCCGCTTAAGACATGCATATTGCATTGACGCTACTGAAAAATAAATATCAGCTCTATAGGCGTAAAGGAAATTCTTCAGTCATAAACCATGATGAGTTGTTTTCTTTGAATCATCTATGCCCATTTTTCGGTCGGCCTTGTGTGCGTGATAGATAGGAAGGTAAGTCCAGAAGAAAGTCAATGGCAAATCGACTCTTTATCCTAAAATATAGTTCTGCTATTTGCTTTCAGAACGATTTAAACCTAGCGGCCGAAAAGCAATGATGTATTGCACGTTTTTCCAACTTAGTGTTTTCGTCCTTCGTTTTAAGGAGAGGCTAAAGCTGCGCTTTAGTTCAGTTAAGATTTGCTTTCTCCTTCCTTTTAGTGACCTAAAAACAATTTTAGTGTTTTCGTCATTCTTTTTAAGAAAAGGTTATCAGTAAACACTCAAACTGAACTAAATAATTTCCACTAAGGTTTTCACTCTTTACCTTAGTGGCCTAAAAACAAAATGATACAATTGGCACGTTCAGATTTCCACTTACATGTATAAGTGTTTACGTCCTTTGTTTCAAGGAAAGGCTAACGGTAAACACTCAAATCTTTGCCAAAGTTCTGCTAAGGTTTTCCTTACGTTCCCTTCTGCGGCCTAAAAACAATGATATAACTGGCACTTTTTTTCCAGTTCAGTGCTTTCTTCCTCAGAACTGTGCCTAGTTCTGCTAAATGTTGTTTCACTTTTCATCTTTTAGTGGACAACAACTCAAAACAGTATTCCTTCAGGTGACGCCTATTTTTGTAAGACTAACATGCGTCTAATATATTTTCATATAAGCTAATAGAGGATCAAATTTGCTTGTTTTAATTATTTTCGCGGGCCTGTACGGTGTTCTTTGAAGCCTTGTATTTGTAAGAAATACTAAGCCATATAACTGCAACAGACATCAAACGAATTAATATCCTAATGTTTAAATCTGCAGACGCTTAATTAACTTTCATCAATGTCGGACTCCACAAGTAAACCAGCCGAGCAACCCACGGAGGCTTTAGCCGAGCCCGGCCCGGATTGGCCAGTTGCGAAGAAACTCTGGGGATTAGCATGGGAGTTGCACTGGATTGGCTTCGGTGCTCTGTTTGGCTTGCTGGCAATCCATTCTCTACTCGCTCTGGTGTTGGCGAAGCAAAGAAAAGGTTTTGGTCGTAAGCCTTTGTTTATTGCTATCAACTCGCTGTTGTTTACCCTTGGTGCCACCAGAGCTGTGTATCTCTTGTTGGATCCGTACGAGTCCAGAGAAAATGGCGTGGAAGATCCAAAATGGCTGACACTACTTCTCTTCGGAATCGCCTACCCCTGTTTAACGTCAGCGTTTTGTTTGATTCACCTGGCTTTTCTTGAGGTCACAAAGCTTAAACTTGGACCGAACAAGCTGCAAGATGTACGGTTTTTATCAGGCGTCATTATACTCCACTTTATTATCGTCTTCACCGCGGAGACATCATCGTCCATCAAGCCAGAATTGGACGCGCTTTTGATCGTTTGCCAGTCGTTCTTCATTCTCTGGGGCCTGCTGCTCTCTGGCAGCTTCATCTACAGCGGATGGAAGGTGATAAACCGCGTGGAAAATGTCCAGGAGCAGCTCAATGCCATTGAGAAAAACGAGCACCTTAAAAGGAAGAAATCAAAATCCCGCACTACCAAAGTGGCGAAGATCACCCTCGGAACAAGTTTCTTGGGCTTTGCAGTGTGTGGCTTGCATTTGTATTCCATGGTAGGCGTGTATGGTATGTATAGCAATGTTGTCCATCCTTCTCCTTGGCCGTGGCTGGCTTTTCAGTCGAGTTTCCGTCTGGTTGAGCTTGCCATGGCCTGCACTATCGCTTACAGTGTGATGCAACCGGAAGGAGGTAAGAAGAAAAGAAACGCTGCAGATGTGTCCAGAATGAACATGTCTTCGAGAGTGATACCAGTCAGTGAAGCAGGGAAAACTTCGGGGGAACAGAGCATAACGTGACATGGCGGGAAAACCCCTTTGAACATAACACAACTTAACATGACATAACATCAGATTAAGTGACGTGACGTGTCGTGACGTGACATGACACGACATGAAATGACATGACATGACATGGCATGACGTGACATGACGTGACGTGACGTGACACGACATGACGTGGCGTGAGATGACACGACATGATATGACATGGCTTATTAAGGTGACATGACATTCATCTGCTTAAGGTTACAGTATACCTTCAGATCGGCAATTTTCTTCAAATTTGGATTTTTGGTTCAAACTAATGGTCGAAGAGTAATCTCTAATTTCTGAAAACAAAATTGAAAAAAACCTAATATTGGCGGAGAAATGGATGTTTTACGTTATGGCCGGAAGTAGAAGTTCCCTCTTGATTGACAGCGCTATAACGTGTATGCAATCAACCGAGACTATTTTCGCGGGAATATTACCGATATGGATACCACGAATTGGCTGGCTACTCAGTTAATCAGCATTGTTAATCCAAGCATTTTCGGTATTAGATGTAATTCTATTAAGTTATAAGTAAACATGGACCACGGAAAACTCCGTTTACCGGTTCGAAAGAGCGAAGAATGAATAAAAATACATGTACATCAATGAGTGAAGAAGCGAAAGTTGGCCTCGCGGATGAAGCTACGGACGTATCAAGCGGGCAAAAAGATCGTGTCAAGAGAAGAGAAAGGTTGTGTAAAATTTGGGAACTCAACAGAGATAACAGCGATGCTTACAGTGACTCTTTTGTTGAGTTCGATACCGATGAATCGTCCAACTCATTGAGATCCATTGTAACATTATCCATGCACATTTGGTCTGCCGCGCTTTCTTTTGTTTGTTCTCGTCGCCCAGCTACTCTAGCGTTCGTATCCTTTTTCGTCTTTCCCATTTTGCCAAACCAGCTTCAAGAAAAACCCAACTGCAGAACAATTATTTCTCCGCCTTGAGCGCATTGCGAAACGCAAGGTTTTTTTGCAGATTCACGCGTAAATTTCACCGCGAGTTAATGGTAGTAAATTTTTCAAGCGCTGATTGGCTCAGTGATCTGAGAGTTTGTGGGCGGAGTTTGTTTGCGAAGCAAGATATTTTTCTTAGCGCTGTTTTCTCGGATAAGTTTTTTCGCTTGAAGCAGACACTTTAAAGAGTTACAACTCAAACGGAATTTGTTTGTTTGCCCTTAAATTTGGACAGTAGCTAGATTAACATATAAAAAACAAAAAGGTCTCTGCGAATTGCTTATTTCGAAATATTTTTTCTCCTAGAGCGATTTTTTTATGATCACTTCACATTTTTTTAATCCTATTTCGAAAATGTTCTGTAACTTTTTACTACAATTGAATATGGAAAAACGCAGACACGCTTCTTTAGCGCTTTTTGTCCTAAAACCGAGGAAAAAAATAAATTGGCGAAAAACAAAATTCGCTTTGACTTGTAGCTTCCAAGAGGTGATTAGGACGCTTGCATTTAGTGACCGTGAAAAAATTGGCAATTCATTTTATTTCAAAATTTTTGGTATGGTTTGATAGCCAGCTCTATAAGCTTTAATTTGATATAGGGGCTTAGGTATCTACAGCTTAAACCGGACGCGCTACATCGCTTGGACGCGAGACACCCCTGAAGGTATACGGTAACCTTAAAACGAACATTGGGCACGTGAGATAAACGAAGGATTGACGTTAGATACTTGCAACTGCTCATTAAACCCGACATGGAGGATAATTTTTCATAACAATTTAACTGATGCACTGACCGTTAAAGTGCACGACTCTGGATCTCTTAGTAGAAGGCAGATAAAAGATGTTCAGTTTTAGAGACAATGCCTTTGAAGTGTATTTCACATTTAAGTTACTTTGCATTTAAAACTCATCAATCCAAAATTTTCCATACCCCGCTGCAATGTAGTTGGCGATAACGACGTGCAGAGTTTTCAAGTATTGACAACTCCCATAGGGAACACAACAAGTTAACTAGCAGATAAGAACGTGCCAGGAAGAAAGAAAAAAAGAAATTTAACTAACCCTTCTCAGACTAGACTGGCAAAGAAAAATAATGGTGTAAAGTTTAGAGTTTGTTACCTGCGGGTAGCAAACTTCTGTCTAATTAGCCGGGCATTTGGTTAAAAACTTTAGAGGCTGTAAATTTGTAAATAAGACACAAATGGGCCTGTACATAATAGGACACTCTTATGCTTAATCTGCGAGGTTTCCATTGGACCCGTGGGTACTCCCTTATATGGGCTATATAGGTATGTGCGGCCCCAAAGGGTAGGGTTTTTCAGCCGTTTTGGTCAGAAATAGGGTATCGATTTTGGCCATTTTGGTCTTAAATGGGGTATGGGTTTTGCACTATAGTCTTGAACTGGGTATTTTTTTAGAAGTAGCTACTTTTTCATCATTATCGACAAGACCATAAACAAAAGCCGACCAAAAATTATGTTTAGGGCAACTGTGTCAGATGCAACGGTCATAAGCCGAGGGTATCGAATTTTTGGTCTGGTCATAAATAGGGTAGGGAAAATCGCAGATTTTAGTCATAAATATTGTAAGGGTTTTGTGAAGTGGGCCGCACACCCCTGCCCAATTTTTCTGGGAGTACCCCACTCCTCCGTAGGCCATTGGATTACTTCGATGAATAGTTCAACTTTCCTCTATTGCATTGGGGAGTATTCCGCGGTTGGCTAAAAACTTACTAAGATGGACATGCACTACAAATTTTAAGTTTACAAAAATTGAAGACTGTCTAATACTCTCGTACGCTTGCGAGAAGATCCGAGCAATGTTCTCTTCAGATTTAAACCTGTTAGTGCCCTTAAGCTATTTATAGTAGTCTTATTAGTGTCTCTTGATTGAGACTCAGTCCATAGCAGTTGTAACCTATATAACTTGGTGTTTTGAGATGTTTCTTTACTGGCTACATGGTGGAGTTCACTTTGTAAGGTTCACTTACACAGGATATTAATAAAAAGTATGCAATCCCATTTTAAGGGTATGATGTTTTAATTTTTACATTTTAAAACACCTTCCCGCCTCGGACAGGTAATGACACTTACCGGCTAACCTGTTCAGTTGAGGTTGAGGGTGGGACAATTGCATTAGTTGGAGGGAGGCTGGGGCGGAATACAGTTGAATGCTACCTTTTTCATAAGTTTTTAAAATAGCATCTTAGGTGCAGAGTGAAACGTCCCAAGTTAGGTTTTCAGATTCTTTGCGGGTTGATTTGTAAGTGTGGCACGAAAGAGTAGAAAGGAGAGGATAGGTGGATATGAGGTAAACAAGGAAAAATGAATATTTAATGACGGTTAAAACGGAACATTTTTTAGTAATAATGGTTAGAATCCTGTTGGGTTTGAAAAAGTACAATTTTGTGCTTCTTCATTTGGAGAACTTTCACCGTCGAGATATTTCTACAAAGTATTTTCGGTTAAGCAACCTTTTAAAATCTATATAGTGGGTTGTTTCTATATGGCCTAGAATTCTGTTGAATTCTACCAAAATTGCCCAACTTACCAAAGAACTCTTGGAACGTTACTGAGACCAATATACAACTCTCCGTCTTCCTTTCCAATTCATCAGTGCAGGTGTCATCAGAGGTTTCCGTGTAGGTGAAATTGCAGTGTCATAGGCTTTAGTGCCGTCGTGACAATCGCCCTCAGCAGATGAAAAATTGCCCACTCTTCCTGTTCGATGACCTAACGCAGCTGACCCTGGGAGAAAGGCCAGGTAAAGTTTTAAATAGACAAAAGTATTACAATATCAGTTGACTTACAAAAAATGAATGCTTACTTTTAGTGGAAAAAGCGGAGGCTTTTGGAAACGGCCAAACTTAATATCTGTATCTGTACGTGTTTTAGCTTGTTTTACCTAATATCGTGTGTTAAGCAGCGCATATTCCGGTTGTATCTCCTTTTTCTCCGTGCATGATGGAGATGTTTACATGTCAATAATTGTCCAATATTGCTATTAGAAAACTGACACGTTATTGTTATTGTATGAAATACACTATACGTCTTAGCTAGCTGAGATCGCCAATCGGCAACCTTTGTTACAAAAAGGAGATAAGTTGGACTTAAAATTTCTCTATCTTGAACCGTAATGGTGAGTAAAATCTTTGCTTTTTGAGCGAGCGCAGCAACTGAATTTTTCCTGAGTGCTTGGTTCTTCGCGGAGAACAGATGTTGCTCTCCTTCCTCGCTCGTCTGCTTCTGATCGACAGAAGCTATTTGGGTGCAACACATCTTAAATTTACAGCCAATATTATGTCTGGTTTCAATAACTTAGAAACTCTTATATAATTTTGATAATGAAAATTTTAGTTAGACGTAAGATGCACACACTAACCCCTAAAATCATAGTTTTTGTGCCAACTCAAATTAAACAAGAACGTATCGAGTGCGGAATATTTTTTTGTAAGAACCACTTTGAGGTCTTAAGACCGAGAAAAGTTTCATCTTTTCCTCTTAATATATATCGAGAGTGACTACTTAAGACTTTTAGCAACTCTTATTCACACTTTTAAAAGACCATCGCACCTGCTTCTATTTGAATGTATTCAAACGTAATCGTCAAGTCTAAATTTAGAACTGAGTTTGGTGACTTCTTTGTTTCTTTGTCGTAAAACTTGTATCGATCAGAGGAAATAAGGAAATTACTAAGTACAACGCGAATTGAATGTTTTACTATTCTAAGACATGTGTCAGTTTTCTTGGATCTTCGTATTATTTTCAGCTTGGGTAATGTTTTGACTGGAAACACACATATTGATCTATTGCTTTTTTGGTTCATTCACACGTATTTCGGTAGGATTACTTCGAAAAATTCGAGATGGTTTAGGCGCAAAGCTTTCCTTTAGTTGCTCTCGCATATATCTAATTATAAATGAAAAGAACAGGCAAATTCAATAGAAAAAGAGGGAACCTTGCTTTTATTGACTTCAACTTCACTCCTGCAACTGTGTTTGTTGCGTAGCGACCTCTTCAAAGGTCATGATATTGGCATTTATAAATCGCTTCAGGTGATAAGTTCATGAAGGTGCAAAGTTAATCACTGAGGTGATATTAGTGGGTCAGTGGCACAAAACATTGGTAGTGACTTCCTGTATCACCAAACGTCAGGTTCGTATTTTCAAAAACCTTGTTGGCCCAGCTATTGTAACAGATACGCCTCCTGAAGTTTTAAAAAGTAAATGAGTCATCAAAGATTTATTTAACGGGGGAAGATGCTCGCTGAGTCATTTTTTCGCGTTATATGATATGCCATGAAATATTTATGCAAAACTGTAATTGGATTTTTCAAGCTTTTTTAGTTACATCCGACCATTCTTCATGTCATAAACATCCAATGATCATGATGTGAACAGAAAAATGAACTGAACTTATGAATACATTAGAAATACACAGTTCTTTCGAGTGGCTTTCTCACATGACATCGTGAACTAGCGTCTTAAGGGGTAAGTAAATCTTACAGAGACTTGCAAACTAATCTCTAAATCTCCTTCCTAGAATTCATTTTTGCTTTTAGAGAGCAATTCAATTTTCAAAACATAATATTTACAAGTTTTTCGTTACAGTAATTCAATCATTTCTAATGAATGTCTTGATATGTCCTCGCTGTGATGAACTTGAGTTTAGTCTAAATAGTAAACATATGTACATTCGGATCCCTGTCAACTGCTGAAAATAATAACATTGAACGTGCCTATCGAGTTGTACATCACAAGATTAAAATTATTCACTATTTTTATTTGCCTACTCCCAATTCTTTATTTGTGAGTGCGCAGCTAATATTTCGATAAGATCAAGTTCCTAAATCTAATTTTTCTTGATTTTCAATTCCTATTTTTTAGAGCCTTGTTATTCTTGTAAATGCACGGTTAATGACTGAAATAATATTTTTAAGAAGAAAGGTCTCAATTCAGACTGCAATATATAATAGTCAAGGAATTATATTAATATCTCAATTTTTAATTCACGCAGATGAATATGTCGACCTCAACAATTAAACCTGTTGAACAACCCACGTACTCGGAAGCTTTAGCCGAGCCCGGCCCGGATTGGCCAGTTGCGAAGACAATCTGGGGATTGGCATGGGAGCTGCATTGGATTGGCTTCGGTGCTCTATTTGGCTTGCTAGCGATTCACTCCTTAATTGCTGTAGCGCTAGTGACGAAAAGAAAAGGTTTTGGTCGTAAACCTTTGTTTATTGCTATCAACTCGCTGTTGTTTACCCTTGGTGCCACCAGAGCTGTGTATCTCTTGTTGGATCCGTACGAGTCCAGAGAAAATGACGTGGAAGATCCAAAATGGCTGACGTTACTTCTCTTTGGAATCGCCTACCCGTGTTTAACATCCGCGTTTTGTTTGATTCACCTGGCTTTTCTTGAGGTCACAAAGATGAGAATAGCCTCGAGCAAGCTGCAAAGTCTGAAATTCTTATCTGGCGTCATAATAATTCATTTCATCATCGTCTTCACCGCGGAGACATCATCGTCCATCAAACCAGAATTGGACGCGCTTTTGATCGTGTGCCAGTCGTTCTTCATTCTCTGGGGCCTGCTGCTCTCTGGCAGCTTCATCTACAGCGGATGTAAACTGATAAACCACGTGGAAAACGTCCAGGAGCAACTCAGTGCTATCGAGAGAAGGGCGCACCTGCGGAACAAACAGCAAAGACACAGCACGACTAAAGTGGCCAAGATCACGCTTGGAACCAGCTTCTTGGGCATCGCCGTTTGCGGGTTGCAGTTTTACTCCATGTTAGGAGTATATGGTATGTACAGCACAGTAGTCCATCCTTCCCCTTGGCCGTGGTTGGCTTTCCAGTCAAGTTTTCGTCTGGTTGAGATTAGCATGGCGTGTACCATCGCGTACAGTGTGATGCAACCGGAAGGGCCCAGAAAAAGAAAAGCCAGAAGCGTGGCCGATGGAATGGGCATGTCGTCCAGAGCAAAACCGATAGAGAAGAAAGCAATCATTTTATAAATGAACTGAAATAGAACTAATATTCTTCCGTTTGTAAAGTGCGACTGAATATTATGTATACACTACTTGCAAAAAATTTCGGACAATTTTAGTTTGGACGCCAGTTTAATTTTCGGACACTTTTTTTCTCAATTCGGACAAATTTCGGATCGTAAAAAATTCGGACACCTTGCTGAAACATTGCTAAAGTAAATTTACACGTAAAAATACGCACTAGACTGGAACAACAACTGTGAAAACGATAGTTAACTTCTCCCTCAGGTTTATGAAGATACACCGACGAGTAAATGGCAAAAATTCTCTCAAGCCGTTAAGTATCTCATTCAATGTCTCGATTAGAGTTCGCTCCTTAAAGCTCGGCATAAGGGTAACTGAGACCTTTGGAGCTGTTTAAAAATTAAATACTGACTGTACTGTAAATATTTTGGACGCTAAACATTTCGGACGCTCAAAGTCGGATAGTCTTATTTTCGCACACACACGTCCAAAATTAAAATCGTCTGAATTTTTTTGCAAGTACTGTTGCTTTTTTAGAAGCGGGAGCTTAGCAATTTAGAGATGTGAGTCGGAAAAAAGGCCTGAAATTTAAACGTGGTTGTTTTTGACAGTGAAGCCTTACCAATTGTGTAGAAATAAGTTATATGGGGCCTGTGGCTTCTAAAGCCCACTGACAACCTTGGCCTCTTAACAGAACAATATGAGCTGAACTTATCCTTAACTTAAATGCAGTGGCAAGCCGAAGTCAGATACCAGATGCTAAATTTGAAGGACGTTATGATGTGAAGAATAATTGCACGTTTGACAAGTCACCTCAGTTTACATTTAGGGAAATTAGCCTCACTTTAATTAGAAACTTTGAAAGAGGCATGACGCAGTCATGGCTTGTGACACTGAAAAATAATGCAGTTCCGATCCGCTAAAATCGAAGTTCAGTACTGTTAAAGTTAATTTGTATAACCGTAGTAATACGGCGACAATTGCAAGCAAGGGTACAAATTCCTTGTTTTTCTTCCATATATCCTCGGGAGTATTGCGTTCTATTGGCCTGCTACTGAGTTCTGAAAGAATGCATAATGTAGCTTGATTGAAAACGGTTACTGCCTTAAAATGATTATTAGCATATACATTAATAGTACTGTACAACTGGTTCTACCCACCTAGCAACTCTGTTAACAGTTCGATGTTAACGTTTTGGCTGCCTGGCTCCGCTAGCCCTTATGGTTATTCCAGGCAGCTAGTACTCAAATTTTGCTTTTAATATTTTCATTGAAATTGTAATTTTTTTTTTCTTTAGCAAGAATGAGTACAAATAAAGATTGATTTGATTTGATTTCATGTGTGGGAGGATTAACTGTACTTAAGCGTCTTTAGGTGTGCACTTGTTGTTGCCCACGGGGGGGACTCCCCATATGAAAAGGTCGGGGATGCTCGTCGTATACATTAGGGCCTAATTAGGAAGGGGGGGACAGATCAAGGATTTTGGTCTCACCCAGCATGAGGAGTGTCAGCTTGAGGGAAGATCTAGGCATTTCTACTTTCTTGTTCACCACAAAGAGAACATGATAGCAATGTGAAACAGCCTTCTTGTACATGTATGTTGGAAGAACACAACAATTTGGCAAAGCATGCCGATGAACACAAATCCTTGGCTGAGGCACTGTCCAAGCCTCTTCGGCTGATTCTGCGTGTCTATTTTAAACAGGCAAACGAGATCGTGAAAGCTCGTGGTTTTAATGTGTTAAGTACATATAGCAACATGCATAAATATGGTTCTTATAAAGATTATTTTCAACGTCCAAGACATTTAAAACGCCTCCGATCATTTTGATCTACAATAGCACCGAAAAAAGGGAAAAAACATTATTCCGATAACACTAAGAGAGAAGCCTTGACTGCGGCAATGTTTGGCAATATGACGTTTTCTGATGTCAGTTGAAGTGAGTTATGCAGGTCAAACCTCGGTGTTTTTTGTCAGTATCTCCAGTTAACCTGGCCGAGTACTGTGTCTTTCCCGTTGCAGTATTCCATCGGATTCCTCGGTCTATTTGTTTTCTTCTTTAGATCATTGTGTAACTCTTTCCGAGTAGTCGTTGGTACCATCGTCGTTAACTGTTGCGAGAGTGGCACCCCGGCGGGAGTCGCACGACTGGGTTGTGACCAAAAATACCCAAAGAATCTACATGACTGTGGCGTTTTCGACATGATCTTAGGCCAGTAAGCGCGAGTATGACAAGTATGACGGTAACGATGTGTGAAAATATCGACCCAGGCGCTTTTCGTTGTTCAATGCAATGAGACTGGGACGAGCTTTGAATACAACACGTTGGAAAAGTCCTGTCGCTGTTGGAAAAGTCTTGCCGATTTTAACTTATGGTGCCGAGTTCAATCCGTGAGCCTAGGGCAGTCATAAGTCTGCTGGATTACTTGATGGATAGAGTCCTCCTAAGTATGTGAGCAGTTCCAAGGAGGACGGTCATCTGTAGCTCTGTTATTCTAATATTGCCTGGGATCTTGCCGATGTAGTTTTCTGTTCCCTTCTTGACAAGATTACTTGATGGATAGAGTCCTCCTAAGTATGTGAGCAGTTCCAAGGAGGACGGTCTTCTGTAGCTCTGTTATTCTAATATTGCCTGGGATCTTGCCGATGTAGTTTTCTGTTCCCTTCTTGACAAGATTACTTGATGGATAGAGTCCTCCTAAGTATGTGAGCAGTTCCAAGGAGGACGGTCTTCTGTAGCTCTGTTATTCTAATATTGCCTGGGATCTTGCCGATGTAGTTTTCTGTTCCCTTCTTGACAAGATTACTTGATGGATAGAGTCCTCCTAAGTATGTGAGCAGTTCCAAGGAGGACGGTCTTCTGTAGCTCTGTTATTCTAATATTGCCTGGGATCTTGCCGATGTAGTTTTCTGTTCCCTTCTTGACAAGATTACTTGATGGATAGAGTCCTCCTAAGTATGTGAGCAGTTCCAAGGAGGACGGTCTTCTGTAGCTCTGTTATTCTAATATTGCCTGGGATCTTGCCGATGTAGTTTTCTGTTCCCTTCTTGACAAGATTACTTGATGGATAGAGTCCTCCTAAGTATGTGAGCAGTTCCAAGGAGGACGGTCTTCTGTAGCTCTGTTATTCTAATATTGCCTGGGATCTTGCCGATGTAGTTTTCTGTTCCCTTCTTGACAAGATTACTTGATGGATAGAGTCCTCCTAAGTATGTGAGCAGTTCCAAGGAGGACGGTCTTCTGTAGCTCTGTTATTCTAATATTGCCTGGGATCTTGCCGATGTAGTTTTCTGTTCCCTTCTTGACAAGATTACTTGATGGATAGAGTCCTCCTAAGTATGTGAGCAGTTCCAAGGAGGACGGTCTTCTGTAGCTCTGTTATTCTAATATTGCCTGGGATCTTGCCGATGTAGTTTTCTGTTCCCTTCTTGACAAGATTACTTGATGGATAGAGTCCTCCTAAGTATGTGAGCAGTTCCAAGGAGGACGGTCTTCTGTAGCTCTGTTATTCTAATATTGCCTGGGATCTTGCCGATGTAGTTTTCTGTTCCCTTCTTGACAAGATTACTTGATGGATAGAGTCCTCCTAAGTATGTGAGCAGTTCCAAGGAGGACGGTCTTCTGTAGCTCTGTTATTCTAATATTGCCTGGGATCTTGCCGATGTAGTTTTCTGTTCCCTTCTTGACAAGATTACTTGATGGATAGAGTCCTCCTAAGTATGTGAGCAGTTCCAAGGAGGACGGTCTTCTGTAGCTCTGTTATTCTAATATTGCCTGGGATCTTGCCGATGTAGTTTTCTGTTCCCTTCTTGACAAGATTACTTGATGGATAGAGTCCTCCTAAGTATGTGAGCAGTTCCAAGGAGGACGGTCTTCTGTAGCTCTGTTATTCTAATATTGCCTGGGATCTTGCCGATGTAGTTTTCTGTTCCCTTCTTGACAAGATTACTTGATGGATAGAGTCCTCCTAAGTATGTGAGCAGTTCCAAGGAGGACGGTCTTCTGTAGCTCTGTTATTCTAATATTGCCTGGGATCTTGCCGATGTAGTTTTCTGTTCCCTTCTTGACAAGATTACTTGATGGATAGAGTCCTCCTAAGTATGTGAGCAGTTCCAAGGAGGACGGTCTTCTGTAGCTCTGTTATTCTAATATTGCCTGGGATCTTGCCGATGTAGTTTTCTGTTCCCTTCTTGACAAGATTACTTGATGGATAGAGTCCTCCTAAGTATGTGAGCAGTTCCAAGGAGGACGGTCTTCTGTAGCTCTGTTATTCTAATATTGCCTGGGATCTTGCCGATGTAGTTTTCTGTTCCCTTCTTGACAAGATTACTTGATGGATAGAGTCCTCCTAAGTATGTGAGCAGTTCCAAGGAGGACGGTCTTCTGTAGCTCTGTTATTCTAATATCGCCTGGGATCTTGCCGATGTAGTTTTCTGTTCCCTTCTTGACAAGCCCGAAAGCTCCAATGATCACTGGGACAGTTGTTGTTTTCATTCCCCACGTTTTCTCGATTTCAATCTCAAGATCTTTGTACTTTGTGAGTTTTTCCATTGTTTTCAAGGAGGTGTTCCTTTCTGTGGGGATGGACATATCGATAAGCAGACAGGTTCTTTCCTTCTTGTCTTTCACCACTATGTCTGGTATGTTTGCTTTTATCTCTTTGTTGGTTTGGATTGGCATGGCATGTAGTGTTTATCTTGTACTTTGATGTTATAGTGTTTGCATATTTTCCAGTGGAGATATGCTGCAGCTTTATTGTGTCTTTGTATGTACTCTGTCTTGGCAAGTTCAGGGCATCCGGAGACAAGGTGGTCAACTGTTTCTTGAAATCGCCCACAGATTCTGCACACTGGGTCGGTGCCATCTTTCAGGATCTTGTTTCGGTAATAGTTGGTCTTAATGCATGGATCTTGGGCAGCAATAATGAAACCTTCTGTTTCTGATTTGAGGCCAGGTGTACTCAGCCAATTCCTCTGGGTTTTTGATGCAGATATTGTAGGCATTAGTCAGATTATTTTATTCTATTTTATTTATTTATTTATTTATTTTTTTTACCAAAAATACCTGTCATTTATATAGTTTTGTAAATACATTAAAACAAATTTCCGTGTGTCCATATCATTACGTTTTAGGCGTGGGTTGTAAAGATAGGAAAATAATGTGAAAATTACCGAAATACAAGCCGCAGGCGAGTGCTTCCACAGCTGTCTTGAGCTTTCACCAACTTTGACGATTGTTTCTATAACTCTGAAAAACAGGCGTGATGTTTCTAATTTCCTTCAAGAAAATTACCAGTCGAAAGCTTCTTTTGTGTTTCTTTAATTTGTACCGAGTGATTTACTCCTCATTTCATTTCATTTAGCAATAGCCTTTGTTTTTCGTGACAAACAAAACTAATATTAGATCTAGACGTTTTCCTGTTAAAATTAACGCCTTCGATTCCGCATCTCGTTGATCCGATTTGCCCGCGTCCATGCTAAAGAATATTTGGCTTTGGTTGAACTTGCAGTGACAGGCTCGATGGGCATTTTTGCTAAGAGCTTTATCTTATCTGTGTGTGCACTAAAATTTGCATACAGAATAAATAAAACTGAGTCATAGGCGGATCACAGATGTTCACAGAAGTTCCTGAGATCGTAAAAATTGAGGGGAAAAGATTAACAAATATACCGTAAAATGATCTAATTGCAATAAACTGTCCCGTTTTTGCGCGTATTAGAATGCATTTCAAACTTGACCTGAAATCGATGATGGCTGATGCCTTGCAATTGCCACACCGGAAAGATGGTCAAAGATAAGCTCGCTTGAAGATTGCGTCCCACTCAGTTTTGACTTCTGCTCACGTTTCATAGACGTTTGTCACATTAATCGATTTGCGGTGTCCACGAAGAAGTCAAAGTTCATGGCTGTGTTATCATACGAGTGAAACTTGGTTTGACTCTTAATATAATAGCGGTTCAGAGACTGTCTCCCAATGTACACTTCACATCAACACTTAATGGTAATTATGCATATTCAAATCTTGTTGTTTTAATACTTCCATCGAAATATTTGCGAGATCACAATCACACTTTACAAGAAAAGTACGAAACTAGAACACTTTCTTATCAATCTAGGACACTTCCTTCCTTGTGTGGCGAAAATTTATTAATCTCATTAAAAACAATTTATGTTTTACATCAACGCAATGATCATATTCTTTTCAGAAGAGCAAGAACAGACCGCGCCGCGGTCACGCTTTTAAAATATTGACGAAAATGTCTACTGTTGAAGGCACTTTAAGAAAGTGCTTTTAACACTACGTTACTTGACACAAATAAGCGAAATATACAGGTGTTTACTTAGTGTAATGGGGAGCCTTTGTCTTCGGTGAGATCGACATTGTCTGTTTCACGTGTTTTCAACGCGCTCAATTTCATGATACTGTCATAATTTAATGTACTGAGAGTGTCCACACTTTTCGTAAAGCAAAGTCAAATATTTCAGTCTTGCTGGACTGGTAAAAATTTGTATTTACAAAGCTATCGAAAAGAGTGAATAAAATCACAACTGCGCGCATTCTTAATTTTTATCAGCCAAATATTTCAAACGGATTTTAATATCCCGCGAAGTCGCCTTCATATTAAAACACCGGCTCAACGAATTTCCCAACTTTCAAACAGCATTTATGACTGGATTAAAAACTTATGTTTAGTTCATTACGCTTGGTGAACAAGATGTAATACTTATGTCAGATCAGTTGACTAGGAGTACCTCGATTTCCGTGTTTGAAGAGAGAAGAAAATTGCTGAGCAGTGCTACTTGTATTATAAGTTCAAGTCTCAAGTTTATTCACTCTTCGCAGTCGTTTGTTCCCCATCTTGTTCGGAAAGCGATGATTTCCTCTCGTTGTCGCTCTTTCCTTTGCTCGCTGCATCCCCTTCTTTGCTTGAATCGGAGCCGCCGCTTCGCGTTTTCTTAACCTTCCTCTTTGCTCGCCGGTGCTCTGCCGTGTCAAAATGCTTCTTGTGGCTAAGCGCACCCGCATCGGCAGCCCTTTCCAAGTGAACGGATGCAAAGTCCTTCTTGTTTGGATCACCAAAGTGTTTTTCAGAGCTGTCTTTTCGACCAGTTTGAGAGACTTCCCACGGCGGTAAGCGACTGACCTTTCTTCCAAGGTTTTTCTCGTACATGCTCGTCCAAACCGTCGCTTGATCGTCTCTGAAGTCAGAATATTTGCGCGCATAGGTTTTCCCGTAATCATGAATGGCCTCCGCTTCCCAATTTGCCATGGGCACCGCGGCACTCTCTTCATCTATCTGCATGGCTGGGCAATCGGCCATTTCTTTACTCAATTTCCAAAGACAATCCGTTTAAAATCAGGTACTGTTTCTACAAATTATTCTCCGCGTAGGGTACCTTATTAAAAATTCAGTCCGGATATTATATTGGCCCATGTCGTTTGCGTGACTTCAAAAGCTCCCCCGCGTGTGTTGTGTATCATGTTTCACTTAGATAACCTTGTCAATAGGTTCACAAACACAAAAGTATCTATATATATCGGTTATTTATTGAAGTTATTGTCCATTAACACAAGCATCCACCGGAGTGAATTGACAACTACTTATTAGGCTCAACGAAATACAATTCACGATTAGCAAGCTTTGCCCTCAGTTAAGCGTGACTAACGAATCATAAGCTTCTAGGGTGTTAATTGATGTAGCCAAACGGCTAATGATAAATGCCAAATGGCTTGTCTTGCATAAATTACGTTGTGTCTCATTTATTATGATTCCATTGCCCGATAATTATGGCGTACCTATGAGTCAGCCGGCACACGTGGATGTGCTATGACCGGGTCCAAAGTGCGTTTACATCAGCATTTTAAAAACACTTAAAAGGTCTTGATCTTACAAGAGCGGCTGTTGATTTGTGTTTGTAACGTTATTGAACTGTTGATAAGATCGTATTCTGGCTGCAAAATGCAAAAACAGCCATTGTTTTGCAACAGTCTATTTTCCTTTTAGCATTTCTTAAGAATGCAGCGCTCCAAACCTTCACGTTGGCGGCAAGGTGGGCCTTGATTTACCGTCAATCAATGTTAAATATAGCTAGGGCTGTGCCAGATGAATATTGGCCCCTTCGATCCGCACGGTCAAGACAGAGTCAACGAGACCTAATAGCCTTGTGGCCGATCGACAGAGTAGGTACCCAGGTAAGTTTGGGTAATGAGAGATTTATTACACAGGTTACAACGTACATAACGGTGACAAAGAATTGTAGAAACTTTACCCGGTCCAATACCGTACCGTATTGCATGCTGCACGAATAAAAATAAGCGCCTGAAGGAAAACAGGGATACACCCTTCCTGACACGCACTGCCAGCTGACAACTGACACTGATCATGATAATTTCCTGTGCCTTACCAGGCAGGCTATAAAGTATAGATCAGTATATTAAGCTCCAGTGAAACTTTATATAAACGTGTTCTTTTTCAATCCGCGGACATATTACTTTTACTTCCTCTTGGACCCTTGTTATTTAATTTGTTGTTGCGGAATCAGTTTAAAGATATACTGATCTTGCTACTGCTTTGACTGGCTGAGGAAGTTGGCCAGGATGTATTTTTCAACACTTCAAGGGAATTGGAAAGCGCATGCATCGACGAAGATGTGCCGAGTGCGAGGAGAAAATGTTTAAAATTACGTCAGTTCCTTCCATAATGAGATATAGAAGAAAAGTCGACTGTAAGCAGCTTTAATAATGTGAGACACAACTATCCAAAAGGCCCTATTTCACTTGTAGGCTCTTGCAGGGAAAAGGCCCGGAAAAAACAAGATGATAACAGCTATCCATCATCAGTAATCACCACCAGGCTTAACCAGATGCCTATCTGTTCTATCACGTGACAATGAAGCAAGGCTGATTACTATGTGGAAAGCTTAACGGGACAACGACATGATAGAGTCCAAACTGAAAGCCAACACTGGCAACCGTGGACAGCGGTCTCGACCTGGTTGGTTCTCGCCAGCACAGTATAGCAGGAAAAAAATAGAACAACCGACTTGGGGACCGATTGTCTACTAAATGCATATATGGTAATGACAATAATAATAATAATAATAATAATAATAATAATAATAATAATAATAGTAATATTAGTAATAATCGAATATTTCCTCAGGATAACCCTTCAGTACAAAGTACTGTTATCAACGGGGTCCTGCTAAGAATTAAAAACTAATAAACAAGAATTATTAAGATATATAAAATAAGATACATATTAAAAACCGTTAAAATACAATAGAAATTACAAGTAATAATCGTCTAAGGCTTTCCTAAATAAAACTCCAGAATTAATGTTTCTTAAACTTAAAGGCAATAAATTAAAAATCGAGGCACCTAAAAAATAAAAGCTACGGCGCGCAAAATCCAGTCTGACTTTTGATAGTTTTGCAGTTGACAGTTGACCTCTGATAACAGTTTATTATGAGAACTACCTCAGCGTCTATACCGAGGAGTAACTGTCCAACAGTTACCCAGTGACAATTCCGGAACGGGCCGGGGAAGGATATTACACGGTGATTGACTAGATTCTCTTCTAAAGAGGGTAGGAAAAGTTAGCCCCTTTAAGTTATAAGAACTGAAATTAATCACCGGCATAGGAATGGACTTTAAGTTATACAATGATGATGACAACGACGACGATGAAGATGACGACGAGGTAAAGCCGAACATGATCAATGCTAGCCAGTCCCTGATCGACCATGAACTCTCCTATTCCCGCGCATAGGGACTGAACCCAGGCAGGAGAGGAGAGAGTCCGGGATAACGTGCTTGCGCATACTCAGAACGCCGCTATTTCTCCCCTCAAATCAGGGGAAGACCATGTATATCTATGGCAGAATGTTTAGAAGCGCGAGCGCCTTGTGGCCATCTCTAGCTATTAATTACAAGCAGAAACTTTCAAAAAGCTTAACCTGCTAAAAGCTAACAACCAAAACAGTAATTTGTTATCCGCTATCTGGACGTAATTCATGATGAAAAAATAGTTGTACTTACTTTTGCCTCTTTCAGGCTTTCACTTACTTCGGCGCAGCGCGAAAAACGGCGAGCGAAAAAAAGGAGAGAGAGTGGCTTGGTGGGCCGCGCTTCTGCCCTATTTTTTCTCTCGCCGTTGTTTGCGTTGCGCTTCAACTAACTGAACGCCTGGAAAAGGCTATACTGACTTGCTAGAGTTCCACACTCTCTGAAATGACAAACATTTTAGGTTCGAACTACGCAGGTAACTGCTTGTAAATTCAGTGTTTTTTGGGTTAGTCGTGTGTGGATAGGGTTATTTTTTTAAGGGTGTTTCGGACCATTCCGGCATTCGTGGTCTTATTGCATGCTCATTAAAAATAGATGTAGGCGTTCTTGGTCCCATGGTTGATCGTAGTTGAACATGATGAATTCGTCATTTGAACGAGCAATTTAAATCCTAGCGCATGTGTCTACACCACACTCTTATTAATCTATTGGTTCGCTGTGAATATGTGCAGGCAAATTATTCTGAATTCACCGTCGGACTCACCTGGACTATCTCTTCTCCCGCTTGGGTTAAACCCCCATGATACACAGCGGGGAAGGAAGAGTGGACTATATCAGTGCGCTTTCTACTTTGCTTTTTTTCAAGCGTTGAGGCTAAATTTTTTCATAAAGTTTGAATCTTGTCTCCTTTTTGTCGGCTATTTCGTTTGAAGTCGACCAGCGAGAAGGTTATTTTAAATTGGATCATAACGAGGTATGCGCAGAAGAACAGCCTGAAGTTGCGTTGTTTGAGAAAAAGTTAAAACATATGTAACAACTAACAACCTGATAAACCTGACTCAATTTATATTAGAAAGTAAAAACACTTCAATTTTAAATAAAAATGCAATTTAGTTTAAAAAATGTTGATTTGCTTTAGAAGGGCGCAGCTGGATGTTTTACCCCCTGGGATCATCAGAGCATTAGCAATTATTTTCCCGCCTGTACTAATCCATGATGTCATCCATCAATTCAATATTCTGGTCATCAATTCCGGAACAAAAATATTTGTCCAGCCACTAGTCTCAAATGCATGTGGCAAAAATATTTAAGTGAGGAGATCTAGACTGCAAGCTTGTTTTCATTTTCTAGGAAAAAGAAATGCAGTTAATGAACAGATCGGAAGTCCCATTGAGGGCATCTCACCTTCAGTAACAACAGGAGGTACGAAAATACCTGCGGAGTTATTCCTTGGGTCACGCAAACTGCATTTGGAAAAGAGGAAAGAAAATATTAATTTTTCCAAGGCCAACGTTGTAAACCTTAAGAAATATAGGTGTCAGGAAGACGAGAGAGTGGAAAACAGAAAGAAAATTCGAGAAACGCCGGAGTGCTTTGGGAGTGGACTTTTCAAGTGTGTTAAATGAAGTGAAAATAGTCTAGGACTGGGGCGAGCGTTCCCTCTGCATGGTCGCCTGCAAGAAAGTTGCGTCCAGTGTTGAGATTTCGCAGCGTGAAAAAATCGCATAAATGTGGTCCGATTCCTCGCTACAATGGCAGAGAAGGACCTTTCACCACTTACACAGAATGTTGTCCGTGGACTGAACGACAAACTTTATGAAAAACGCAAAACAGCAGCTCTAGAAATAGAACGGTAGGTCCACTTCGTTAAAATGTTGGCGCATGCATTATGATTCGTACTACATGTGTGTTGGCGATCGTATTGTTATATGCCGTAAATATTACACCTTCGATTGTTTTGATTATACTACAAGAATTCTTGCTCAATTTGTAACGATGCTAGTGCAGTAACCTTCTTGCAGGGAGACAGGTTTTTAGCAAACGTTTGAACTTGTACCTGAATCCACATGTAAGGTTAAGCTTACATGTACATGTTGTGTGAGGTTCATTAGTCTTCTGGCGTCTCGAAACTGCGAATGTGTCTTGTTCACTCGCCTATTTACCCAGCGATCTCTGTGTTCTGTTTTATCAGGATGGTAAAAGAGTTTGTGGCCAATAATGACGTGAGACAAATTAAACGGCTGACGTCTGTGCTTGCTGAGGAATTTGCAGTTTCACACAACAATCACTCAAGAAAGGGAGGCCTTATTGGACTCGCTGCTACAGCTATTGCTCTGGGAAAGGTAGAGCTCCTTTGAACACTTATTTTGATCACTGCTGGTGGGTGATACAGCTGTAGCAATCAATAATAATTAGTCAATAAATAACATGCAAGGTTTAAAAAACAAATAATGTACAGATAAGTGAGTTTTGAACTTCTACAGGTGCAGTGATGTCAATTTTCATCAATTAACATATCAGCTCAAAGGCTGGGGTGTCTGGAAAACCTGAATTGTGAATAGTGAATAGTCGCGAATAGCGAATAGTCCTGAATAGTGCGAATAGTCTCGAATAGTGTGAATAGTGGCAAAAGGTGGCGAATAGTGACGAAGAGTCGTCAATAGTCACCGCTTTAGGTCTAATATCCTGCGTTAATTAATTATCCAGATAAGCCACAGAATTTCAGTGAATTTATTACCTTTTCTTCTCTGGACTCAGGCTCGGGCTGCCCATCGCCGACATTAACAAGACAGAGAACACAAGGATACCTAATAAAGACGTATTTATGCTTTTGCAGCAGTTAAAACAGAAGAAATTATGTTAAGAAACACCTTTTGTCCTGATAAGCATCTGTGCTTTTTAGTGGGAAAATCCTGTCTTACATTGCTGCGAGGTTGAGTATGAGATACTGGGTTCCCTATTTGCTATGATTTGCCACTAATGTGCCACTATTTGCCACTATTTGCCACTATTCGAGACTGTGCACCACTATTCGCACTATTCGAGACTATTCGTACTATTTGCTATTTACTATTCGGGACTAATTGCTGTTCACTATTCGCGACTATTCGCTATTCGCTATTCGGGTTTTCCAGACACCCCAAGGGACTGTGTCTTTTTCCCTTTACAAAAATAGTTCTGGAAATTGCGATTGAGACTTAAGGTGGCCTACTAAAGTTTTTCTGAGACTAAGTAGCGTGCGCTACCATTGCCTGCCAGATGTCAGTATTGATGCGTGCAAAAATGACGTAAGTAACCCTAAGAAGAAACAAAAACCACCACAGCACTTGAAAGGCATTAAATCACTTTGGTATGTGTAGCAGTAGTTTCAAACGCTGTTCAAACATGTGTTTAAACCTAGGGCTAAAAAAATATGACAAAAAAGCTCATACATTGTAAATAAGCGGTAAAAGAGCTTGAATTTACTCTTGTTTTCTTGCACGCGATACATGGCGTCACATAAGCGCGTGTAAATAAAGGGGGGTGTACAATTCAATTCTTGTCCAAGGTTGTAAAAGCTAGTCTTTGATTGAGGATTGCTCAAAAACCTACCGTACAACCCATGATGAGATTTTCACAGTTGATTTGCAGGGGTGAATCGCATTTAGAGCCAAAATTTTTTAAAAAAATACATAAGACAGATTTTGAGCTATTTTTGATCTCTCATTTTCTTAGTTTTCAGAAAATCTGTCTTACAGATTTTATCTTACTTTGCATGAATGTTAAATCAGAGCAAATTTCTCATTCCTAAAATTTTGAGGTGGGGTCATATAGGTAGAAAATTTCTAGAAAAAAAACAGAACTTCTGTAAAGGTACAGTCTTGTTTTCCCATGGAACTGTTGTGAATGGAAGTTTGTGATCTTCCATGTTAGGCTGTTTGCACTAATTCCAAACCTTTCAGCTTTCACATCCTCAAACCTTGACCATTTCTTTGGGGAATCGACAAATGGGACAATTTTTTTGAGAACAAAAATCTCCAAACAAAATTACGAGAACTAGTTTTTCAAGTGGTTAAACAGCGTGTATTCCAACACATTCCTGAACACCAAAAGGAAATGGTATAAAAATCTATGATAATTAATTGAGATCAGGTATCATTACTTCTTTGTAACAGGTTTGCTTGGTTTTACTTCTTGATTACTAATGATTTCAGGATTTGCTGTTATAATTAAGTTGCCTATTTGTGAATATACATGACAATTTTAAACATTTTCTGGAGCTTTCCTAATATTTCAGGTCAACAGGCCTATTACGGAACCCTGCTGTTGTCACAGCCTTGTCCATCATGCAAAAGTGCACATGTACATGTATATTTGCAGAACTCTGAATCTGTGAAATTGAGAAATTATTTCATTTTTTTCAAATTATATCAATTTGAATTTTTACTAAATTACATGTATATTGAATTTTAATACATATTATTCCAGTTCACATGTTTGTATATATAGTCATTTGAGTGAGGATACTGAATGACATTTATAGCAAAACTTCGTGCTACACTGTAGCACAGGTTTTGGCTTTCTAGTAGAATTTCACTTTCCTGTATTTATCTTTTGTTAATTATGACTTATTCATCAAATTAGTCATTACAGTTTATTTCATTAGACAAGTTTGTTCTATTTTAAGTAAATTGAGCTTCCAGGCTAAACCAATATGGTAAGCTCAGACACAATATTATTACTAAAATCATTAGATACCATACATGAATTTAAACATATCATAAGCATCAAATCTTCAAAATGAATTTGTTTTAACTGTACTTAATATGTAACTATTAATATTACTACTAGTACTACGGCTGTAAATTTAATAGAGCAATACTACATTGTATTAGTAATATAATACAATACTACAGTGTATTAGTAATATGATATTCTATTCTAATATCCCAGCCACAAATGCTGACAATGTTGACTATGCAGTGTGCTTAACATCATAACTGCATAACACAGAAATGATGAATGTATGAATTTGATTGAATTCTTTATCAGGATGCTGGTCTGTATTTGAAGAATCTCATTCCTCCAGTACTGACTTGCTTCTATGACCAGGACAGTAGGGTGAGGTACTATGCTTGTGAAGCCCTTTATAACATTGCCAAGGTAGCAAGAGGCTCTGTGTTGCCCTTCTTCAATGATGTCTTTGATGGCTTGAGCAAGGTAAACACATGTACCATGTAAAATCAGCAGTTTAGTGCATCTGATCAGTGGGAACAATTCTTGGATAGTCCATGAAGAGATCAACTACTGTATACTTGTACAATGTACATTAGAGAAGATTCTTATGTCTGTTTGCACACACCAGAGTCTTGTTCAGGCTGCTTTGCAAGTTCTACAGAATGGCACCTATATGCATTGTACGGTCATGAAGCTGCTCTGCCCATGGGTAAATTTAAAGTCTTGGGTCATTAGTTGCACTTTGCTTTCTCACAGACATCAAATAAAGAGTCAAACATGAAAACTTCACTTACCCAGACCATCTCCCTATCCCACCTTCAATGTCAAAGACTATAATTACATGTACAGGTCTGCAGTTTCTCCTGATCAGTTTCAACATTGTATTGGCTGGGGCAGGGGGCAAAAGCAATGCATTTTTAAAAGGATAGCAGTGCTTTTTCAAACTTCAGTTGTAAAACAGATACACGTAATCCATGGCATTATGTCACCGTCCCAAGGATATTTTGTCCACAATTATTGTGTTTTACAGCTGTGCCACCATAAAAATATTTATTTATTAGAAATGTTTTCTGAGAGATTTATTATTTTTTTTAGCTTGCTGCTGATCCTGACCCCAATGTGAAAAATGGAGCAGAACTACTTGATAGGTTAATTAAGGTAAGTCATTAGGTAAGAAATAATGAACAAGTTACAGATCAGTTAGTTACAATGGATAAGTTCTCAACAATGGTCCTAATCTGGGTAACTTGAGGCTGATCATCGTGCTTGAAGTCTTCAAATAATGACATGATTGTGATAATTATGTACATGTACATATATTCATGAACATAAACATGTATTTGTACATATAAAACTGTATACTGTACATGTATGTCTGATTTTTGATACAGTGTAGATCAATTGAATTCACCAATGCACGGTGAATGATTAGTTGAAGATTTGTACAGTAGGACCTGCCTGTATGTGATTTCTGCAAAATATACTGTTTTTCTTTTTAAAAAAGACTATTTCACATCTCCTTCTCTTTGCAGGATATTGTGACAGAAAGCTCCTCATTTGACTTGGTGTCATTTATTCCTCTGTTAAGAGACAGAATTTATACAGCTAACCCCTTTGCAAAACAATTTCTAGTCTCTTGGGTAAGTATAACTGCAGTTGTGTGTTCTGTAAAGTTAAAAAAGTTTAACAACTGCATCATGCTGTATGGAAGATGGGTGTCTGGGATATCCAGGGGCCTCCACTGTGACCAGCAGTCTCCTAGACAGTATAATGCTCCTCCATGGCTGGCAATCCCAGCAACCCAACCATGAACCCCCACGTAGTCTTCCAGGTACACGTCACACTGAGTTAACAATAATTGAGATGGGAGGGGAGGGGGGAGGGGCAGAAAAAAAGTTGATGAATAGACCAAAGATGTGTAGGAAACTGCTCAATCCTACGACCAAAATGTTCCAGGGACCGCCACACTGGAACACGCCAATACAAGGCAAAGTGTACTGAGCCTGCAATACCATATGAATATCGCTGACCGGAAGTACCAGCTACTCTTTGTTCTTAACTTTGTTAAATTAAATTGTATTTAACAACATTAAAATTTTAAAGAATTTTACATTTGTTTACATTTATTGTATGTTGCAATGGTGATAGTAGTGGTAACTTTATTTATACTCGGTAAATCCTTCAGCAAGGATTATAAAAAAATGATAAAAGACCAACTAATTGTCCCTAACTAAACTAACTAACCTAAACTACATACTAAAAGCTGCTTCACAAGGATGCCGTGTTAAAACTCATTCAAAACTGTGGTGACGTATGTTAAGTTTAAAAATTTTAATCATGTAAAGATGTTGCTGCACGAAGGTCACTGGATAGGCTGTTCCACAACCTGGCTCCACTGTGAGAGAAACTCTTCTTCAAATAATTGGTGCAGGGCTTCCAATTTGTTTTTCAGTGTTCCTTAATCGATATGATGCTATGTCGTTTCGAAACACAAATCTAGAACTCAGACACTCAGGGGTTAACTTATCCCATGTAAAGATTTGTACATCATAACAGCAGCTGATTCAAATCTTTGATATTTGAGTTTGTCTTGTTTCAGTTGGTGGTTTTGGATGCTGTACCGGACCTTGATCTTATTGCACACCTTCCAGAATTCCTTGATGGGCTGTTCAATATTTTCAAGGATCGCAATGCGGAGATTAGAAAAATGTAATTATTGTCCGTGATTGATAAATATTATTTAGTTATTGACAGTTTTTGTTGGCAACTTCTCCACTGAACTCTTAAATAAAAATTTTGGGATTGCATGATGGTGCCTAGAAACAAACTCAGATTTAATAAAAGTACATCATTTGTTTCATGTTATCGTCACTTGAGATATAGACTGCTTACTGCTAGTCATCATCAGGCAATTTTTACACAGTACAATTTATATCATGAAGGTTTTCTATGATTGATACATTTTGTTTGCATCCCCCACTGTTGTTCCACTGGTTTGCTACTGTACAATGTATATACTGTACATACAGTCACATGATTATACAATTCTCTTGTTACAGACCTTTTTAACCATGGGCATCTATGCTTTTTTGAATTGTGGATCACAAGAGAAAATGCTTTCCCTGTGGGAAAGGAATATGACAAAGATATAATTTCCATACTGCCAGGTGATTGTTGCAATATTATAATCCACATGTCTGTTATTGTGCAGGTGTGAAGCAGTCCTTGGTGAGTTCTTGAGAGGCATCAAGAGAGAATCTAAAAATGTCAACTTTGCTGACATGGTCAACATTTTGGTTATTCACTCACAGTCAGAAGGTGATCAGAAGTACATGTGATTAACTGTCAAATTAAAGTACAGGTGTAGCCTGGTTGTTCATTAGATGTAGGAAAGCTGTACACTTACACGTGATGGCAGATGTACATATACATGTATCTGTCAACAGCAGGTGTCCGTTAGACTAAAGATCAAAATTAGAGAGTTTGTTATTTGATGTACCAGCTACAACCCTAGACCAAACTGTTGAACTGTGTGCTACATTTAAACAAACCACACAAATGTATCAAACTCACCCCCTCCCATCCCCTCATTCAAGGTTGTTTGGTCTGAAAACCAACACATGCTATTCCTGTTTTAGCCAAGACAACATTGCAAGGGGGAAGGTCTCAGTATCTGTAGGTCTGTCAAGGGTCATGGCTTTTATCAGCAAATAAATCAGTAAATAAGTTTGAATAAAATATAGTTATTTGGAAATCAGTAAAGAAACAAAACCCATTTTGGATGGAAAGAAGAATGTGCGAGCTTCTCCATCAGGAAAATAAACATCAAGTTCTCAAGTACTATTAATACCAGTATAATTTGGAAATGATATTAATAAGAGCTTAGAAAAGTAACCAACCATAAATGATCTAAAAGGCTATCAGTAATAATATTATTTTTTGCCAATAGCAACGTCCTCTAATGTTAATCTATTTCTAAATTCAACTTTTTTCATTTTCTTTCAGATGAGGTGATTCAGTTTACTGCAATCACCTGGTTGAGAGAGTTCATCACACTTTCAGGACGGACAATGTTGCCGTTCAATGCAGGAATTTTGAAAGCAATATTGCCTTGCATGGCCTATGAACAAGACAAGCAAAATATCCTTTTATTACTGTGGTGTCAATAATTCCACGATGTAATACAGCGGAATCCCGATTTTTCGAACCTCCAAGAGAAACTAAAATTGGTTTGAAAAATCGGGTAGTTCGAGAAATTGTCATGGTTTCCTTTGTTTAAACTTTATGCGATTGAATTGTTAATGAGTTTGAGAAGGTCATCTACCTTATTATACATGTATGACTTGGCTTTTTCAATCACCAATGGGTAAGAAGCAAGATTTCATTAAACCTTCTGCAAAATAATTTGGAAACCATAACTTGTCTTTTCAGTCACCCACAAATTACCAGTAGCCACTTGGTGCAGATATCTTGAAAAGACATTCTTGCATTCAAGAATGTACTGGGAGGAGTGTATAATTTCATGTATTTCTTGGCGGGGTTGGTAATTTTTTTAAAGACAAATATGTATAATGTAATGTAGGACCTGCAATAAGGTTTGGTTGGCTGATATCAGATGTACTAGCATTTTGCATGTACATGTATGCATTCCAGATGGCCATGATAAAATAATTCTTTTTCAACACTAGAAGAGAAATTTCATAACTCCACATGGCCATGTACTCGTAATATCCTCTATTTAATGGAGTAAGTATCACTTGAGTAAGAGATTGTACTGTCTTTAACAGTATCTATATATCAAAGAAGTTGTCAAAGCAGTCAATCAAAGCTTGATGCGATTGATTACAGAAGATGATGATAAAGATGTGGACAGTGACTCCATTTCCATGGATTGTGATAACGATTTTGTTGAACCTCGAACACAGTTAGATCTTGGCCCAGTGGTGAACGTACTGACCTGCCAGTTATCACACAAGTCAATACAAACAAGAATAGCTGTCTTGCGATGGATTTTACTTCTTCATATGAAGACTCCTAATAAGGTGAGTTGCTTGCTGCAGTCTGTACACGTACCTCAGTTTTACATTCCTGTTCAGTAATCTAGCTGCTGTAACAATCATCCCACAAAACTCCAGATATTGATTATTAAAATTATTTAAAACGTTTGTGGCATTCACCAGTTGCAAGAGTTACATGTACATGTAAGGTTACATTAAGCTTTCTAAATACATTACATCTTGACATAAAATTAATAATAATATTATAAACACTGTTACCTGTGTATAAATGAGCCATGCCAACCACCGAAGAACAAATCAGTGTGGCTGGTACATGAAGGTTGAGTTTGAGTCAACGTTTGAGATACATTACTGTATAGCTGTTGTGCTGATGGAAGTCTTCAGATATACGACTGTGATGTCTGAACTGGATGTAATGAAAATGGTCCCAAGTATGTTTGAAAAGCAATCTCTAGCTTTCACAGCAATTGGATATTTCTGTCAAGTGGGACTCAAATCAGTGTATGATGTAAATTTAAGCTGCATTAATTAATAACATTATACACCATTTTGTAATAAATGTACATGATAATATTTTGTATAATTTTGTGGCAGATATTTGGTCAAATTGAGCAACTTTTTCCAGAACTCTTAAAGACTTTGTCTGATCCCTCAGATGAGGTAAGAAATGACCTGCATTAGTATTTGCTTGCAATTTTTTAATACATGAGGTGAACCTGAAGTACTTGTAACAAGGCTATTGCTACGTGTATGAGAAACTTAGCTCGTATCTATCCTACTGTAGGTGTTTTGAGGAATTTCTGAACCTCAGTGAACTATAAATAATTGGCTATACAGTTTGTGAACAACCAATGAATAAGCAATTGTTTGTTGTCACACACTGACAGATGAGACAATAATGGTCCACACCAGCCCCCTGGGTTGCCAGACGCAGACCTGCCTCATCAAAAATATATGTATGTATGTATGTATGTATGTATGAGGCAATGAAAGACAGAGGCAATAATAATCGCTTCTGTCTTTAGTTATAATAATGGTATTTGTTGAAAAAATTATTGCTGGATAATCTTGCCCACAGTATTGTCTTTGGAGACTAATGACAATTTCATCCAGTCTGTTAGATAGGAAAGTTATGTGGTAAATGTATGATTTTGGTCATTGATGCAATGCTGCTGCTACTAGCAAATTATACAAGTATAAATGGCACAATATTTAAATTTACTCCTGACCAGTGAAGAATTACTACTCCACTGCATATCAAAGTTTAGTTTCACTGTTGTAGTTTTTTTTATATTTTTTTACAGGTGGTCCTTCTTGTCCTTGAAGCACTTGCAGAGATCTCAGCCTCCCCAGCTGGGCCACCAAGAAACAGTCCCTCACAGAGTATGTCAGAATCAAGCTCACCAGCCTCATCAGAGCAGACATCTGCACCACACAGGCAACTTAACAAATACTTTCATAAGTTTATGAACAATGTGATGTCCTTGTTTAGAACAGACAGAAAGCTGTTAGAGGAGAGAGGATCATTCATTTTAAGGTAATGTAATTTGTCCGTATACAGTACATTGTACACTTACTCTGCATGTCATGTCTCAGGGCCCCTATTTTCCCTGAGGGTCCCTATCGATTCTAGCCTCATTGTTGAATGAGCTACCCTGGTAAAATGAAGTTACTTAGTGTACTTATTTACTTGTCATGTACTTGACATGACATAACAGTAAATGACATGTACATGCATTTAAAACATGACATTACATGACTTGACAAAATGATACAAAATAATATGACATGCTCTTAACATGACACAACATTACTTGAGGTGGCTCACAATGGTTTTCCAGCTTTTACTGGCCCTTCTTCTTTGATGGATGAGTACTTAGTACTGGTAACTCCTCTTCAGTTTACACGTACAGCTAACTACAAAGAGGGCATGAAAGAAATGCTCAAACATTAGTGAACAAGATAAGATTTTTTTGACAGAACAAGTTACCATCTGATGGCAACCATAATTTGTATACCAATGATTGGGCATTTTATTTAATCCCATTATAAGTATATCATTGACTGCAAAAGAGTTGTACAGTATTTTGCTGTTAGTGATTCATCAAAGATGAAGTGTACATGAAGAAAAATTCTGGAGAAAGTTGTGAGTCACCATAACATACCTGTAAGAATTAATTGACTCAAAATGACTTGAATGATATGATACATGTACATGTGTGCAGTGGTGGATCTGGGGTGGATCTTTGGGTAAAAAAGAAAAAATGCAGAAGGAAAAAAAGCCTGCAGGGCAAGCAAAAAAAACTGCCCCCCCCCCCCCTCCCCCTGCCCCTTAGGTCTGGATTCGCCACTGGAACAATGTATGTACTTGACATTGTGCATTAAGTGACCTGATATGCATATGACATGACATGACATGTCATGTACTTAGTTTGCATTGTATGACATGTCCAAGTATTTATCACAATTTGACTTGTACCTTGACATGACATGTGCTACACATGACATGACATGACGTGTATTTCTCATGACATGGTGTGACATTCACTTGTCAGGGCATGACAAGCAAATTGGTCTTTGTTTTTTTGGGTATACATGATTATTTCTTTGTTTGTCTTGAAACACAATACACATGTAACATATTAATACAAAACTGTTTTCTTTTTTCCAGGCAACTCTGTCTTCTGCTAAATGCAGAGGATATTTACAGAGCAATGTCAGAAATTCTTCTTCAAGAAGAGGACTTTCAGTTTGCCTCACTTATGGTGCGGTATTTGAACATGATTCTACTCACATCCAGTGAGTTGTTTGACCTCAGGGATCAACTAAGGGAGCTAGCAACAGCAGTAAGAAAATTGCAGTTAATTTTGTTTCAATTGGTTTCCTCTTGTTCCAGAGTAATGTTTCTTTAGAAAATATCCAAATTTTACGAGTAATTTTTACTTTGTTGTGCAATTTAATAAAGCCAGTGATGTTTGTTTGTTTGTTTGTTTGTTTAATTAGGAGAGCTGTTCATTGTTCTGTTGTTTATACCAGTCTTGGTGTCACAATCCTGTAGCAACAGTGTCCCTGTGTTTACTGACACAGAATTACCAACATGCATGTGAACTGCTGATGATCTTGTATCCTTGAAAAACACAAAATCAAGGTCAACTTTTGGATTTGCATATTCATAAGAATGTTGTCTACAACTTAAAATGCTGAGGGGTAATCTGATATGTATCCCAGTTATTACTGAACTACAGTAATGTGTAGCATACATCATAGTGTCCTGGTAGTTGTCTCTTGCTCACTCCGAGCAGTGTGGGTTTGAACACTGGTTGTTCTCAGTGGCAAGATCCCTGTCAACCTCTCCAAGAGTATATAATCTTATTGGATGTTTTGGCGTGTAGTATCCCAGTATATGTTTACAAGTTGTGCCGTATTTTGACGAGCCCATAGGGCGAGTCAAAATACAAAAAAGTAAAAGTATAAAGCAGTACTATACACCAAAACATGAGTAATAAGATATTTATTATCTAACTGCTGTAGTCAATAAGTTTATCAATGAAAGAGGGAGAGTGTGACAGTTTTGCATGCGTGCGCTGACCTGTACTGCAAACAGGTTTTCTACTGTACAAATAAAATAATGTACAATATCGCTGTATAGTTCTACTTTTATTTGGGTGGTATTCACTGCAGTTGGATAATAAGAATGGATACAAGTGAAGTGCAAACCAGGAAATCCTGACAAGATGCTGGGAGTTTATTATTTTGCAATGAGTTAGCGTCCCATGGCAGGGTGCAAAGAAAGTCTCAAGTTTTCAAAATTAATTTATTTTGTTAAATGCAAGAAGAGCTTGTCACAGTGACAAAATTCTAGGTACACAATTCTGTATGATTTCAGGAGTGTAAATCTCTTAGTATTTCTGCACAACACGTTTTAATGGATAATCCTTGACTGTGTATTTATCAGTGGACATCTAGAAGTCAATGTTGAATTTCTTATACAGATTGATAAACTGGTTCAGCTCATAGAGTCTCCTATATTTACATGTGAGTGGTAGCAATAAAAGATATAAAACCAATGACAATAATATTGTTATTATTATTTTCTCTCTCTCAGTTGAAGTTATAGGTATTTATTCTATTATATAAAATTTTTAATTAACTTTCACTAGCCTGCAAACAGGCTCCCTGCGACGATGGAAAAAATTTTTGGCGAGTGTGAAACAAGAATTTGGAGAGCAAAGCAATCGGGGCAGGGACAGGGGAGCCTGTAGACTTTGTTTTTGATGTGCCTATCTGCCCTTGGTGATAAGCCTGTAACAAATCAGTCAATGAGGTTATTAGACCTGTCAAGAAGCTACATTTTCGGTACTTGCAAACAGTTCTAATCGAGCTAATCAAATAGCTGGGCTGGGCGTCATAATATAGAGTGCAAGTAAGCAACATGTTCACAGAATATTTCAAACACTTTGTCCCTCCAGAGCCAATACGTAGAGAGCTTAAAACATATTTTGCAATACTGAAATGAGCCTAAAGAAATTATAACCACATGATAGAGGTGTCAAACTCTGCAAAGCGACAAGCAGATAACAGCAGAAAGTCAGGAAACCATGCCCTTGACCTCTAAAAAAATTGCTATAGCACTGCCAAACGGCTTCACTCCACTAGCTTCTACTTAAAATTCCTCGTCGTAACAGAGCATAAAGTACCCTTCAGAATCACTTGTGAAATAACGAGAGGTCGGGAGACCAGAACTTAAAAGAGAACGGCAAATGCACTATTGTAACGAACCGTTGAAGTCGTATAATTTTACAAAGATCTGTCAAATATTCATCTCAAAGATTTCAACAATCAGCGATTTAACCAATCATATCATGATACCAGGAGCTGGTATCATAGAACGGCAGCATCAATAGAATGTCTACAGGCTCCCTCGCTTCGTTTGGGCTCACTGGGAGCCTGTTCACAGGCCAACCTTTCACTAGAGATGTTAGCAAGTTTTATTTCTAATGAAACTCTCCTTTTTTTATTACAGTCTTACGTCTTCAACTCTTAGACACACAACACAACCATTTCCTTCTGAAGTCATTATATGGTTTGCTAATGCTTCTTCCACAAAGTGATGCATTTACAACTTTAAGAAACAGATTGGACTGTGTACCAAATGGAAGAGTGCTTTCTTCTGACATCAGGTAAGATATTCTGTGACAGGATGCCTATAGTATTATTTTTCTCAAGAAAGTAAGGTGGAACTGCACTTTGACAGGCTGGAAAAAGGAGCTCCTGATCAAAGGGTAACATTAGGTAAATTGCTGGAATCAAATCACTAAGACCTCTGTAAGTACAGTATGGTTACTTAATGGCATCAATTAAGAAGAACTTAATGGCAAGTTTGATTAACAAAATAAATTTATAGCATATCAAGTCCATTCTCTTGAGAAATTAGTGGCCTATAATATTGTACTTCAATGACTCTGGTTTCACATACATGTGCTATATTTAATAGTATGAAGTCACTAGAAATTTATCTTGAATACTAGCTCACTTCTTTCCTGTCTCTATTTTATCAGGTGCTAAACTATGGAACTAGGTCCTTTGCACGATCTGGTCACATGGTACAAAATCACAGATGCTGGCAAGCAAGTTCCGCAGTGGGACTTCTAAACAAAGGCAGGTCCAGGTGGACTGGTACGAGTGGCATTGTTTTGGAAGTCCCACTGTGCAACTTGCTCACCAGCATGTGTGATTTTGTACCATGTGACAGGATCGTGCAAAGGGCCTATTTAATGACTTTTTACTCAGTATTTTGGTAGGGCACTCTTGGACCCAGAACCCAAGAGAAACCGTTATCCTGTGCTGCATACTTTATATACATCAACTACGTAGATAATAGTACTGATAACTGCAATGATGATCATGATGTTGGTGACAATGATGACGACGACGATGATAATTAGTTTTTCTTATGGTTACAATTTTATTTTGCAGTAATAACCAAGGTGCACATGACTTCCCTCTGCGTGAACATGTACAGAATATAAACTTCAAGGAACTCTTACACCAGTTCAAGACTGTGCAGCAGAAACATTTTATAAATAAACATTCTCGCTCTCCACACCTTGCTAAGAATTTGTTAAGTGTCTAGTCACGTTCAAAACATAAAAGATATTAACTAAATTTTATGATAATTTTAAACATAAGATATTTTTCGAGTGTAAATTACATATTTACAAGCATGGCTTGATCAGAGAATTAAAAAGATATCTTCCAGTTTAAGAAGAAATAGAATAGAAGGAACTGTTATGCAAGACATTTGATAATAAAAGTGTATGGTTCACTGTTCTACAGTATGTATCACACAGGAGAAACATTTTTTATTGCTTTACCCTGCAATCTGTCAGAAAACAGTGAAATCTTTGTGTACAATATTTGCGTCTACAGCATACAGGTACTGGAAAGTGCTTCTATCATTCTCTGATTGGGCAACAGGAATGTCAACTCTGAAGATTTGACAGGGCATGACACGATCAAGTCTACCAAGAATTTTTTTTTTCGATACTTGTGTTTTTTGCATGTTGTAAATTTGCATGATTGCCCTGTGCATCATTCTGCCTGAAATAATAGAGAGAGTAGCTGTTACAGTGTTTTTAATAATTCAGAGCCGATGCAGGATAAGACAGGAATCATCAATAAATCTTGGTGCATGTACTTGTCATATTTCCTGTTCACTTGTAAAATATTTGTTATTTCTGAAATTTATAAATGCAAAAGAGAATTATGAGCATTTCCTGATAGTCAAGGGTACATGTATCTTATCTCACTTATGTGTATTAGATGAAATATTAAGAATTATAGCAAATAAAAATTTTTAGACAACTCCCTGACCTATGAAAAGCAAAGATATTATTATGTACATGTATGGTAACATAATAACATCATTCCATATATTTTGCTTTTTCTTGTTTTGTTTTGGCTAGAAGTACTGTGTCATAGAAAGATGCATTGTTTGAGATTAAAAGTTAGTGTTAATGTAGATGTGACCACATAAACATATTTGGTATCAGTAGTACACGTATATCAGTTGCATGGTTAGTGTGCTCGCCTCCGGATCAAGCAGTCCAGGTTCAGGCCCTGGCTGGGGACATTGTGTTTTGTTGTTGGACAAGACACTTTACTCTCACTGTGCTTTCTCCACTCAGGTGTATAAATGGGTACTGGCACAATGCTGGGGGTAACCCTGTGGTGGACTAGCATCCCATTCTGGGGGGAGTAGAAATAATCGCAGTCACTTCATGCTACTGAAACCAGAGATATGCATTGGCCTGATGGGTCACTTGGCTCATATGCAGGCTTTACCTTTTTACAGCAGTTGCAGGGTTTCTAACATAACTGAACTTTGATTTTTTAAGGGTTTCATTAAGGGTGTAACTTGTAACACCTGTTATGGCTGAGTATGCTTGATTTTCCCTTAATGCTACGGGTGAAATTGCCTGTTGTTGGTAGAATTCAGCCACAAAGTAACAAGTTTGCTACGGGTGTGGAGACCGAGGCTACAGGTGACTCAAAACTTAATGACAGACCTGATGAGCAATGCATTATAGACGTAATTGTTTTTGCACACCTGTGCACAGCATTTTTCTAGTGTGGAAGGCAAACAAAGTTCCTTTCATACAGCATGGGAAAGCGGTATTGTGTCACAATACCGCAGGGAGTAATTTAAAATTTTAGTTGAGAGCACTCAAGAAATATGTTGTGTCTCATTGTGGAGTTCAAACTAACACTCTTTTCAAAATGCTCACTGGGACAACTTTTTGCCTGTTGCTCCGTGAACATGGACTGTCTGTTATCCTGTAACTTTTCATGGTAGTGAGACGAAAGCTTTGGGTCATGAACATGTACTATGTTATCAGTGTATGTTGATCCGTATGTTGATGATGTGATTTTCTGTCTTCATGGTGGTGTTTTCACATTGGCCAGCAGAAGTTGGTATTCCAAACAATAGACAATTTTTTTGCCTAAGAAAAAATCTCAGGGAGAGAAACAAATTTCACTGTTTGGAAATTGTGACTGATGCTGACATGGCCTCCATGATGTCATGTGAAAATGTTCTGTGATGGTTCTTTGCCTTTGAGAAGTATTTACATTATGTACAATGAACATGTACAGCCTGTAGTTCAGTTTACTTGGCAAATACCACCAATGATACTGGCCAAAGATAAAAAACATACTAACATACAAAGAAACAAAGGCAAAATAGGGTCTGATCATTATTATTTATTTACTTATTTCAAAATGTTTACACTGACTTAGATGTTATGACAAAAGACTGTAATGCCAGTTAAGGGGTTAAGTAATATTACTGATACCCTCAAAGAAAATTCAATCCTTCACTCTTTAAATTGTGTACTTGGAAAATGTATGCTACCTGGCTGAAGAAAAGACAAATTCAATGCTCATGTCAGAAATCAAGACAGTAGGGTAAAAGCTATGTACATTTTCATTTGTGAATGTTCCATTTAATTTTGCAATAACATCAAAAAGACTGGTCCATTCATCAGTGATGTTCAGCAGCCATGACAAATCTTAATCCACAATAACCACAAGCATGAGGTCCATTTTGGTCCTTTAAGACAGTACATGGAAGAAAATAAAAAAAAAGAAAGGAAAAAAAAGGAAGCTTAGAAACAAGAAAAAATATATATTTAATGATAAATTAGCCTCAGTTGACAGGGAGCTCTTGTTGCCTGGTTATTTCTTCTCTTGTGTGAGAGATGTGGAGATTTACATGTAACTCCTGAAATTCTACACCAGTTGATTATTTAAATTCACAGAGTCTCTTGTTTGTTGATGAGCATTTTTTTAACGTTTAATGATTTCAAGTGACAAACAAGAATACAAGGCACTACACTGTACATGGGCTCACTGTATGACTCTGTTAGAGTATGTCTTGATGAGGCTGAATCAACATTTTTAAATGCACATGTAACTTTAAAATTTGTTTTTGAACAGGATGAACAGAACAATAACTGTACTAAGTTTATGCAATTGACAAAATGACAGAAGTAATGGCAAATGAATGTGTGTATATCCTTGTACAAATAAATGCTAGTACTAAATACTTACATGTACATGCAATCAAAAAACTACTGTAACTGACACAATACAGCACAGTAAGATATACAATGTACAGGGTTCCCTGAATTAACTTTACCATCAGTCACTGAATTTCAGTTAACAGACACACCAAGGTGGCAGCCGAAAGGGTTTCTTAACTTTGTATCACAGCACTGTATTGCAGTAACACCCCTCACAGCTGCTATATAATTTAACTGTTAACACAGCATAAAATATGTGTTGCATAAATGTTTTAATTTTCAAGTAAACATGTGAACATTTTCCACAACAATCCTTACCAAGTTAATGTAGACCTTTGGGTGTCCAAGAGCCCCTCCCCCTAAAATACAAACCAAAAAGTTAACTGGATGAATGTAATCTGTTTTCCTTACTTTGGAAATATACAATCCTTTGGGTAGTTTACAAGGACAAAACAAAGGAGACTGAGTTGATTGTTTCCTCTACAAAGGAAGCAAGAAGCACAACACTAAATTAACTCGAAATGAGGGTATGGATGGGTGTGCTGCAAAGAAAGAAAAGACCACTTTGCTGTTCTCTTTTGTTACTCTTTAACATTGTTTGATATATAATAACAAATCTAATAAAAGAGATACCCCTGAAGAGGAAATGTTGAGGAAAGCTAATTTGTGCCCTGGAAAGTTAAAAGTCCTGACCTCCATCACACCATACATGGCGTCCATGGATTTCCTTTGGTGGTTCTTCATCAATTAGGTCAATTGCAAACTTTTCATTCACCTAAAAGTACACAAACATTTTCAGTCTAAATACACATACAGTGCACCTACTGCACAAGTGCTTTTTCTGATTAACATCCTTTCAAACCTTCATTTTACTGGAATTAATGTTGCTTAATGAGTGACTCTTGGGGAATTCTTGGTTTCTTAGGAAGAGAACCATGTCTTTCAAATAATTTATCGTGTGCACCCAGTGTTGGATGGGACTAGTTTTCAGACTTTTTAAGGGAAGCATTACCATGGTCAGACCTCCCATGACTGATCGTGAACACCTTTGCAACTGCATTCATATGGTTGCTAAGTGCATAACGTGACCATAACAACAACGTCTAAGCATTCAAATGGTGTGAGCTAAATTGCATTTACAAAAGTGATTTCAAATGTGCCTCAGTGCATCATCAGCTTTAATCACAAAGTTTCTTCACTTTCTGGTTTTGCAGTTACTTGCAACATGCTGTTGTGCAACAATCCCGAGTCAGTATATTGTTAATTTTGGTAACTACAGTGTATAGAAGTCCAAAACCAACATCAATAATGATTATGCTCTTTGATATTATTAAGTTTATGTGTTTCTTTCAACTTTGATTAGTTCGTAACTATTTGGCTGAGTGAAGTTTACAAGCCAGTGATGGTTACATGCTGTAAAGTAAATGCATATACATGGGGTTGGCTGGGGTTTACAATGATGACTTTGGAAAACAAAATTGTTCGATGAGCTCGTAAAGTGGAATAAAATTGTAGTAATTGTTACAACATTATTCAATATTGGAAGACTTAAGCCTACCTCCTTTTGCCTGTCTGTAAAACGAGCAAGTCTGTAATCGTTTGAATCCCATTGCTACAAGTTCATGAGAATACAATATCACACAATCAATGTGATATTAATCAACACAAGATCAGGAGAAAGATCGTTTTAAGTTTCTTAGAATGTATTGCTTATTGTTTTATGTTTCACCGATTTCTTTCAAACCCTGAACTACCTGGCCAGTATGTGTCACTTTATCAGGAGCAGCGTAACTTCGTACAGAAGAATGAAGAGCTGCCACTGAACGGAGGTTATTTCTAACAACAAATCGTCGGAAACCAAGTCTCAAGGAGGCCGCCATCTTGGCCAATAGCAATCCCACAATTCAATTGGCACTTACAGTCTATGACGAGCTAGTTGGTCTGCGGTATACATTCGTAGACAACAACATGTCGGACAGGAAAAGAGAGTGTAAGGCAAAGGGTGAAAAAAGTAAAACAAAAGAAGGGAAAAGGAAAAGAAAACGTAGTGAAAGTGATGAAATAGAACTGACTAAACACTATGAAACATTGTAAGGACATATTTTCCTTAAATCGTTTCTGTATACTGCCCTGAAAGTTCTGCGATGCGTGCATGTTGGATTGCATTGTGGGCTTGGGGAAAGTTTCAATTTGTCAAGACTTCCTTTTGACTCAGAAATGTGCTTATCTTTGCAGCTATGAGCAGCCACCCCCTGGGATTATAAAGGTCAGTGGCGAATATCTTTGAAATCGTGCCTATGACATAGCTGATCAATGGTCATCAATCTAAAATTAATGCACCAGTCATTTGATACCCCTGCACCCCCCCCCCCCCCATTGGGGGATACCCGGGGCATTCACTTTTACTGTCAGTGAAATGCAGTGAAAGCCTCATCTTGCAGGGAAAGAAATTCAGGGTGAACTCCCTGCCCTCTAAACATCAAACACAATTAACTAGATTATAATTTTTTTTAACAACTAGAGCTTTCACAGGATTTTTTTCATGCCACTGAGGTCAAGTCAAAGTATGATATTAAGTGACTGAAATCATACCTTCTCCGTCAGTTGTTCAGCCTCCATGTTTTATGTGAACAGGCAACTTGAACCCAGTCCTCTAAAAGAGGTTGTGAACTGCGAGTGAAATCCCTGCCAAGCCCCTGCTCAGCCCCTGCATTGTATAGTGAAGCAGTGTAAAAAGGTGCATTCCCCGACTGTCAGGGGACCTAATTCAAGTAAAAACGAGGTGAAAACCCCCAGATTGCCCTGGGTATCCCCCAATTGGGCTGTAGATAAAATTTAATTGCCGATAACAAACAATTTATTGTTCACAACTAAATATCTAGTCTGTGGAGGCCCTAAATAAAGTAAAAGTCCAGAAGTCAGCAATGTTCACCGCCATTTTTTTTTTTTCAGTTTTTGACTGAAGCCCTGGAGAGTATTCTTTGACTATCATCTATGTTTGTCTGTTAGAGATTCTTACCCTCCTGATTTGATGTGTTGCCTCCCACTCTCCCGATTCTTATCAAGTTCTCCTGATTTATCATGAAATTGTGAAAACAAGGGAAAAAATGCTAATCTTAAGTATTTTTTTGTGATGTATTACACTTTCTTCTCATATTACCTCACCCAGTCTCTCACCACCTGTTGTGCAGACTCATCAGGTCAGCAGTCTTACTCCATTTAGCAGCTCCAAAATGTAGCAAAAAGCATTTGAGAAAACCTAAATTTGCACAATTTCCCGGTGGGCATGCCCCCGGACCCCACTAGAGGCTGCCGCCTCCGGTGCTAAACGAGTCTCCCTATTTTCCTTCAAAAGGGGTTGGAATCTCTGGTTTGGAAACACCAAGTTATTCCAAAATCTAGCTGATGAATTTCCTGAGCTTGCACACACTATACCTTGTGCAGAATACTGTACTAAGTGTGTGAAGTTCTGATCTGACTTGGGATGATGACTTTTTGCCGTCTAGAATGGAATTCATACGAAATGATTGCTTTGTGGGTCTCTTGTTATAATCCAGGAGAAAGATGAGCTCCCAGAGGACTGTATTCCTGATTTACCAGAAAACAAGGATGCAAGGGAATTTCTTGCTCACGCCCCTTCTAAAGGACTGTGGATGCCCCTTGGAAAGGAAGTTAAAGTTATGAAATGTGAGTTTAGCAACTGCCTAAAGTATTTTAAGGGTTAAAGTATATTTCAGGCCATTTCAACCCGAAACCACTTGAGCTGAAGCCTGCCACATTAGCCATAAGGCAAGTTAACATACACCCCAGAGTAACTAGATAATATGTTATACACAAGTGTTTGTCCCAGCCAGTGAAATGCCTTTATCTTATGACTTGTTAGTGTCAGCTTTTCAATTTATCATGTATATGGTCCCAGAGTGATGCATTTACAATGCATGTGATCCTTTCAGGTTGGCGCTGCAAATCCTATGGCCACAGAACAGGTGACAGAGAATGTCCCATGTTTATCAGTGGCAACAAAGATATTGAAAAGTTCCGAATGGTGAGGTCCTAAAAGTAACAATATTTTTATCATCATTCTCATCATTAAGTGTTCAATACTTGTAAAAATTTCAGAACCCTCATCTAAAAAATCCTTGGTAATGCTTTAAAATTCAAGCCTTGACTAAGGTTACCTAATGCAATGTGATTGATAATAATGATGGTGTTTTTCCTTTATGGGTAGATATAACCATAATAAATATTATGTTCAGAATGTGGCTGATGAGAGTAATCCTCACCCATACACAGTAAATCAGTACTAGTTTAAAGGTTCACAATTTAAACGACAAGACAGATGTAGACACACATTTCAAAAAAGCAAAGCAAGGGCTGCCACATTGTTAACAACTGCACATTGTAGGCTGGCTACTCACTATCTACAACAGGATAGATGGTGAGTAGCATAGCTAGTAAAATGTGCATGTAATACATACTGTAAGAGTAATCTGGGCCATTTCAGCTTTTGCAGTTTCTTCATTCTTTTATTACAGTTGAACATTACAGCACATTTTACTTTCTTGTAATGATTATTTTAAAGCTTGATTTGTCATTCAGTGGTAGCTGTCTAATTCACTGACAGTTAATTTTGTACTTGAGTATACAGGATTAAAAAAATAGACAATGAAAGTAAACAATGCTAAAAAAGAATTTCTTAGTTTATTCATATTTGGGTTTCTGTTAATCAATACCTGGCTTTGGATTGATCTCGCCTTGGCTGTAGAAATTTTCATACAGTTCTATGGCTCTACTTTTCATTACAGCGGAGCCCCATACCTTAGAAAATTTGATAAACCATCTGATCAAATTATCTCAAATATATTTGGTTGTCACATGACTGTCCATACGTACGTACGTCCATACGTACATCTGTATGTATGCCCATTCATGTAAATCAATGTGAAATGCCACTCTGCAGCAACCTAGTTCCCAGGGCTTTTCCCTTAGAGATCATGATGGGTGGGTTCATTGTGTACATCTTTGATATTGGGCATCCATGTTATGTTCAATTGACACCTGTCAAAACAAGGTATCCGCTTACCAGTATCACATGACTGTATCACAGGCTCATGTTTAGGGCGCATTGAGGTCACATGGTGTTTTGAAGTTGACTGCTGCCCAGGTACAAGTTTTTGATTGGATCGCAGGCTCAAGCCAGGTTAACTTATCGTAAGCGGGAACTCTGCCAGGGTTCATATGGGTCCTGGAAAACCTGGAAAATCCTGGAATTTTACTGCAGCATTTTCCAGGACTGGAAAGTCCTAGAAAAGGGCTACTGGTCCTGGAAAGTGCTGGAAATCTGTTAAACTGAAGTAAAAAATATGAAATGTATGCCAGACAGCAAGGAGAATTAAAATTGAGATCTTGGGAGTGAAAGGGTTGATGTGAATTTTAGAGTCCTGGAAAAGTCCTGGAAATTTGTTTCTGGAAAAGGTACGAACCCTGTTCTGCTTTTAGGCTTGGCTAAATCTATGTCTTATTTTAATTGTCATCTTGCTTCTGTTTGGGAATCTGCACTGCATTTTTCTTGATGTAGGAGGAAAAAATAATGCAGCAAATGAATCAGTCTTAAATAAAAATATAATTATATATTTGTCTGTGGGCCACTACATGTACACAAAAATGTCTTCTTTTAGGCACATGAAGACCCAATGCATGAGTTCATCCAAGATAAAAAGAGAGCAGAAAAAGAAAGCAGGTAGGATTGTTAAATGCTGGTTAACAAGTAATGCTGTTTTGTAATTACTCCCACTGATCAGAGTAATTTCTGACTGAAAACTTCATGGCTGACTTAAACACATCAAAACTTTGCAGCAAAATTCTATAGCATTGACAATTGTCAAAAAAGAAAACAAGTGACCTTATGTATTCAGGAAGATTATGTGCAGCAACAAACGTTTTTCACAAAGACAAGCAGGTTCTACATCGTGATAAGCCTTTGTCCTTGAGCTGTAATGGCAAGAAAAATTTGAATTGAAAATAATTATATAAGTTGTAAAGAGCTTTCCTGGACAGAAAGTGGTCGCAAAATTTTGTGTAAAACATGAATCAGTATTTCATCGCACAGCTGACAGAGAGGAAGAAAGAAGTGTGCCCTTGCTGTCATGCCATTGGCACGTGATACATAATGTCATGTCACTGCATAATGTCACACTATTAATGTCACGCTAATGTCACGCCACTGAGCAAGGAGCAGAACCACACTTGAACTTAGTTGGAAATCTTGATCTTTCAGAATAGAACAACTCAAGGCATTACTTGATGAGTCCACAACAAGTGAAACTGATTCAGATGAAAGCTGTGAGGATTCCAGTCATAAAGAAAAGAGAAAACGGCACAGAAAATTGAAGGCACATAAAAAGAAAGAGAAAAAGAAACATAAACACAAACGTCGGAAATCATCAAAAAGCGCTGATAGTGACAGTGATTCAAGAAAAAATAATTCAAAGGAGAAGAGAAGTGCAAGATAAATTTCTTATTATCAAAATGAGGATAGAAGAAACTGGCAGAGTGATGGGGCTGAGATGTATTGGTACATGTACTGTACATATGAATGTAGCTCATTGAATCATACCAAAGAATGGCTTGAAAGGAGAAAACAACAGCCAGATAACATAACTCTGGAAGAATGCTTTGTCATAAAGGATGTTGTCCTCCTTGACCTCCTTGTTACTATGCCAATGGATTTGGTTCTGCCTCCATGCCTTCACTTGTTTGGTTGTCTGTTGAGGTCAGATTTCATGAAGGGATCACGTGTACGGAGACAGTTGCTTTTTCTAGCTTTTCTGTCGAATGCTAGCAGGCCATCCTCAAGAGATGGCTGGTACTCATTGAGACTCCTGGTTGGAGTTGAGAGGCACTGTGAAGATTAAGGTGCCTTGGCCAAGAACACAGCACAATTACTTTCTATGTAGGTACAGACAGTTAGGACAATAGTTGTTACCTTGATTGGAAGAAAAAAAATACCTGTTTTGATTGTAATCGTGTAAAAGATGTAGAATGGAGGCTCTATGGAATGTACTAATGTGCTCTAGCAACTTATTGAGAAGCAAACCAATCATGGCTGCTCTTCATGCCTCAAGGACAAAGCAAAACAACTGGATGACCAATGGTATTTTTAATGAATACACATATTGATTACTACAACTTCTGTACCATACTTCAATTCACCAAACTGATGAGGCAAACTAACACCTTTTGTACCCTATCAAGAGAGGATGAAGTGATCACCCTCTCTTGACTCTAGCTAGCTAATGTCAAAATAGGCCAAACGCGTTCATCATTGTGGTGGTCTCATCACATCACACTCCTTTCTTGTTGACCATCTGAGGAGACTCTGCAAGATATCATGGAAACTTGAATTAATATCAAGCCACAGGCAACCAGTACATTCTCTATTTACATCATCAGGCCTGGTGAGGATGGATCATGATGGTGTTAAATCGGAAGGAAAATTCGCCTGCGCTACACTGCTGGTAGTTTTGCCTAAAAACTCCATGCTGTTGTGGTTATTGTTTCCTTCAAAAACGATATATTCTTCATCATGGTAAAATAAGTATCTTTGTCATTCTTTTTTTTTTTTTACTTAGTTTGGAAGAATTTCAGACACAAGAGTTCGAACTTTCATTACTTGTTGGTGTGATTGGCTGTGCGTCTGTTCAGTAATAGGTCACAAATGACGTCATAGATCATAAATTACGTCAAATTGTGGTAAGAACAAAAATGTGGCACTGGAGGCGATAGTCAAGTTTGTCACTGATATCCCGTGTCTGTTTCCGTCATTTGGAAAAGCTGAAGGACGAGAGTGACTGAGTTCAACGTTACCTTGGTCCAAACCCCAAGACATGGTCATACCTTCATCACTGACTTGTAGATCAGAATTCACATCAGCCTCTGCGATCGTGTCATCGATTTCTTTCTTTGAGTAACTCTTGTCACCAATGGTAAAGCCTTCGCCGGTGGTGTCAAATGTTTTAAAATAGTTCCCTGTGTCTTCTTGAGTGATTGGATCGCCAATTTGACTGGCCATGTAGTCTTCAAATTCAGCGTATTCCACCATTCCATTTCCTGAAAATTATCAGCAATCAGTGATACAAATGAAAACAAAAGCGACTTTAATTCGGTACTACTGAATCCTCCTTATCTTCATTTGCGGTTGCCAATTACTTTCTTTAATTTGTCCAAGAATTCAGGCCTCTAGAGATCACCAACTATCCGGTAGTGATTTTTCAACACAGTGAATAGACCTTTCCTGTATTCCACTTCAGTGCCTATGAACTATAGCACCAGAGCAACGTTTTGAGTGGACATTTTCATACATTTTCTGTATTTGCTGTATCTCACTCTGATCCTAGCCTCTTCCAGGCATTCAGTTAAAGAGGCTACCCTGACCTCGACTGGGCGCCATTGTTAGTACTATTGTTTGTTGGAATGCGGGAAAGGTCTATTAAAGGACGAAATAAAAACAAAGCTCAATTTCGCTGCTCCTGCTATCTAACTACTGTATCACACCTTCTTTGACCTTCCCAGCAGCTATATCCTCCACTCAACCGTGCCACCAAATAAAATTTTTGCTCTAGTAAACTTCAGTTCTCTCTGCCACTCCACAAAATAAAGGTCATCTGTGACTAGACAAATTCCTTCCTCACTCCACCCCACTAGAGATGGAGTTCAAGTGGTTACTAATTATAACCACTGTAATGCCTTCCTTGTAGAGATTGAACGGTAGAGCGGTTGTAAATCTGTTCCATCGCCTATATAATAGTAGTATTTCAAGTTATATAGATATATATATAGGATATGTTATTTTTTTAGAGATAGCATGTTACCATCACGGTCCACATCTTTGATCATATCTTTAGCATGGCCAGCTGAGTCCCCCTCTCCAGAGTTCTTCCTGGCCTCTATGAGCTCTTCCACTGTGATATGTCCATCACCATTTTTGTCAAACTTTTGGAAGCCTTGCATTTCTAACAAGTTAAAAATATGTGTAAAGTGCCCATGAAGTAAACAATAATTGCTGCATATTTGAAAGGCTGTTTAAAGTAAAGAAGAATGGCGTTTTTATTTTTGGAATATCTTTTTTCGTATTAGAGATATTCACGTTTGTGTATTATGCAAATGAGTAAAGTGATGACGGCATAAATAGTCTCACTTAAACAATAAAATACTGAATAAAGAATATCTCTAGAAATATTGGAGCAGTGTTCTTCAAACTTGGCACCAGAAATGTACATTACAAAAGAAACAGAATGACCCTACTATGTTGTTGCCATGGCAACGATATTGGCTCCAGTCTCTTTCTGTGAAAAACCAAATATCCCCATTTGCAACCTTTTAAAGTGGGACAGTGTCTTGATCGGAACACACAAGGCTCCCATATTGTCTTCACTCTCCCCATTAGATCGTTGGGAATGAATGATCCTTGTTTAAGATAAAATCTGGGAATTTTAGTCTTAGTTATAACAGGATCAGCGGCATAACTGTTGTCATGGCAACGGCAGAACGGGTGTCATTTTTTTTCACTTGTGATGTAAATCTCTGGTGCCAAGTTTAAAGAACACTGCTTTAATATTTCTAGAGATACTTCTTGATTGAGTGTTGTACTCTTTTAGTGGCACCACCTATGACGTCATCACTTTCCTCATTTGCAGAATACAAAAACGTAAATATCTCTAAAACGAAGGGACTATTTTTGGAATGATAGCAGTTTCATTACACATGAGAACTGTGAACGTTTTTGTTTTTACTGCGATTTGAGTGCGTTTGAACAACACGTTTTCGGGCATTATGTATTTTTTTTTCGAGCAATGAGGTCACCGTCTCCGTTTTCTTGCGCTTCGCGCCAGTAACATATATTTGCAATGCTTTAAGTTTTGATTGGTTCACTGGATTTGCATGCTTATGGTCGCTGCTCATCAGATTAGACGACCTCGCGTGGACAAAAAAGATACAAATCCGTACTTATTCTGCTCCACCCCCCCCCCCCCCACCCCCTCTACAATTCCTAGACTAGCCTATCTCAGGCGCTCCCCAGTCTTCCTTCGAGAAGATGGAAAAAGCGGGCGGGATATCCCGCTAATTTTCTTAGGCCGCCTGCTTTTTCGATCATCAGCACTGACCGAGAGCCTGAAACGAGCTATTCCTAGACGTCATACCAGCAAGCAGGGCGTCAGTCGATCGCTGTCGTCTTGGTAAAAACTGAAAAAGAAGAGTCGTTAATGATTCCATACCACGTCTAAAATGCGATCACTAATCGCAGAAAAATTAACGCTAAATTGAAAAAAGTACTAGAGGAGAACAAGGAAAAGGTTTTTTTTGTTTTGATTTTGTTTTTGCCTACTTGACAAACTATGTTCACTTTGAACCCACTTGAGTGCTGATTGACGTTTTTCTCTTTTTCTTTCCTTAGTTACCATATATTACATTCATTGACTAGTTTGTACAGCAGATAGATAACCTACATATATTAATTACTTTAAATCAACCTCCTTAATTCCTTATCTCGTACAAAAAGTTAGCTACTTAGTACCTACAAAAAAGCCCTTATATACACCGCTTGGTAGTTATCTTACTTGACAAGGGAAATAAATGCGCCCAAAGGCTCTCAAAATATGAGTGTTTATGTAGGAGGAAGAAAGTAGGAAGATGTGGAAAATGCTAAGAAAAGATAGGGAAATGATTCTTTTCACCATCATTAGATATCATTCACCTTCAGGCATTAGATTCTATTCACTATCATTTGACATCAGTCGCAATCATTAGACATCATGGAATCAACCTTGGAATCAGTATATTTCGTCAGATCGAAAATACACTTTGTAAAGGTCTATCATGCTTTGAAGCATCGAGAATAAAAGATCACACAGGTCGACACAGTGTGCAACGAGAGAATGATAGACCAGGGATTCTGGTAGCGATTGATTTACAGAAAACTTTCGAATTTTTAATATTTTAAACATTCTTTGGATCAGTTTGGCAGAAATCTAATTTTGGAACGTTTTCGTTTTCATGCTGAAGACACGGACTTCCTATACAAAGTTAAATTAGCTAAATATTTAATAGTTTTACTACAATTGCTGATCATATCGTTTTTGTGTAAATCGCAGTCCCACAAGGCGACCCTCTTTCGCCTTTACGCTTCATTCTTGCCTTCCAAAGACTTGCATATCATAGAAGACAAGACTTTAAAACTCACGGATTGGCACATAAATAATGAAGGTAAAGTAAAATTAGCGTCTTTATCAAATAATGTGGTGTGTGGTTAAAAGGTAAGCTATTTGTAATTCTAAACTTGAGCTCTTTTCGAGATTTCAGTTTTGGTCTTTACGCAGATCTGGCCAGAAAACAGAAATATTTGCAGATGGACTTTAAGACCTCTGCGAGGTTAAAGTGCACACATCGATTAAAATACAGGAATTTTCTTTTCATTACCACAAGCCAAGAAGAAAAACAGAAAAAATAAATTTATATGTTATTCCTTTTTCACGAAAATTTAAAGAACTCTTAGCATGTGGAAGTGGCGAGCTCTTCTCTTACCGGCAGTACTCGGAAGAATTTGGATTGTTATTGACACGTTTAATTGAACTAAATTTATGAGTAATGTTCCTTAATTTCTATATCAGGTGACCTTATGAAAAATGTACTTGGCTAATTGTTCTATTCTGTTGTTTTATCCGAAGGATTACCATAATGATAAGATCAAGTGATCCGCTCTTATCAGTGATCTATATATAAGAAAGCTTGATATTTAATCTATAGGTTTGTTTACAGATTGAAAAATATATTGACGATTGTAATTAACAACCCTTGGAAACACTTTTTTCGACAAATTCAGGTGAAGTTGGCTTGTTGTAACTTTTACGTCGACCGTGAACTTTTCATTTATCGGCGGACTCAGTTTCCACGTACTGCCTCGTGCAAATGTAGTTTACAACCCAAACAATATGGAATGATAAGTACCCGTACATTCTTATCAAAAACAAAATCGACTTTCATGAAACATGTGGTCATCGATCGCAGAATAGTTAAGGTCGGAGATATAATTTCTCTTATTTCACGGAAAACTGGTCCGCGATGAAAAGGAAATTCTGATTGGTTCCTTGAACGGTCCACATTTTGGACTTATATGGACCGCTTGGATGGACCAATCACGAACTAGTATGGATGAATTGCTTTTTCAGAACACTGGACCAAAGAAATCAGTTTGCCGTCAAGTAGATATCTTTTCTCCTTCATATTTGGTGGGCAATTTCAGTTTGACCTTCACGAAAGCGACATGACCCGAAAATACTTGTCGAAAAAATACTAATTAAGAAAAAACACGACCGACCTGTCCACAATACGCACCTCACGCTACATTATAGTTCCATTACAGATACACATATTGGTACACTCTAGAAAACGGATACGATTCCACGAACCTTATTATGCCTTAGCCATTAGAATTTGACGAACCCCTATTAAAATAAAGTTCAACCTCTTGAAAGTTACAACTAAAATGAACGACATTGACAAAAAAAAAAAAAAAAAAAAAAATAGATAAAGAAAAATAGAAAGAACAAAGACAAAAAACAAGCCAAATTATTGACTCTCCACCTTTCCCCCAAAAATGGCTGGCTGTTTCAATTCCCCAGCTCTTTTGTAGTCTTCGTCTAAATGTTTCAGCACGGACCCGTTACACTTTTCTGTGCTGATGAAGAGTAACGCAGCAATTAAGATGCCAGCTTGCTTCATGAATCGCTTCATTGTCTCTGTCACTGAATTCTTGTGATGTTTGAGTTGAAGCTTTCAAACGAGTTGACAAACTTCTCGATCTCGTCGTAAAATTTTACACCAACTGAAAATGCCGGCTGGCGTATTGTATTAATATTACTCCTCGGGTAACGTGGCCGTTTAGACAACGAAAGCCACTCACAGCGTAGAACGGGACAATACATTTCAAAGTTTGAGATTTCAACCAGTGATAACAAGATATGATAAATTATTGTAATACTGCTCTCCCTAATGACCCTGACTATTATTGTGAGATTACAATCTGTATGGACCACTTAAGACCTATAATAACACCCACAATTGTATATTTTTAGATAACATTAAAGACTTAAAAAAGTACTCTATGCAATCTTTCAGTATGTGAGTTTCGCGTACAATCGCAGAAATCTGCGCCCGAGTCACATAAGGTATAAACACGCCGGCGATTTTGTTACGCTGGTGTGACAAATTTCCAAAATAACGAAAACAAATGCTGTTAAAGCTATAGGAAGCTCGCAAACAAACAAATCCCCGAAAGGTAGACACAAGAAGAAACATGTTGTAAGGTGGCAGCGGTATGATGTCAGAGCAGGTTCACATCTTATTGTGTCACAATGAAACAGCTCGCTGCAACAATGTTCCTGCTATATTTTTTGCGTGTCTGTATGTTTGTCATTTTGCCCCTGCTTTGTGTCCCTGCATCATGTCCCTCCATGCGTGAGCACCTAACGTTAGAGCTTACGAAGAGCTAACCAAGCCAGTCTAGACAGAGAAATGTTTTTCATTAGAATTTATTTCTGTTGATGAATAATTCCTTGGTATACAGAACAATAAGTTTGCACTTCTTTCAGCACTTTTTTTTTAGGTTGATAGCATTCGAGATAGGTGAATCAATTTATAACCAGAATACTACTCTGAAATCAGCTGTCCTCAAACCCTTCAAGAGATCTGTTCCAAGCCCGTCCTATTGTTGCTACTTAGGCTCGTACAGCTTTCTACTTGCTGCGGACCATGTCGCAAAACTCTGTAAAGATAATGAGAAGTTTGAAATGAATAACTCCGACTAACAAAAAGGCGAGAATTTGATTAACATTTTTTCTACTGAGTGGTCAGTGATAGGAGATAGGAGAAGATGTAGCGCTTAGTTGGCTTTTAGCCTTTCCCCAGGCTTCACCTCGTCTTCAGGGTCTTCCGTTCAAATCCAAAGTGACTATTAGATTTGGGAGTACAAGGTTGCAAGAGGACTGGCCGTGAATTAAAAGAAAGGCCCTAAAAGTGAGGTTGATTCGAGGTTCAGCCCAAGCCTCATCGGTGTCACGGTCGTACCTTGGTAGTTGACTTTTCCATCAGCATCCACATCAGCTTCTTTGATCATGTCATCGATTTCTTTCTTTGAGTAACTCTTTCCGCCAAACGTCTTCATCACCAGGGCCAGTTCATCGCTAGTGATAAAACCATCCCCATTCGCGTCGAATTTTTTGAAGTAGTATTTCATGTCATCGGTGGTAATTGGTTCGCCAATTTGACTAGCCATCATGTCTTCAAACTCAGAAAATTCCACTTTCCCATTGCCTGGAAAGGGGATTAAAAAGGATCGTAGTAAACGCAAGGTTATATTGAGCTGAACAGAATTCAAGTTTTTAAGGCGCTGATACATAGCTGTATCATTCGATGCTTTTTTTTCTTCCTTTTCATTGGCCGAGAGCCAACCACATGACCTGCAAATACTGCCTACAAATAATGGTCTGTTCATACGTAGTACCGTTTAAATGTGTTTTGCTGCAAATAATATTCTGCCCATGCGTAATTGTAACCATGATCTCTGGTGAAAAAATGGCAGATTGATCCCCTGAGCTGTCAGCGAGTGATTTAAATGAGAAAACAAATTTGGTGATCGAACTCAGTTATCGCAAAATACCGTTATTTGTCAGTGTCTCGCAGATCATTTATTTGCCTCCCCTTCGGCCTCGGTAAATAATTGATCTGTTCTCCACTGATAAATCACGATATTTTGCTCAACCTCGTCCTATAACGGTTAATTATTTTTACACAGCGTAATCTACCTGTTGCACGAGATGCTGTTTCTAGCAAATTGTTACGTCTTTTACAAAAATGTGATAAAGCCTAACGTACACCTGCAAAGTGTAACAAGCTTTCTATGGAAAGACCACTTTCAATTCACCCTCCCCACCTCCCCCCCCCCCCCGACACGACCTCGTGCAACCCAGAGCACAACATATGTTTTATAAACTGAAGGCAGTACTAGAGAACACTTGCTAGTTTGTAATACCGTTTCGGTCCATGGCTTTGATCATATCTTTAATTTCTTCATCTGACAGCTCCTGCCCAGCTTGCTTCATAGCTTCGCCGAGCTCCTCCACAGAAATCAACCCATCGCCATTCTTGTCAAATAGCTTGAAGGCTTGCGATATTTCTGATATGGAAAAAACAAATAACACTGCGTAATATACTCTTTCTCTTTTATAAGAATTAATGATTTATGAGAATATCGAGGCTGAAATTCGCGAAATTTTAAGAATATTTCAAGAATAAACCCGAGGCAGAGATTTTGAAAAAAAATATGTAATTTTGCGTGTTGAAAACTGAACACCATTATTTTCTTGTCCAGATACCAAATACATTCGAAAACTAAAATGTCATACGCTATAATCTAAGAATATTCTCAAGAATATTTTCAGCCTTAAATCCGCAGAAAAATAAGCATATCAAGCCTCGGCCGGAAGAAGAATATTCTTATAAAAAAAAGTGTAAAGTATGACCGTGGTTGCGAGATACGCGCGTGTTGAAGCGATTTGTGCAGAAATAAAGAAGGAGCGTGTGTGGAAATTAGTGACCATCTGGGCAAAGGAACATTAAGGAATATTAGCCGAGTTGCAAGGTGACAGCCACAAGATCTGCTGAAATAGTTGTTGTCTGAGTCTAGTTGCGCTAGCAAGGTGCCTACTTTTGGTGGTGCGCACACGTTCTGCGCATCACGCAAGCTATGGTTTAGCTCCACGCGCCCGCTGGGCCATGGGGCTGACATTGACGCAATCAACTACGCTATCACGTACACGACAAAATGAAAGCAAAATTTTCCTACTGTGACCAAATCAAGTTTAATGAACCTGTACTTAAACCAGGAACACCGGAATAGCAGCATATCGCTAACCACTAACTGTTTACGTCTTCCAGCTGAAAACCTAACTGTTATCTGTAGAAAATTATACTGAAATCCAACTGTAAACATGTACCTGCAGATGATGTAGTGCGCGCGCAAGACAAGTGCGAGATACGCAAATGTCTTACTTACTGGGGAGGTGACAGCAAAAAATGTAACGGGCACCGTAAAAGTTTTCAAAAAAAGATCAATAACTTTAAAAAACGCGTGGTTACCCCTACATTTTATGTTATGAAATGGAAGTGGCAAGTCTATTCAACACGTGATTAGTTTCTGGTTGTGAGCAAAAGGTATTTAGACTGTATTTTAGCTGAACCAGAGGAAGGCTGTCAGATACGCTAAAAGCGCTTTTGCAACAATTTCGTCATTAAAAACATATCAAAAATGTTTTTTATTACCATTTGCCATGTAGTTTAAAGATCTTTTTAAATGTGTTTGCTTTTCTGTATGTAAAGGCGAATTCTATGGAAATCTGTGAAGAAATATCCTTTCCTTCTTTTTTCAGGAAAATGCTGATGTCAGCATTTTTGTTGAGATTCAAGGCTAATTATCTCGAAAAAATGCGTGGCTACCCCCATTTTTCTTTGTAGATTCCAGTAGCCCTTGCAAAGATCTACTTTTTCCGCGTGGTCCCAACCCGGCGCAAAAACCTTTGCAACTATTAGTAGGCACCGTCCTTAAACTCCAGTTACAGCAGCATGACGCTGAGCCTGTCCCCAGAGGTCTATTACAGATTTACCTTCCTCTGTTCACCCCCTGATTTGCCTCACTAGGGTATAGCCCTACATGAGAACAAGGCTGAGCAACTAAACAACTTGTCGCCACGACCGTGACGCGAGCTTGTCGCCATGGGAATATGCACATGTTGACTCACTTCCGCGGGCTCGGTCAATATATATATGGTTTGTTCTCTCTTACCTTCACGTTGATCTGGAGTCAATCGATTTGCCTGAATTACAAGAGAAAAAAAAAAACAATAATCAAATAATATAATTTCTATCGTGGTTAACGTTTCCACTTTAGATCAAATCTATCTCAAATTAATTTGTATTAATATATACCAAACCAGTGGTACACTCTTTTTGTATAAGAATATTTATTTTCTCTTGGAATATTGCTTTTCCTTTTTTTGCCGATTATAGGCTGAAAATATTCTTGTGAATATTCTTAGATTATAGCGTATGACATTTCTGTTTTCGAATGTATTTGGTGTCTGGATAGTGTTAAAGTAATTTTGGAGCCAGCAAGCCTTGTATAATAACTACTTGCAGAAATGCTATTAGCATCGAACATATAGAGTTGTTGTTCCTGCTGCTTTTTGACAAGTTTTGCCGTTTAGAGAAAGGAAGAATTTTATGCGGTTTAGTTTCTTAAATTTCACAAATTTCAGCCTTTATATAAAACAAATTCTTATAGCTAGTAGTAATCGTAGATTAAAGAGTGCGTTCAAGTATTGGAAGGTTTGGTATGTTAAAAAAACAAAAATTCTAGGGACAGAATTTTATGCCTGAGCTGTTAGATAGGCGTGAAATTGGCCTCCCTCCAGCAGGGACGGAAACAAATTGATCGCAAAACACGTGCATACGAGAGTGTTTGTTCTCGTTCATACATGTATTACGTAACATTACTTACGACCGGTCAGTATAAAACACGGATAGCAATCGGTGAGCCGCATTTAGTCCGCAGTCCGCGTTTTATACCCGAGTTCGTGTTTTATACCAAGTCCGAAATGCTTAGTCCGCTTTTTATACCTCAGTCAGTGTACTTGTTTTATACTCGGTCCGTAGTCCTCAGTCCCCAGTCCACAGTTCACAGTTCACAGTTCGCAATCCGCAGTCCGCAGTCCGCAGTCCGCAGTCCTTGTTTTATATTGACCGGAACGCTACGATTCTGGACCATGCGATTGCGCAATAACGGGCGATAATGTTTTTCAATTAATATTCTAATTTTTTGTTACGCGCCACTGAACATGCAAATCAGTATGTTTGGTATGTTTTGTTAAATCGATTTATTATTTTTTGATCAAATGATAAGGTCGCCTTACAGGCTATCTTACTGACTTGGAGACTTTCTTAATGAATTAATTCGCTTAACTGATTCGTCCAACTCAACAACTATACCGCTTTGCAACGAAAAATCAAGGTTTACGTGTCAATAACAAAAATTGTACAAAAAAAATATACATTATAACATAAAATGTTTAAGCAAGCGACCGGAACGATGATCCTGCTGGTATACCTTGGATCAATAGTGATCTAATCGGCTTTACATATAAAATGAAGGATACAAAAGCAAAAACCGACACAACGTAGAATGATTTTTTGAAGGTGTACTATATTTCGGCTGGCCAAACCAGCCTTCTTCAGGTGCAATGGAAGATTTTACATTGGTGTGTGTTTTTATGTAGCCGATATTTACGTAATAGGGGAAATACGCAAAAGTAATTGATAGTGTAAATTGAAGATAAGCGTACGGTAAAATAAAATAACATGATAAAAGAACATAATAAAAGAAAACATATGGAAACAATTAATATGTTTCTTCGCGGATGTTCAGACCATTAGGATCAATTGTTCTGCCTTTTTGAATTAAAAAAGCTTCCCTGGCCGTACGGATAGAGTCTCGGTTAGAAACGATTTTTTCGATGGGGATTAATTGCATGTCGTTAGCAGTGTGGTTAGGAGAGGACAGTAGTCCTATCTAATTCCTATTGAGCCATCATGGACGAAATCTCTATGTACGCACGGCCGTGCGTATATAAGATGACGAATGCGTTTCAATTTAGCTGCAAAATTTCCGTCGAGTTTAGTGCAAGTTCCTTTTGTTTGAGTTTCGGCAATGTGAAGATTATTCAGTGAACAATCCAAACTCTTCTTCGAGCCTTTGACTTTTGCCAAGCTAAGATGTTTACTTAAACTTGAGTATTTTAATTTGTCTACATTTTCATTATAATTAATTCGAAGAAGCGAATTTCTCGTTGACAATTTTAGAAACCAGGTTAAGCGTTTTCGTTCAACCGTTGCTCAACTGATTGTGTCGTCTTTGGATCCTAATGGCCTTTGTTTTCCTTCACCGTGCATTGTGAGAACTTTGTAGTCAATCACAAATAAAATATGTTTTAGCGGCCAAGGTGTTGTCGCCCTGTTATAAAAGAATTGGTTCATGCTTTTAGCTGTGCGTATATCGAGTTATGGATGCACTTGGTAAGTTTGGAGAGCACTCAAGAAGCTAGAGTTACTCTCGGCTGTCACCTCGAGCAACTCTTACGCTTCTTTCGTGCTCTCCAAACTTCTCGCGTTCATCCATAACTCGATATACGCACGCTAAGCATGAACCAATTCTTAATTATTCAAATGTATCTCGTTTCACGTTCGTTGTGTATCTTCTCGGCCAATTTTGTTGAAATTCGCAAGATATTGTAGCACACACAAGTATCTGGGCACGATGTAAGGCCTCTGTTTTTCAAAGATACATCGGAAACGGATACAGAAATAACGTTTTATTCTTTATATGGGTTCTTTTGCGTCTGTAGGCCTTTGTAGCTTCGGTAATTTGCAAAACGCAACAAAGCACTCGCAATGATCGTACCTGACCTATTTTCCCTATCTTTGCTGATGCTTAATTGTGAGCTGGAAAATCCACACCGATTAAAAAGTTGGGAATACCTTCACTATCGTTCTCCAATTAAGAAATAAGCACTGATTTTTTTTTTTCTTGCTTTGGATGAGCGAAAAATCATTGTGCTTAGCAAAGATAATATCTGCATACGCCATTTCAAAGAGTATGCAAATTTTCAAGGGCTTGCTTCCATCGGGTTGTTTATGCATGTTCACGCACATGTACTAGTTATGGCAGTGTACTAAATGTTGATGAACCACTTACCATTTTGATTATTACTTGCTGTACTTTCAAGAAAAGAAAACGTTTTGCCTTGATTTGTCTGTGTAGTCGGGCGTTCTCCGAGATCAGACAGAAACAATATTACTCATGCATCAGAGCTCATGCATGTTAAAAAAACATGCTTGGGTGTGGCTCGCTGTGATTGGCTGTCACCTAGTGGTTAGTATAATTGCGTGCTAATTCGCTCTGCTCAAACTAACGTTAATCATTTTCCTCTTAAATGCAATACATTCAAAACAAACAACGCTGTTTTGATGGTTCGATGCTCAGGGACCTCATGCGATCAGGCATTCTAACCTCATGAGAGAGGAGATAAACGAACGGCAAACACGTCGAAAACTGGAACGCTAGAGAGAGGAAGGAGCACCTCGTGCTAATGAATTTATGGTATCAAATAACCAATCAAAAGGTGCCACAGATACTCCTGCAAAGAATTGTGTTAAACATACCAGCGGAAAATACTTTTCAAAGGTTTGGATGGGGTTAACTGACAAATGGAGAAAAAAATACCGTAACTGACAAATACCCGAAAATTTAACTGACAACAACAAGAACAACATTTATTACTTATATTGCGCTTTTTCTATAAAAATTAGATAAATTCAAGGCTTGACAGCGTATCATCCCTCATGGATACAATTTTCAGTCGCAGTCACAGTATCAACCTCACCGGAGTTATCAGCAGGATTGAACGAAATATATAGCTGTGTATCATGCGCATAGGGGTGAACGGATGGCAGATGGGATTTCAGAATATCAAACAACGGATTCGCGTAGATGATGAATAAGAGGGGGCCTAGGCACGAGCCCCGCGGGACCCCGCAGCCCAGGTTGAATTTCTCAGAAAGCGTTCCATTCATAGAGACCTGCTACGTTCTTCCTGCTAAATAGGATTTAAACCATGATAAAGCCTTACCGCGCAGTTCAAGCTTGGACTGCAGCCTGTGCAGAAGTATGCCATGGTCTACAGTATCAAACGCCGCACTGAGATCTAACATGACAAATAAGGTTACGTGACCCTTGTCCATATTCAGCAATAGATCATTTTTGACTCTCAATAACGCAGTCTCAGTGCTATGATTTGGACGATATGCGCTCTAGAGATCTGGAAATAAGCTGCTGGCTGCCATATGATCTTGCATTTGGATAGCGACAGACTTTTCCACAATCTTGGACGTAAACTGCAAATTGCTTACAGGTCGAAAGTTGCTGTTGATAGGTTGAAGGTCTGCTTTCTTGAGAAGAGGGTGTACTAAAGCATTCTTCCAATCCTCCACAAAGACGCGAGATTAAAGAGATAGGTTAATGATATTCGTAAGAACAGGGAACAACTCATCCAAACAAAAGGTCAGAATAGACAGTGGTAAAGGATCAAGGGCACACGTTTTTATACTTGAAGAAGCAACTGACATTTGTGGTCAGATTTACTGACAACTGACAAAAGGCTTTACTCATTGTCAATCGTTTGAAATTCACTGAAAAGAACTTTTTTCGGTGGGAGTATTATTACTTTGACCTTGGTCGTTTAATTTGTATAACCTTTATTAATTAGCATCGCCAGCTTGATGACCGACAACAGCAAATTAGCAAACTACTTTCTTCTTGGTGTTGTAGAAACTATTGCTGGTTAGCTATTGTGTTTTGGTTTGGGTATCGTTTATTGTCTTTCGAATCTTTTGTTTCACGTCGTCTGGTGATTACACTATCCGCAACACCAAGAAACCACATTTTCATAGTCTGTTTGTCACAAGATGGCCGAGCGTGCTAACGAAACAAAAACCGCGCAAGATATAATTAGCTCGAACGCAACGGCAAACCTCTCTACCAAGGCCACTTTATTTGCATGGTCCTTACATTCACTCTTATCTTAACCACTCTACAACAGCCACCTCTCCACAACGGTAACGGCCATTAAAACGCGTCCCAACTGTCTATTAAAAATACCCTCATCTCTCGACAAGCAATGGCCATTTTTAACTAGGAGATTGCGTAAGCAATCCATAGGGTTTTAGTGGTGGTGCAGATTATGCAAATGATATGCAAATGATGTCCTTCCATCATCTGTAAACTTTTTGGAGTAATTCCGCTGACCAGTAGATAAAGCTCCAGAAATCACTGTATTAGTCAATAATGCAGGCACGTGTATCGTTTTACATTACTAGGTCTAGCTGCGATTGTTGCACTAAAAATGGAAACTTGTTTTGTTTGCTTTCTGGGTATAGTTCATTTAACATTTCTATTACAATTCTAATCTTAAATTAACAGTTAACTCCAAAAAAGACCTAATGTTGATTTTTGTAATGCGCATTGGGAACGTTTTAGATGACAAAGGTGAAGTTACTGGAAGCTGCTATTGTAAATTTCGGTTCCGAAGTTTGAAGTTTAGTAAAGATTGACAAGAGGCAATCCTCTCTGCATATCGATGGTACTACCACTGGATGGTTGAGCTCCAGCTGAAATTAAATTGCGGAAATCAAAGCAAACAGTTTCGTTGAGGCCAACGTAGCATTTGTCGAAAAAGTCTCTCATAAAAAACATCGCGGTCTTGCGAGCCTTTAAAAGGCTCATGATTACGCCAGATTATAAGTTTCAACCGCGGGCATGGAATCCACGGCGAGAAAATCCTGCTCAGTCTTCAGGACAAACTCACATAAATCGCATTGGCTGACGAATCCCAAAGACAGAAATTTTTGGGTTTGATTCTGAGGTCATTTGAATTAACAAAAAATGGATTCGTGCTACAGTTGTACGGCGAATTTTACTGGAAAAAAGGTCGAATAGGACTCCTCTGTTCCCTGTGTACTAGCCACATTAAACGTCGGATTCCGAGAAGTTTGGAGTTTAAGAGACTATATGTCCCATATTTGTTAGCTAATTCGCATAATTGCCAGCCAATTTGAGATTAGGCTGAAGTACTTTTTGTCTTTCCCCTTTGAAGCAAGGTTTCTTACGTGTTACTATGGTCAACACCCACGTTCCAATCTAGTGGACCTGAGTTAGATTCCGGGATTCGTCGGCTTTTTTTCCGCTTGTTTTTTTAAGCCACTGGTCTTTTTATTTTCTTGTTTAACCCTTTTTTGGTGAAGGACATCCACAAGTAGCTACACGTACTTATTTCAAGCTTGGAACCGATAAGGACACGGTTTTTGACGTTACGCGACCTTGCTGTTTTGCATAATGGACCTCAATTGCATCCGATGGCTTAGAAGTTGTGCGTTTTTTAATTCATAATAAAAAAATTCGATTTCTCCGAAGATCTTTTGCAGCTACCCTGCGAGCAGAGTCGCTTCGATCTCATTCGCAAACTATTCGCTTTCGATCTAACGGCGCTGAGTCGCGTAAAGCAGACTACGCTTTCGTCTTTAGGCGGGAAGAAAAATAAGTTGGGCAAGGTGATGAGAAGTTTACAAGGTAGGGTGGCTCAGTCGAGAATGAGTAAATCGATTAGAGCAATGCAGGTCATGTAATGGAGGTTTGCCAGTTCTTGTACTTCATGTAGTATGCATGAAAAGTTATTCCTTTTTTTTTTAAGACTGCTGTTATAACAAGTATAGGCAGAAGTCAATATGGTAATTCGTATAACTAGAATAACCCGTAAGCCACACATGTCAATCATCATCCAATGAGCAATCGACGCGTTTGCTCATATTGTAAAAGGTCACAATTTGATCCGTACTGTACCTCACGTCGTTGGTCTCTGCTTTTGTTTGCCTGTTTTGTTGATATATTTTGAAAATGTGTTATGTATTTATACATGATGTCAAAATAAGCGTTTCTCTGTTTAGAAAACGATGCATTCCCGAAAAGGCAGGTGTCATATTACACCCCTACCTCCCCATAACGGCCACGTCTCTACAACGGCCACTTTCGTTTGTCCCCAAGGTTGCCGTTGTGGAGAGGTCCCACTATACTCTCCATAAAAGGGGTAAACTAGGAGAGGTTTTAAACCGTGTAAGGCCTTGAGTAAATTATTTTTTAAAACAGCTTACTGATAACTGCAAATGGCCCAACATTAAACTGACAACTGACAAATAGACAAATTTTAAGCGGACAACTGACATTCGCAACGTCCCATCCAGACCCTCTAGTTCAGCCCCCAAAGAACCAAAAAAAAAAAAAAAAATTGGCGATCCCCCCGAAAAACAAAACAAAAAAAGATTAAAATAAATAAAAAATAAAAACAGAAATCGCATTTCATCCACTTATTTTAAGGGATAGTTTCACTGTTCGGCACATGTGTAAGAGATGTATGTAGTCCATCCAATTCCATTGTTTCTGTAACAATCAGATGCGAGATAACTCGCGCGTCCAGTCCAGAATAAAACCGTTCGGCCGCATAATAAATTCGATGTTCAATACTGAATTCCACATGTTCTGTCTAAATCTGTTGACACCTTCCGTGAACTGATTTTGGGCATCAGTAATTCTGTCAACTTTCGTTTTAACCGGATGGCTATTTTGGGGATGTACCGGAAAAATAAACAAGAGCTGGGAGGTATAGATGAAGGCTTGATTTGATAAATATTTAACCGTAACGTAGCTAAGTTCTTTCTAAGCCCTATCCGTCCCAGAATGGGACGCATTGGTCCCATAATGGAGCATTGCGCGACGTAAATCTAATTAAGGTCATTCTACTGAAATAGAACCTGCACTGAGATTTTTGTGAAACTTTGCCTATTGATTGTTTATATTATAGGAACTTAAATTTTGAAATAAAAAATGGGAGGTCCACATGTTCGTTTAGGAGCAACAACACCTTGTTTATACCCATATAAATCTTTATAATAGCATCATGACTGTAGTCACGATTGCTTGCTAAATTCACGTTTCCGACGATTGCTTTTTGTTCTACACTGAGAACTGGTCCATATTTATTTTACAGAGAGAAATCTATTACTCAATTCAAAACAACAGAAAAAAACGATAGGTCACCATACTCGTTTGCGAGAAAATGACGATTTACCTCTATGGCAAGGTCCAGCTGTAAAGAAAAAGCCGCCATTTTTTAATGCGCGCGCGCTAATCACGCGTGAAATTATGCGCAGTAGGTAAAGTCGCACACGCTTTTAACTGGTTTCGGATCTTCCGCTAACATAGAAATTTATTCCACCCAATGATCGAAACACGAAAAAGACGAATGTGATGAACCAAAGACGAACCGAAAACCAGAGACGCTCGCAGAACCCAATGACGCTACTAACTGAAATAAATTACACGCGAACCGAACTTATAGAGTATGCAAATGAACATAACATATACAAAAGGGCACAAAACAAAAGAAACTAATTACGCGAAACTTGACACCGAACGCGAAGCTAGAAGCACGAACAAATGTCACAAATTCTGGCGCCTACAGTAGGGATGCGCAATGCAATACTGGGGAATAACCTTAAACTGTCCTCCAAGAAGACAAACAAACAAACAAACAGACAAAGAAATATCCGATAGGTAGAACACACACAGGGGCATGTTGCTCCCAAGAACATGACGCGGCACCATGGTGTCTGAGCCGAGCTACACATTCCATGGAACAACTCGCTACATCAAAGACCTGTTACATTTTCTTGTGTCTGCACATTTGTGATTTTGCTCCTGCTACAAGTCCCTGCATCTATCATGTCCTTGCGCCCAGTCCCTCCGTGTGTGAGCACTTTAACTCTGGAGCTGGCCAATGCCGTTGACCCAGATATCAGAGAAAAATTGAGTACCTTGAGTCACCAATCTTAAACCTGAATGGTCCGTTTACCCTTCTCAAACTCATTAATAATTCATCAACTTGAAACAAAGAAAATCACAATCGTGAAGGACGTTTGGATACCCGGTCTTAATTAACACAGATTTTGAAGATTTTACTTCTCCGTTTACCCCTTAGTTTTTGTTTCGATTGAGAAGATACCAAACACTCGTGGCAGTGTTTCATCGGCTATCCAAACACCTCGAATTTCGTCAAAAATACTCCATTGCGCGTCGTATTTTCAACTCCTTTCTCGGTATTTGGATATCCCGATGAAACACTGTCTCTCGTGTTTGATATATTACTTGCCCACTTTTACATTGTCCTATGACATAGTCCCTCTTCTCTCCCCACCCTGCACGTTCCACACTCAATTTCTAGTTGTTCTCAAATACAGCAATTGCAACACCAAGCCAGTTTAGAGCTGAGTGAAATACTTTATTAATGGATTATCTCTTCTGATGAATAATTTCGTGGTATACAGAACAGTGTGATTACACATCTTTTAGCCACTTTTATGGATTAATAGTTAAGTAAATAAGGTTAAAGTAATGCACGGTCATTTGGAATAACAGCAATTTTTAACTCCACAAATCTATGACAAAAAAGAATGAGCTTTAAAGAATCCCTCTTCTGGTGTAGACAACAACAAGTTCCTCTCCGAGAGGTTAATCTTTGCCAATACCCAGCTTTTCTTTCGCTCGTTCAATTTACCAAAATTACATATAGCATTCGAGATAGTTGAATCAGTTTATCAACAGAGATACTACTCTGAAATCAGTCGTCGGTCCTCAAACCCTTCAAGTTTAGTGATCTGTGCCAAACCCGTCCTGTTCTGGCGACTTAAGCCTTCGACTTGCTGACCATCGCGCAAAACTCTGTAAAGATGAGAAGATCGAAATTAATAACTCCGACCAAAAGGTGAGAATTTGATTTTCAGACACTTTTCTGCGGCGTACTGAGTGATACAAAAAGAAAGGAGGGTTTTCAACTTTTGTTCCTTTCATTGCTATATTTTTCCAAAAGGATTAGCCTGCCTGTAGAAATTTACTATTTCCTTTCACGGGGAAAAGAGTGATTTTTTTCCGCGCGAAAGTAGACGTCGAGTAATTCTCCATTTCACTAGTCTGTTCAGCGTGACGCGACAAAAAAAAAATAGTAAAAAATATTGGCGGCGCGAAATCTGGGGGTGAGAAACGACCCAGATCATGATTTCTCGTAGTCTACACGTGAAAGAAAATATATCGATTTGTACCTGCCTTTAAATAAATTTCGTAATTGGGTAAACGTTTTCCTTTGATTTTTCAAGAGTTCTGGATATTCAAAATCACAAGTAATGAGAAAAACTGAAAAATTAAGATGTTGTCGGTGGCTCATCCGACGATGCCGGCCTTTAACCCCTGTCCAGGCTCAACTCCATCTTAAACATGTTCGGATCGAGTCTTTCGTTCAGCTCCAAGGTATAAGATAAGATGGCTGTTGGATTTGAGCACTTCATGCATAGACCAAGGCTGCGAGAGAGGAATTTTAATAACGTACCTTCGTAGCTGACTTTTCCATCAGCATCCACATCAGCTTCTTTGATCATGTCATCGATTTCTTTCTTTGAGTAGATCTTTCCGCCAAACGTCTTCATCACCAGGGCCAGTTCATCGCTAGTGATAAAACCATCCCCATTCGCGTCGAATTTTTTGAAGTAGTATCTCATGTCATCGGTGGTAATTGGTTCGCCAATTTGACTAGCCATCATATCTTCAAACTCAGAATATTCTACTTTTCCATTTTCTGAAAAGGTTTGAAAACATTTAACGTTATTCATTTTCTAAACGGTTGTTGTATGTTTAATCTTCACGTAAGTGTAATTCAGTTGCACAGTGTTGACCAAGAAGCTGTAACACATGGAAATGCTTACGAGCTTGTCACGTCGTTCACGGAAATGTGGCGGAACTTAATGTGTGAAAAGTTGTAGCTTGGAACGTTAACTACAAATGCAAGCCATCTGTTGAAGGGAAACTTTCAGGATAACCCCTAGCATCTTATTATGTACATGTTTCCTCAATAACACTGTCAACCTCGTTCCCAGGTTCCCGCCGCGCCCTACCAGTAGTGCGGGAAGATGTGAGACACTAGGAACAAGGAAGGATTACGAAAAGTGGAAAACAGAGTAAAATAAGTAATTGAGTTATACAGAATGCAGTATATATGGGTTATTGACCAAACATTCGGTCAATATGCAGAGGATATTACACGGCAGTGCGAAAATATGAATTTAATTTCGAGAGGTAGCTAGAAACAGTATTTTACGAACGACAGCAGTTCGTAAAATATTGTTTTCTAACACGAGAAAAATGAAGTCATATCTTCAAATTACCGTGTAGTTTTCTTTTTATTATATAGACAAACTAACATTTTGCACAAACAACCGTGAAAAAGTGCCGGGAAATGACCGCATCAATATCTTTACTAGTGAGGATATCGAAAATATGCCACTCGGATCCCGGAGGCAGTTTCGTATAAATTTTACGAGTGGTGTATTTTCCAGTAAAAGTCTCGCGTCTATGTGATAAGGCTGCGTGTTTATCGACCGTTACGCAGTCGAGGCTCATTAAATGGCAAAAAAAGGCCTTCATAACCGAACTAGACTGCGAGCAGTCTCTCTTTTCCTCAAAAACCGTGGGAAAGAACGCAAACAAGTAGGCGCGCTATCGGGATTTTGAGCGTGACGTGCGAGTGGCGAGTGGCGAGTGGCGATGGCGCGAGCTTCTAGTAACAGATGAAGAGATTTTAGCAGCCTTTAAAACAGTAGCCTGGGTGGCAGCCGTCAAAGGCGAGGGAGGAGATCATAGAGGGGGAAAATTTCCCCTTCTCCCTCGCCTTTGAGCACCTGCCACCCTGGCTAAAGAAACAGCTGTTCCTAACGCTCCAGTAACACAGAAAAAAAAATCGGCTTGGCAGTATATTTATACAAACCGTGGTAGATATCCACCACAAGGTTGTTTTCACTTACTGTTTCTGTCCACTGCTTTAATCATATCTTTAAGATCTTCAACTGACATCTCCTGCCCAGCTTGCTTCATAGCTTCTCCGAGCTCCTCTACAGATATCTGTCCATCACCGTTTTTGTCAAATAGCTTGAAGGCTGCCGCTATTTCTGAGACGAAGAAATAAAACGACGTAAAGCCAGGAAATGTTTTTTAATTCGTATTCGTGGTGCGGGGCAGGGCGGGGCAGGAGCTCTTTGTGCCCCTCATCTATCTCCAAAAGCATTAATTCAGTTGCCATCAAACTTACATGGCATATTAAGCATGCACGTGGGCTACTGGCATGCAATCATGTTCATTTCAGTAACAATCGCGTGTTAATCGCGACGTCACACCTACATAACGTCCCTCTTCAGAGAGTCTGTCATCTTGGACTTGAACAACTTTTAAGAAATGTCAGAACAGATCCAAAAACGAGGCTGCCGATAGAAGCTGTGGCACAATCTTGGGCCCAGAGTCTCTCCGGCTTAGTCAGCGGTTGGGTCGTGACCCAAACGCTGAGCTGTCGTCATAGGCATGCTCATCAGCAGTATCTCAGACTTTTAGAAATTAGACTGGTATTCAAGTTTTCTACAGAAACTAGCTGCTCTGTCTTTCCTTGCACGTCTTAGAGTCTTACCTTCGCGTTCGGCTTCAGTCAGTCGTTTGGCCTGGGATGCAAAAAGTAAAAGAAAATAGCTCATAATACAATACAATTGTGAAGACTCTTATTCTTCGGCCAGTTAAACTTTAACAGAAATAATACACATGACAAATTCAAACAACGCATGTTGTAAAAGAAGAAACTTTGATTAATGAATATTCGTATGCTTCAACATACATTTTCAGAAATGACAGTTAAATAGAATTGTGATTGTGGGTAACCAAATCTCCACTTGGAATCAATGTAGATCTGTGTACAGGTCAGACCAATTTGTAAATTAGTTTTACAGAAAAAAATAAACAAACAAACAAACAAACGCGCGCTTGGTGCTACATTTATCTTAAGATATGTAAAGTACTCTAAAGGCGTTGACTTGTTTGTCAAACGAGATAGCCACCAGGAAAATTCTTTTTAATTTTGCCGCATTTTGCGAGCTATTTACGATATAAGAACTTTGCTTCGACCTTTAAGTATAAACTTTGCGCCGGAAATGAAGTTCTTAATATGCATGGAAACCACTTTACTTCAAACTTCGACAGGTTTGGCATGTCATTAACCATGATTTAGCTTTCAGGCGATGGAAACTTCATACGATAAAAAGCAATAGAAAAGTATTACTTACATGTGTTATATGTATACTTTTTTTTTTAGCATGACGTGGTCACATAAAGGCCTGATGTCTTAAGTAAAATTTAAAACGTTGTCTAGTTGTAGCGAACGAAAAAGGTTTGCTAGGCAGCTGACTCTGGCTTTTTGCTTAAATTATCATGATATTCATCATGTACTTCATGTATATAAAATAAACCTTTTCAAATAAAAAAACCACATCGTCGAAAATGGAAACTTTACTGAAATGCTTTTAGCTTTTTAAATGTTTTTTTTTTTTTTCTCATTACCTAAGGTTTCAGTTGAACAGTTTTCGCTTAATTTATTCCAGAGAGCATTTCTTTTGCGAAAGTCTTTACTCGACATTACCTGCTGTAATTATAGTGTTACAGAACAATATTGACATGTTTTCAACGGCATTTGTAGATTATTTCTTGAACAATACAAGCTTTGACATTTGGAGCTAGTCCACTGCAGCATAAGCTTAAGAAGTTTCGTGTCGACCGATATTGCTTGTACTTGTTGAAATTCATGAAATAAATTCATTTAAGCCTCTTTATTTTACTTATATTCTACCGTGAATCTCCAATCAGGTATCGAAAATGCATGTGTTGTTTTCTAAAAAAACGCTGTAAGGATGACTTTTTTTTCATTAACTTTCAGAGATTTAGTTATCAATACGCAAACATTTCTCCACCAACAAACTTTATGAAAAATATTTTTCATCTTCGCTGGTTGAGTTGTTTTCTCAAGTTATATAAAGCGATATCTTTTAAACACACCTATTTAAGATAATCCCTATTTCGCAAAGAAAACAGGAATGAAAAATATGTTTGAGTATAAGATCAAGAGCGAGGCCTGAATATGGCGAAATTCACTGCCTCCCTCGACGTATGAAATACTGCGGTAACATTAATTATTTATCAACAATAACAAAAAAAATTGCGCAGCTTCGCTATTTTTTTTCTTAATTACATCCTAACTTAATGAAAAGGGAGTGCCAAGATGGAAAATTTTGGCAAAACACAACCCGCACGGCGGGAACCACTTGCAAACCAATATACTTGTAGCAGGTATATCTTTTTCAAGTTCAAGTTGAGATTTCGTTAAAACTCAACTCATTTGTGTCTGAAAGGACTCCCTCTGCTTTTTTAAGGATTAATTTGTTAGAGCTAATGTATGTATTCAATGTACTTTAAGGTAAATAGCCAGGCTTTAAGGCGTAATTCGTTAACGCTGGGAACGGCGAAAGTGTAAAAACCAATTGTACGAATTCAACTTGGAAAAATTAAAAATACGATTTCAGAGATAAATACATCGGTTTAAAGTTCTTTTACTGAATCAGTATAGAAATGAAAGTAGGTACTGACTGAGTTACATATATCATTCATGTAGATTCATTTGAAAAGAAAGGGGTGGTTTTTGTGGCACAAACTCAATTCGTTTGATATCTGAGGATATTGTATATATGGTAACGACTTGAGTGTTATTCTAGAATGGAATCAATTAAAAAAAGTAATTTCTCTCCTGAATTTACATTTTGTTAGATTTCAGCATCATCTCGCTTAACTGTTGAGACGTCACGCAAATTCTATTTTGAGCGCTACGATTTTTTTTTCGACAAAACAATATCAAGTTTTTTAAAAGAATATTCTCAATAATTTAATATTTGTGGTTTTAAGCGGGAGTGATCCCGAAGCTCGCGTCTCACACGTACATGCAGTAATGACATGAATCTACTAGCTGCTGAACAGTGGTCTCAATATTATGATTATGCAGAAATACTCCGGCAGTTTTTCTTTCTTTGTCGAGCTTGTATATGCGCGGCAGCTCGATTTTGTCAAACGAGTTTCACGTGGAAAACCCATCGCTGGAAAGTTACCTCTTCCGAACCTTGTTGATAAAATGAACTTCATCATCGAGGCATCAGTGAGCAAAGATCCGGTGAACAAGCTAGTCTGATTCAAAAAACTAAATTTTTGATCAACGGAAAGCGCTGAAAATAAGACGTATCACCAAGGAAATCTTCACGCAACTTACCATTTTTGAACCGAGGAACGTTTACAAAGACGAGGTATTGTTCTGTTTCACTGTAGAGTGATAAAACCGAAACTGAATTTCGCTCGACTTGCCTTGTCAGAATTCAATAGGAATAAATAGCCTACAGCCCTCGTTGGACAGTTTATAACAAATTATGCGTGAAAACAAAGGGCTTCCTGCTAAGGGAAAGATGCTAGAATATGCATGAATTTTCACCTGTGTTTGACGTACAGCTGTCACTTGGAAACTATATCTTTGCAATCCCAAACAAACGATATAGAGGAGGTTTCTTATTAATCCTACGATATCATGTCAGGTATAATTAATTAAAGCATTGAAACTGCCAACTAGTGGGCCAAAAACTTATCTCCAAACTGAATGACTTCAATACCGTGAAGCGGTTTTTGTAAATCGCGTTTCTGATCGTCAAGATCTTCAGATCACTTCGCGAAGAAGTTCGAAAACGCACGAACCAAACGCGAAGTAACGCGAGCGGCGGCGTTCTAAGTCAGAACGAAAATTCGTCAAGAACTGTGTGTTTTCGTTGTTCCCTGCATGCACAAATTTATATTTTGACAGGGATTTTATTGACCACGGTTTGATGTATTACCTTGGGCAATGCATTGCCAAATTTATCTTATAACGGCTACAAAAATTTCATGAATTCGAACTTGAGTTATGTAAATTTGGAGAAGAGATGGATGTGCTCAAAATTGAATCGCAACAGAGTTTTTCTTGTGTAGCGAGAGTGGTTTCTACGGCAACATGGTAATTTCCGCTAATCTCTGTTACCAAACAATGAATATTGCCTTCCAAAGACGCTTTTTAGACTGAAAGCCTTAATAAATTCTAAGCGGGCAACATCCAACAAGGGTATTTGTAACATCTCACTCTAGCCTTGAAGGCAATAAATCTGTTACACTCGGACTAAAATTGGCAATGCGAAAACTCTGCTTCCAGGGTAAATTGATCGAAATATAGCCTTTTAACTGCTTTTCAGAAAAAATAACGACCTTTTATGACTTTTAAGGCAGATGTATCCAGAAAAAATAAATATTGTATGTGCACATATTCGACATTATCCGTGCTTAAAACTTAACCCAGTAAGCCTTGCCAACTTTCTCAGTTTCTTTACAGGAGTGTCAGTATAATTGGAGTTTAAATATTTCAAGTCCAGTGCCTTTAAATTTTTAATAGTAAAAGCAAGCATAAAAATGCTCTAAGAAAGAGGAGAAAATAAGATACATTATACATACAAAGTTGCTAGGCAAATAATTAACGAGAAAAAATTGAAAATGTTATTTGTGCATTGACTCTTACTCAAAAAGTTTTATCTTTAATCATTTGCAATGTTTTCTCGGCGAGAAAATAATGTAAACGGTTTGACACAAGGAGCTAAAATAGTGCATTTAAAGCGCAAAAAACACTCGTATCCTGGGAATTTTACGGCTGTAAATATTAAAGTTTTATTTTATCAGGGGACCATCATTCACAAATTGCGCTGGGACTGACATTAATGACCAGCGTATAATCATTAATTTTAACTTATACCATATTTCCAGCTGCCTTTTTCGCTGATTCCAAATCTTAATTAGCAAACGCTGACAAATGTAACCATCAAATGTTTTCATAAAATGAAATTTGAAGAGATAATGCGAAGAAAGATTCGCCCTGTCTGCGGTTTGACAGCCTTTCGGATTGTGTTGATCTTTGAGGCGCAGAAATTGGGAACAAAGAACTTATGAGCCGCCTTACTTTGAGCTTGCGGTTTAACCAATAACTCAATTTAAAACGAGTCTTCGCGTAAAACCTTTCATATGAAAATGTGCTTAATTTGCATGAAAATGAACCTGTAGTCAAAACGCATTTCATATGAATGGTTTCGCACGGAGACCTCGTTTTGACACAGAGGCAAGAGGCAGCTGGGAAATGGCCTATTTGCTCTAACCTGTTTCGGCTTTTTTCACAACCTCGTTCCCAGGAGTTTTCAACGTTGTTCTCAGGTTGAGAGAACCTGGGAACGACGTTGCTGTTCTCGCCGTCGCTTTGACTCTTATTACTCTTGTACGTACTGTATTTAGACAGCAAAGAAAAGAAAAAATAGAAAAAAATCCGTTCAGCGTTTAGACCTCTAAGAGGAAAATTACGCTATAGGATGGCCGGTGCTACAGCTTCGATACAGCTATATAAGTCAAGAAAGAGATGAATTCTTCATGTTGTACCGATTCTCCCAAAGTTTATAATAGGGGCCGAAGAGTTTTTTTGTTAAAATAAAACCCTTCCAGTCACCATAGTTAATAGGGGGAAATAATTTTGAAAATTGGCAAAGTTCTTTGTTATGTGTGGAAGAAGTGGCAATCAAGTATAAGAGTGATGGGGGAGGTATAGAGGATTTCTTTTCGCTGTAATTAGGATGGTGTCAACTCTTTTATTGATTCACTAAAAATTATTCCTCCGGAATGTTTTTTTTTTTTCAAGGAGACGTGTTTTGGAATTTGAATCGAATCTCAAATTGAAAAACCTAAGATTTTCTGGTCTTGTACGAGGTAGGTTTAATAGATTTGGTGAAGATGAGAGTAATTCTTGTGGATTTTGATTTCCTCCTGGGTCGTTCACACGCCCTTTCATTTGCACTGATCCTTTCTTTCCGCTTCCTCCAGTTTCCCTCCCTCTTCCCTTCCTAAGGAACGCCCGGTGCTCAGGCTACCCGCTTTTCTCGTGCATGCTTTGCAGACCTATTTACTTTTACTCGCAATGCAGTATGGGCCAGTAAGTTTGCACGTGCGCAGTGGTGGTATTGAATATCAATATGGCGGACGGAAGACAGGTTACCGCGATTATCATTTTGACCTGGATTATACTCCTTCGAAATGCAGGAAATTCTTGATTTTACGTACGGACCTTTCTGGAAACGTTAGCACACCACTTACCTGCGATGGCTCAGTGCACGCAGAGCGCTTTTGAATTTATACAGAGCGCCTTTTGCCCTATGGTCGCTGTTATGTGCAGCGAAGATGCCGAAAAAGTCTGCCAGAAGAACAACTTGAGTTTTGTGGAAATGGTGCGTCCGTTTTGCCATCTAACAAGTGAAGGTAATTACATTAAGATAACAGTATCCTGAAGTCTTATCAGATTGCTCTGACTGCTTTGTTAGTAATTTATTAGTCGGATAAAATAAAATGCTAAACATATCCTTGCAAGTTGGTAATGTACAATAAAGCGGAAGCAATTAAGCTCGTAAGAACGTAAATTATTACGTTGATTCAGTAATAACTTTATTTTTATTTGTTGCTGCTTTCTCAAGCGCGCATCTTTAAGAATGCTATTTGTGCGTGCTGTGTAATCGTTATTATTTTAACGTTTAAACAGCAAGAATTCCGTTATGAATTCCGCTATGAAACAAAATGAAACAGATGGGCGCGATATCACACTGTAACTTACAGAACAGTACAAGATATCTACTTGCGTTACTGTAGTTTATGAGCTACTGTACCTAAGCCTGTAGTTCGTAGCAGTAATCAAGAGAATTTCTTTTCATAGTACTAATGCAATGTTAAGCAGACCGGTCACAAGCTTAAGATTAAATCTTAAAATCATCAAATTTGATTTACCCTGTTAGGGGGGTGGGGGGTACAGCTTATGCATGTCTCCCATCTGAATTTTAAATTTTTTCATATGTTTCTGTTGCAATTTGTCCAGCAACTGATGTGATGCGCAAAGCAGGAGACCAAAACTGCTGAACAGAAAACTGATAAAGTTTATCCAGTGGTGAAAAGGTCTCTACTGATCTACATGTATAAATGATTTGACTTACTAAAGGACACAGAGCAGGAGTTTCAGTTATAAGTGTTTTGATTTCTCAGCCAATTTATTAAATACAATGTAACTACTCTTTTACATATTGTATCACAGTCAAAACTCTCCACAATGGCCATCTTGGAGACAGAGGACAGTGGCTGTTGTAGTAGACTATGAGAAGTCCCTCTTTTGCTTAGTCCATTGAGGGTGATGTGAAAGAAAACCGGGAGAAAAAATGGCCATGCGATCTCCTGGGGGCGAGAAGCATGTGAAGGAGGGACTACTGCCAAAGGCAGAGAGTTTGACTTTTTCACCACTGAGTGATTTTTGGGTGTAAATTTTCAATCTCATTACATGTATCTAATAGGATTCCTTATCTGGACCTCCTCTCATTATCGCCTGTTGTCACTAACTCCAGGAGATCAAGTTTGGTGACCTTTTGCAATAAGAAATGGGGTTTCTAGACAGTTTATATAAACACCATTTGTCAATCATTGACTATCTGTCCATTGATGAGATGCTATTTTGGCAGTTGGGATGCAATTCAGTGGCCGTTGCTGTTGTGGAGAGGTGGCTGTTGTATAGAGGTTAAAATAAGAGTGAATATATGGACCTTTGGCCAGGACCAAAAAAGTGCCCATTATAGAGAGGTTAAAAATAAGAGTGAATGTATGGACCGTCAGCTCAGACAAAAAGAGTGGCCATTGTGATGGTTTGACTGTACTTATTAATGCTTTGATTTGTCAACTGACTTAAAATGACATGACTCCTGATTACTCATCATTGCATTTACGTCAACGGCTTGTACCAGTTCCGAGTTTCTACTGGCATTCTATCACAAATGCTGTTCTCTGATTGGCTAAGCTCTGATACTTGCCATTCTCTGATTAGCTACTAGCGTTCTATCACGAATGTCGTTCTCTGATTGCCAATTAGCGTAGCAGTGTGTGCTTGTTAACAGAATGACGGCCGCTTCTTTGTGTTTTCAAGGTGTCTGTGAAAATTATCTAGATAAAGTTCTGAAGGACTAGTAGATTTATACTGAAACAATGAGATTATTCACTCTCAATTTCTATGTGTGATAGTTGACCTCAGGCTGTGCCCTCATCAACTATCACATGGTAGAAATCTCGAGCTTATAATCTAATTGCTTAATAGAACCACAATGTTAAAACGATCAGTGCACTTATTTTCTTTGGGCCATTTTCTAATTGCTGTTGTTGACTACCGTAACCATTGTTGACAATGTACATCTTATTATTTTACAGCTCATATCAGAGACCCTTCTGGTGTCATCCACTCTGTGAAAAACTGGCGCATACGACTGGTTGAAATGTCTGCCACGCACCCTCCTCAGCATGTTGTGAACAAACTATTGAGTGAAGTCGTGTCGAGAACGCAGCCTCTTAACACTGACCCTAGCACCCTGACCCCAGAAGCTCAGGCAAGAGGTGGGTAGGAGAAATGTACATCAGAGCTGTACATTGTATTTAAAACTCTATCACCTCATTCATTTTACCACAAGAAATAATCTAGACATTTTCTTACAAGTAGATTGTACTTTGGCCTCATTGTGCTCATGTGAACAAGGTCCCAGAACCTGCAGTTAGAGTGAAACCTCCTCTCTAAAAAAACTAGTTTTCCTCTACAACTGTCAGCTCTCTATGATGGAGCTGGGATTTTGTTGTTCTTGCTGTACTCAATATACAGCCTGATGTCAACAGGAGAGCTGTAAATTTCTGAGCCTCCCTGCAGAACCTGTAGACTGTCCTGCATTAAGGAGGGCTAATGCTGGCCAGCAGTTGTTTTCAGTTCAACTTAGCGTAAATTACATTTACCTAGCCACATAAAAACCTCTTAACCTTCTGTGATCACTGTGTATGTAATGTAGCCCCATGCAGTACATGAACATGATGAAACTTTTGTTGTCTTTTTTTTTTTCATTCTTTGACAGCTTCAGCACCTTGGTTTGAGGCCTTTCGAGATTGCTTCTTTCAGCTGGTGAAACCATCTGATCATGAATTCATTAGGCACTTTTTAGCTTGTATCCTTTTCACAGTTTGATTTAAATTGATGCTTCCTGTATTGGCCTTTAAATGAAAGGGGAATTTGGGTACTATAACTTACATCTAGTCCAGTTTCATAACTTAATGGAAGTTTTTAGTTAACCCCATCAAAAACTATGACTTGAAATAATATAATTCTGTTTGAGGATGGTGATGGCAGTGGCAATGGTGTGGTGCACTCTGCTACATGTAACTGGATTGAAGGACATTTTGATTGATCAGTAACAGGGAGGACCATCCCAACAAAAGATATGACTGAGGCAATGTCCATAAACAATTTTTATTAATTATTTTCCTTGACAGCTGACTTTATTGAAGGTCTGATTGTTGTATCTTCACACCATCCTGACCCTATGAATGCTTTTGCTACCATGAGTTCACAGCAGATGGAACAGCAGTCTGAACAGCATGGCCACTTTAGGTGGTTTACCAATACTGTGTTTAAATATCATCTACTTTTACATGACGTCAGTGTTGGCGAGGAATCAAAGTAAGATCCTGTGGTTATGTAATTAGCTTAATTTATCTTTTTTACCATGATAATCATAATGACTTGTTTCTGATCCAAATGGAATTTGCAATAATTATAATGACTACTAGATACATACATGTCCGTAAAGTGACACTACAACAATTTGTATACACTAATATGTGAACATGGAAGTACAATACATGTAGTTAGCTAGTATTGAATCCAAGTCCAGATGTCCAGAGTTTGAGTCTGTTGTGGGTGCTGACATGTACAATATTTTGTCTTAGCCAGGATAAAATGCTCTTATTACTCTCACTTTATTATAAATGGGTCTGAAGTACATGTATTTCTGGGGCACCCTGGTAAAATTCCGTGAAGTTCTCTTGCAATATGAATTGTAAGCTAGGTGCTGTTGATTTAAATAGCAAAGATACGTCTATCCCTGTGATGCATGGGAGGCAAGTTGATCAGTGCTGAGGGCTGGGGAAATGAACCTGGGCCGGGTTGTTCAAAGCCCGATTAAGCTAACCCAGGATTAGTGAGAATTTTGATTTCAGTTTTGTAACTTTTGTGTGCTGTTTTCTGTTTATATTGTTTGTCCTTCAGGTTTGAGTTTGAAAAATCTCAAACTACACAAAACACAAGCAGTGAAAAGAATTTTTATACAAGAAAAATGGATACATGTACTTCGATTAACTTTTAATCCTGGGTTAGCATTAACCGGCTCTCAAACAACTGGGCCCTGGTCAATTATTTATTGTTTAAATGTGTTCTCTTCAAAATGGTGGAAGTAAGATGGTTTCCCACCATTCAGTCACAGCATACGTAAATAAATGTGTTTTATTGATATATTATTTTCTGTCTTGCAGGGCAGAGGCTATTTACCAGAGTATGAAGTCTGTGTATGGTACACATGCTTGTCACATGTTACAGATCAACTCTGTTAATAACACAGGTTCCAATCCACTCCCTAACCTTCCTGATCCTTGGAGTCAGTTTATCATACCAACTAGTGAGGACACACTGGTAAGTTTCCTCATTGTACCTCCAACTCATTAGTGTATTGTCAGTGTTTCCTCCCTCCCACTCCCTGACCAAAATAGCAAGACATCCTGATTTTGTAGGTAACAAAACGGAGGATGTCACCACAAAATCCATACATTAAAATCATAGAGATGTTGCTCATGCACTGATTGAAAAGCCAAAGAATGGCCTTTTCCAGAGAAAAGTTGCTGATGATTACCTGTGAAAGCAAAGTACAGTACATTGTACACTGTACTTCTATTTGCAAAGAACTGTACTGCACTGTTTGCATGGCTTTGTGAATGATGCAGAGAAAATACTGTGTCATTCAGTTGAAAAGGAACGAGTTGAAAAGGAATGATATTATTATATGCATGTACATGTACACGCCATGTGTACAGAAGTCTTGAAGTTGAACATGACTTTCAAATTTATTTAAGATGTAATAAGAATCGAAGTAAAAGAGCAGGTAATCCTTTTGTCCTTCGCTCTTCCCCTCTCATCCTACTCTCTAACTTGAAAATGTGGCTTTGTTTCGGCAAGGACTGGGATGATGACGAAGTCGATGCAGATGCCCAGTCTGTGGAAGATGACCCTGAAAACTGTGCTGTTGATGAAAACTTTGACCCAGAGGCTGCAGTTAATGAAGAGACAGATGGAGGTCGAGTTCGTAGTAGCTCAGGTCCAATTCTGATTGGTCCACTGACGTTTGATGATGGCCCAGTACCTGAAGATGATGACCTGATGAATGAGAAACCAGAGAAAAATTTCGCTACAAAACAGAATGAAAAACACCACCATCATCTCGCAAGTCATTACCGCTACTTCTCCAGTCGGCAGTTCTCTGGAGGCACAAGGGGCATGACAACGCAAAGAAATCATGGATTGTGCTTGAGTCTGAGTGATCATGACAGGATCAAGATATTTGTTCATGAGTTGGGTTATAGAGGACTGTTACAGTATATTGAGAAGCTGATGAGATATCTTAATGATCAGGTGTTGTATTTTGATTTGTTGAACCACCTGGGTGAACAGAGTTTAGTTCATGAAATTGGTACTGTAGCTTTGACAAAGGGAGAGTAAAGTTCTCCTAATTTTCTTACCAAAGGAGCAAAAGATTGCTTCAAGTTAAATTCAATCTACATTGTACATGTACACCTGTGCTACTATTTAGAACACATTTTCCATGCATACACTGTACACTAGTTTGTTACTGATCAGAGCAAATTAGAACCTGCCTGCAGACATGTTATTTTAGATAAGGACACCCCATCTCTTTTGTACATGTAAGTGTCCTTGCTGAACAATGGTTTAAAGTTGCATGACTTGCCTGCCACCAGGAGAGGTGAACCTCTATAGAATACCTGGATCATTTTGTTTAAGAATGGTAAGAGCACTACAGATGAATTGAGGTACATGTAATTTGTAGCTAACTGTAATCTCCCAAGGATAATTTACTTACAGCTGTTAAATTACATGTTTTTGCATCTGTTTGAACATTCAGATTGTTTCCCGCAAGGGTCTCCATCGTTCTATCTTCAGTGCAACTAAGAAGTGGTTTGGTGGAGGAAAGCCAGCTGGACTAGCCTCTGGTCTGGTGCCAGGAATAATGTGAGCTGCAGAGAGATATGAAATGAAATTTATCTGCAAATATCTTAATAATTAATAAATATGCATATGTACATATTTAGTACACATTTTGTTTATTGTTTGCTTTCAGCTATACCAATGACTCACCAGAGCTGTTTCAGCGCAAGCTGGGGGATCTGGCGTTTTTGGTGCAAAACTATGAGTTTGCCTATAACAGTTACCATACAGCCAAGAGAGACTTTAACCATGAGCATGCTTGGTTTTACTTTGCTGGAGCACTGGTAAGTTCATGAAGGGATCAATGGTGATCATAAGCACAGTGACTGGTCTGTTTTAGCACAGTCTATTCATACTGTATATCTTGTGTTATCATCAGTCCCAATATCTTCTGGATTTGGTGTTTGGATTCCACCTACATCTACATGTATGTTGCCCTACTGCATATCCTTTGATTTACCTTTCTATTAGGAAATGGCTGCCATATCAGCATTCATGGCTTCAAATCAACGTCCTTATCCCACCCACTACATGGAAACATCCATCACCACGTACCTCAATGCATGCAGGTATTGTTTAGTTAATGTGGAAGTGTTTTTTAATAACTTTTCAGATGGTTCAGTGGGGTTGAACTTTAATTCTGCTCAATGTTCACTGGCAGAAGTACTCCAGGTGATACAGAGCAAAATCCAACTCAAGATGACTAAAAAAAAACATTGATTCCTTAACCTTTTATCAGATAAGAAAATTGTTCCAATCTGAGTTCAGCCATTATTTGATCATGTTTCTTGTGGTCTGAAGGTAACGTATACATGTACCCTGTAATTTTGACTGTTACTAAGCCTCTGTGTATGACCAACTTACATTACATCACATACGTTACATACTTTATTTGATGTTAGTAGGTTGTTTGATAAGTAACTTTTGCCTGATCGTGCCACAGGTCATATTAGCACAAGGAATTATACCCAAATAAATTAACAATATGTGGAAGTTTGTACAGTGTACTTCAATTGGGAGATTCCACATGGGTGCAATACTTATCATTTGGGTTGGTGTCAATTTGTTTGCAGACAGCACCAGTTTGCGATTAGAGCCACACTCCTGAGTACTGAAACATTCAAGTCACGAAATATTTATCTTGATGCTGCTATGCAGTTCATGCGAATGACTGCTGAGGTAATGTACAAACTGCTCTATCAAGTAAATGTACATCTATTGGAGACACCTTTCAAAGGCTAGCATTTGTTTGAGGTGGATGCTTCCATTAGGCTGATACCTTTTAAATTTTACAATAACTGTCTAATTTCTTGCACGCTGATTGGCTCATTTTTATCATCAATAAGAGTACAGACGCATAAAATTTTAGTTTATGCAAACTTTCAAGTTCAACTTTCAGCTGTCAAACTGTCAACTTTTTAACCAGTGAGATCTTATGGACTTTTTTAAGTAGCCAATCAAAAAGTGAGAAAAGCTATTGACAATGTTTGCGTTATTTTGAATAAAATTCACCTAACCTTTGTTTATGGCAAGTTTGCGGCATCTCTTCCCCTCATTTATTTTCGGCATTTGACCATTTTGGGTTCTTGTTATTTTACCACCTCTCTTAGGTGGACTCCTCTCAAAAGGTACCTGCTACTTGCTCAAGGCATACAGCAGCCAACTCAAAGATAGAGGGCTAGTGTTTCTCTAAGGAAGATATTCATGAATGCCGGTACATGTACCTCACTAAGGTACATGTAGACACCTCACTAAGGCCTTTGTTTAAGATCTGCCTGTATGGGGACACCTGCCAAAAAAGTCACATCTCAAAGGTGGACATTTCTTCAAGGCAGATCAACAAACTTAAAGTCATATCTTAAGTTATGAGTTTAAAAGTGAAAGATGCCACTTTGAACTTTTTGGTTTGTTCCACAGGATTCTGATCTTCTTTGTGCTCTGTTCCTGGAACAAGCAGGACATTGTTTTCTTCACAGTGACCCACCCATGATCCGCAAGTATGCTTTTAACATGATTTTGGCAGGTCATCGCTATAGTAAATCAGCACAGGTAAGACAGTCACAACCTGTGTGATTGCAATACAGTACTGTAATTCTTGAAATGGATTTTCAAAGTACAGTATGTGTTACTACAGATGGCATTAAGGCTAACTATGGGTTATTGTTAATTTACATGAAAGCTGGGTAGAGAGTAGAACTTTGCACTTGTGATGAGTACATGATCTAATGACAGAAAGAAAAACTATAAAGCAGTTTTTGCAGCTGTCTTTTTTAATTTAAGTCTTCACCCAGTGCAAATGAAACTGACCAAACCAAAGCAAATGCAAATTACTGGTGACATTCAAGTGAAAAGTGCTGTAACAGTCATTTGGTTGTTGTTTCCCGTTATCAACAGAGAAAGCACTCTTTGAGATGTTATCGCCAAGCCCTTCACGTGTACAATGGAAAATCATGGCATCTTGCTCAGGTACATGATACTAATATATAGATTTAGGCCACCCTAAAAGCGTAGCTCCTGGGCCGGGTTGTTCAAAGCCCAATTAAGCTAACCCAGAAAAAGGTAGAATTTTGATTTGAGTTTTGTAACTTTGCGGTGAGGTTTCTGTATATTGTTTGGCCTTCTGTTTTGAGTTTTAATAATCACCATATACACAAAACAAAACAGCAAAACACATTTGTATAGAAGAAAAAGGTATAATTCGATTAACTTTTAATCCTGGGTTAGCGTAAACTGGCTTCCGAGCAATCCTGCCCTGTTTCCATCAAGCTAACCCAATATGAGCCTGCGATCCAATCGATAACCAGCGCTTGGTCAGCGGTCAACTTCAAGAAAACACGTGACCTCGAGGAGCTGTAAACCTGAGCCCGCGATATGGTCACGTGATACTGGTCAGCGGATACCTTGTATTGACAGGTGTCAATTGATCATAACATGGATGTCCAATATCAAGGAAGTACACGGTAAACCACGGCTGCATGTCTCTGTCAACCTATTATTTGGAGTATGGCCGCCATGTTGGGCAACTCCGCCGTCGCCGTCGCCGTCGCCGTCGTCGTCGTCGTCGTCGTCGTGCGTACGCGCCCACGAGCAATACCGCTAGCCATGATAACCATGAGAAAATCAACTCATGGGTTTCCTTTTCTTTCCCGTATGAGTATGGGGCTCCGTTTGGCGGCCCTTCGGGCCGCCGGAGCTCCGCTATTATACTATAATACCAACAAAGACTTCTTTTAGTAATTTTCTTTCATCATATTTTGTCCAATCTATTGCTAATGGTAAAAGGAATGAATTGTCAGAATTGAGTATTGGTGACTGAAAAAATGAATTAATGGTGGCTCTGAACTCCGTGTAAAAATGTTTTTAAAACTTTGCCAAAAGGTACATGTACATCTTATCCTGCTCATTAAAATTTGATAGCAAAAAATGGGGGTCACCAAGCTTGTTTTTGAGTTATTAAAAGTTAAAGTTAAGATTAAGGTTGTTGTTAGCAGGTCGTACTGTTGCTATGGTAACCCTATTGTGTCAGGAAAATGATAACATTGTGTTCACCAATGATTGGGCCTGATTGTAGTATCAACTGATAAAGAGGGGTAACAGTAACTCATCAAAATCTAGGCCTTGAAAAGTGCTGGAAACTGTTTTGAGCCACCTTAAAGTGTAGTATATCTGTCTGAAATACATGTAAAGTGCAAGGAAAAACTGACACAAACTGTCCGATTACACCCATGAGATGTATGCTGCCTGACCAGTTACGTGTATGTGCGTGATACGGATAGCCTGAATAGCAAGCGTTCCATTACAAAGAGCTTTTCCGCATTCTGACTGCGCGTAAATTGGAGTGAGAGCAAAAACTCGACCACCACCCCCCTGCTTCGCCGGGTTTTTGCTCTCGTTCCAATGTACGCACGGCCAGAATGCAGGAAAGCTCTTCATACGGGAACGCTTGCTATGCAGGCTGTGATACAGATAGTGAAGCTTACTGCTGGTATGTCCTATTTGCATGCCATCAGGCCTGCTGATAGCCAATCAGGTGTGAGATTATAAGGTGTTGTTTTGAATAAGACAATCTGAAACTAATTTCTGATCATGAATTCTGGTTTTTGCAGGACCACATTAACTTCACTCTTGGCCGTCAGTCATTTAACCTTCGCTTATTAGAGGATGCCCAAACATTCTTTAGACAACTGTTAGAATATGAAAGTCTCCAAGCACCAGAACAACAAGCTTCTTACCTCAGGGAATTTCTGTTTGTTTTCAAGGTATTTGGAATGTGTGAGAATGCTATTCAGGACAATTTGGTTAGCTTTTGTATATTACTATGTTTACTATCTTCTCATTAGCACGATAGTCATTTTATCAGAAATCAACATTAATCTGACAAACATACATTGTATAGTTGGGATAAATATATTTAATAATTAGACTGAGAGCCCAAGTTTTCTATGAGTGAATAGTCGACGAGATGTGGCCAAGTTGACTATCGCTCATAGAAAACGAGGGCGAGTAGTGTGCTTGTTTCAGTAGAACCTTAATGACATGTACAACACAAAACCTGCAATTTTGTGTATTTTTAAGCCTAAAATTAAGAAGCGGGGCGCATGATTATTGTCTATCAGCCAATGAGAAAACGATGAGAGAGCCATTCAGATTTGCGGATTTCTAATAGAAAACAGCTGACTGGTTTCTAATTAACAATTAGATTATGAGCTCGAGATTTCTATGAGGTGATAGTTGATGAGGCCGAAGGCCGAATCAATAATTTAATTGTTTTAGTAGAATTCTAACTGAAATTAACGCAAATAACGGTTTCCAATTATTTTTGTACGCATTATTGAACTTTACGCTTTAACAAAATCGCACGTACTGAATTGGCCTTAGTAAATTTGCAGGTGTTTACGCTCGCGCACCCGTTAACTCAATAATTTCAAGCTTTTACGGTCAAAAAACCGTCATTATCCTTTTTTTCGTCTTCTCAGGAATTTAATTATCCATTTACATGTAAACTTTCTGCCAAAAATTCGGAAAAACGATAAAAACGTCGCATTTCGTGGACGACCGAGAGCCACTGCGCTCTAATGCCTGATCGTATACGAGTAGCTCAGCCAATCAGATGGCAGCATTTGCATTAGTATACTGGTAGAATTTTACTGATATTAGATATTGATGGCATCATTTGATGTAAATTCTGTAGGGCAAATGATTTATGGAGGCATAATGAACTAGAACTGACCAGCACAATTCCTTGAACATTGGCACCATAAACAATTCTGTGTGAGTTTTGCTCAAAGACATTCATTTGCCTAGAGACATTTCGCTTTTCCTTCCAGCAACTGAAAGACATCAGACAAAAGGAAAAAGTGCAGATGAGCAGACTTCCTGTGTTACCTTTACCCATGGTTGATCAGGATTTGACAAGGGTAATACCCTGCTATCAACATAGCAATCTTAAAGGCAAACACCCTGAGAGAAAAGTGGTGAACAGTGCACTTGAAACCAAGGACAACTTTTTTAATCAAACGTTTGGCGTGAATGATGAAATTGCAAAAAATAACAGCTGGGCTTCAGTTGGACATGCTTCTTTTGAGGATAAATTTGACCCAAAGCTGGCTCAGCGATGGATTCAACTCGAAGAGGAAGCTTACGAGAGTGTTAATAGAACTCCTTTGCCGCCTATATTTCGACCTCACGTACCGTGTTTAAGCTCAAAGACGGATAACAGCACAAGACCCCTGTGTGTTGTTAGAGGTATGTTTTATTACTTGTACTGAGTTGTAGTAAGCACTGATGTCTTGATAGGCTTACTGTCTAGTAAAAGGCCATCTCTGTTAGTACTGGGTAAAATGTAGTTACGTTACGTGCTCAATTAACGTTCAATATTCAACTCCGCTCACCAAAGTAAAGTATGTTTAACAAGTGCTAGGTGTCAAACCAGCCAATATGTCGAAACAAACAAGATAATGGGTGCTTACCATTTGTCGGAATAAACCGATTGGCATAACCGTTGAATAACGATAAGGGTTTTTTTCCAAAATCAACAACCAACCGAGCGAGACGACGCTTACTATTTACAAATCGATTTCCCGTTATTGTTTGCGGCTGATGAGAGACTGGAAACTGGAAAATGTAGCAAATTCCGCCGTTCCATTCTGAACGGAAATGGAGGACTACCTCAGGAGGTAGTCTACAATTTCCGTACGGATTTCCCGGAAAATTTCCGTTCTATTCCACTTTTAACCGAAATTTGCGGATTTTTGGTTAAATGGTAAGCACCCAATGTGTCTGCAGTTACTTCCCAAATTCATTCTGTTGACATGGGTCAAGCCCAACCTTCTGTGCTATGTACAGATCTCTTATGACGTGCAGTGACATTTTGAGAATTGCTTTATGAATTTTCATAGGAGAGAACCATACAAGAAGTCGAAGTAACACAGTTAACTTTGAGTGGTCGATCAAAAATGACATATCAACATTGTTAAAGTATATTGTAATTTTATTCTACTCTTTCAGAAACTGTTGGAGTTGAAGTTGTCCTGCAAAATCCTTTGAAGATTCCACTGAATTTGACAAACCTGTTGTTACTGTGGGAATTCACTCCTGAAGACAACAGTGACAGCATCTCTAATGAGGTTAGCTCTGATTAGTTACTGCTGTTATAAGTCATCATTCTAAAGTTGACCGAAAAACAGAGTTTTATTTGGTAATTGTAAATTGTTTTATTCACCACATGATCTTCTTTTCACTGTAGTTTTCCCCAAGGGAAGATGTTGTCAAAACAGAAGTGATCAAGAGTTTTGATATTTGTGGAAACGAAACCAAAGCTGTAAGTAAAATAAACGTTATACATGTACTGGCTGATGGTTTGAGTAAAAATGTTATTTTTGTTACGTGCATGTTTTTGATGTTTTGCCCTGCCTCGCCATAGTTTTCTTTTTCGTCATGCTGTTTGCATGTACAGTAATGTATCTGTGTGCAAAATACAGAGAACTAACTTTACTTAACATCGGTACACGGTTCACGTTGACAATACATTAAAATTCAGCTTGGCAGCGGGGCTTAGAGGACGAAAACAAAGGAAATTGGATGACCATGTTTATTCATTTCTTTTGTTTGTGTCCTGTAGGCCTCACCATCAAGCTGAATTTTAATATATCGAAAGTGGCCTGTTACTTGTAAATATTACTATACATATTCTTAATTTAACTGATACATTGCTTTTTGTACTGGTGCTGCGGGAGCTTTGTCGAGATCGCAAATGACATATCTGCAGCAGGTAAAATAAAGATTGCCCACACCAAACCACAATGGCTAAACAACAATTTCTGTTTTTCTATACAGGCCCATCTGACTGTAATCCCTTGCCAGACAGGCCAGCTTCACATCACAGCCATCAAATACAGCTTGACGAGCGTGGCCATTAATGGCCCAGTTGACGAGAAGTTCTCCGTCCCTGCTGCGGCAGCCTCTGCCATGACTACTGTCAGTATGCTGGGAAGGTTGGACCTGGTGCTGAAGGGTCCAAGACTGAACAACACCAAGGCAGAGAAGACAAGCGTGGTGCATGGCCTGGACAATCGTCTTAACCTGGATGTTGTGGCGCCTATGCCTTTACTTGAGGTGATGAGCTTCCTGGAAGTAATCCTCTTAAGCTTAAAAAAAATAATTAGGAATATATAGAGCAGTTGTAGATTTTGTTTTCTTACACAGCTTTAGTAATGGGACTGGGTGGTGCAACAATGCATGAGAGTGCTTGCCTCCCATCACTGTGCCTGGGTTTGAATCGAGGACCGCCGACCCAGCTTCATAAGTGGGTTGAGTTTGTTGTTGGTTTTAGGTCTTGTACCGAGGGATTCTCTCCTTGTTGTCCGGTTTTCCTCTCTCTCCAAACACTAACAATCCAAATTCTAAGTCTACAAAACCATTATTGTTGAGTTTCTCGTGCTTGATCTACGTGTAGGTATGACTTACATCTGTAAAGCTTCTAAGAATCATGCTAACCAGCCATCGTTTTCACAGGTTCGATTTTGTGGATTTCCAACCAAACTTCTCTGTAATGAGGTGGTGCAAACCACGGCTGAGTTCACGAACTGCAGTGAATGTCACCTTGAAAATCTCAACATCGCTACACCCAACCCTGAATTCTTCACCTTTGGAGGCGCGCGGGCGACACCGAGGGATAATCCAACTACTCAGAGCAGTGTAAAATGTAATTCTAATGTGAGTAACATCAGGAGAGTGTCTGAAGTTCCCATTTCAGGAGGTAGTCTTGCTCCTGGCTATACAACCAAGCTTCCAGTTTGGATCCACGGTCACCAGAAACCAGGAAAATTCAAACGCGAGGTGCTGTTTTATTACCAGTCAGCAGAAACTAAGTCCCTGATGAGGTGAGGTGTTTCTTATTGTAGTTATTATCAAATCGTTTCAACCCTCTTTAGTGCACTGTCTACTACCATTATTGTTTAAGAGTCCTGGGAGTAGGTTGGAGGGGGGGGGGGGCGGGGGGGGGATTGCAGGGAACAGGTATTTTTTTTTTAAACTTCAAGGAAAACGAAAATTCGTTTGCACAATCGGGGGTAAATTTCAGTGTTCGACTTAAGTGAAGAAAGCGACTTTTGGTTCTAGTTACTAGGAGGTTCGAAAATCGATGGTTCGAGAAATCCGTGGATTCCACTTTATACCATACATGTACAATCAGATTAATACAGACTTCAATTTTGTCTACCTGCTCTTTCCTTCTTTTGATTGTGCAGTACATGTAGCAGCAATATATCCAACAGCTCGACTGTTTTTTAAAAGATTTACCGGTTTATAACACTTCCATTTGCATTGCTAAGGTCACATAAATCTTCTCCATATCTTAAGTTTTTGAGTACATAGGTATGACACGCTACATTGAAACATTTCATCTTGAAGGGTTAATCTGTTTGTGGTGCCAGAGGAAATTTGCGCGGACATGGCTGTATTGCCAGTTAATCTCCTGTACTGTTCATTTTCTTTCAGTTATCGAGTTCTCCAACATGCTTTTGACATCACTACAAATAGCTCTGTCTCCGTGCGTGCTACTGCAAGAAGGAACAGGCACGCTGGTCTTGAAAACAGGTTTTTTTTGTTTTGTTTTGGTTTGGTTTGGTTTGTTTTGTTTGCCGTTTGTTTGTTTGTTTGGATTCAAACGGTATGACTACCTCTAAGGAAATCCTGTGAGCAAGTCTTGGCTTCAACTGTTTCTGTTCTTTTTCTGTGTGATTATATACACAATACCTCAAATGACTTAGGATTTTTTAAAAAAATAATCGTAAATGTTTATTTTCATCAACTGATTCAAAATGGCTGTATTTTCCGGAATGGGGTACAGTAATAATAGGCAAATGAACAGAGAAAAAAAAAAAGGAAGGAAGAAAGATAAAGAAATGAAGGAGCAGTTTATTGATTGATGCAAGGACATGCTTGCAGACATTTTTTGTCTGAAGCACTGACATGTTTAACTGATAAACACTATTCTCACTTGAATGAATTATTCCCTAGTTCTGAGGATCAAAATCAGCTGATTATTGCACTGGATGTGGAGAGTCTTGTACAGGTCAGTGAATTGTCATTTTACATAACTCATGTGTACTGTCTCTCGGGCAACCCCCCTCAGTAATGTGTCTCTTTTTCAGCTGTATTAATATTTCTCTATTGTTCTGTAGGGTGATGTTGCAAGAAAACATATCGAATTTTCGGTTGTTCAAGTGTCTTGTGCAAGTCGAAAATGGACTTTGCAGCCACTAAGCCATCATAAGACAGGTACACTCGAGCGTTTACCAATAGATGCGTCATTTAGGCGTACGTCGAAAGTCTTTCGAATGGACACCTTTCTTAACAAGCACAGACTTCTTTCTTGAGGTTAAAAGTAAACGGTCTGCTAGCGGGCAGTCACATGTACTGTTCCACACCCGGGTCAGCGTATTAACTACTTCTTAACCGAGGGTGAGCTCTCTGTTAACCGAGAGTGAGATATTTTGCCGTATGGACCTCGCTATGGCTCGGTCAATACGGCAAGGTCTCGGTCTGAGATTTTCCCGTTAAGACCGAACGTTCGAGGTTAATAAGTTTATTATATGGCTTTTTGCTTTGTTTTTGCAATCCCGTAATCAGCCGGTGGGTATCACGGGAGAATAATGCCCTACAATTAGCCAATCAGAGCGCACGTTATGTCGGCTACAAGAACAAGCCATATAATAAACACTTTTGATGACTGACTGTCAACTGCATTGAATAAGCGAGGATTCAGTAATACCGGCTGCCACCTTTTCCTTCGTAAACAAACGCCACCTTAAATAAGAAGTAATTTCAGCTCAGTAAATTCAGTGAAAATTGGTGACTCTTACCTGTAAAACCTGAATGAGACAGCAAGGTATTTTAGAACTGCGCTTCATAAATTTTATTTTCAAGCTCTAAAAGTATGTCAAAGGATATTCGCGTTATTTAAAAGTTAAAATTACTTGATTCTTTGTTATTACGTCAAACAGATGGTACAATTAAAGTAAGATATGGAGAGACAGTGATCGTCCAATTTAAAGCAACGAAGTACCAAGGTAACAGAATTGGTATCAATAAAATAATTACCAAACAGACGGGGAAAACGTTGACACTCGATGTTGGTTAGATACGCCACCAAATGTTCACAACTATGTCATGTCTTTGATCCGAATGGAAATACAGATATTTTCTCGTCAACTGTCTGTCTGTCTGTCTGTCTGTCCGTCTGCCTGCCTGCCTGTCTGCCTCCGTATTCGTCACATTAGTGTGTCTTCATTTTGTGATATACTATAACGTACATGTATTAACGTATTACTTATACGTAATTCTGTTTCTTTCCACAGGTGAAAGTAATTCTTCGGATGACGAACTCCGTTTCAGTCACGTGTCTTTTGTCGAGAATGAAGTAAGAATTCATTCAAGAATTTATAATAGGGAAAAATTCCTCTGTTGTTGTTGTTGTTTTGGTGTCACTTAATAACATTTCTCAGTTCGACAAATCAAACAGAAAGATCATGTGTCGTTATTCATGTAAGAAATAGTAGCCATACCCATAACTAGAGACTTACTGTCGCTCACACTCGAACAACACTGAAACGGCCACTAACAGCTAAACGGTTTCGTCGTGACCTTCCACCCGATCTGTACCCACCCCTGTAAAACGGCCGGTTAATTCTGTTGCCAGAATGGTCCTTGTAGGTAGGAACCACTCTAGAATAAAATTAAGGTGGTAAATGTTTCTGTAGCATAGTGAGCCGGCTAATTCTAAATGAGGCCACTTCAGATATTACTTCAATTATATGGTTATCTTTGACTGTATTATATTTCAAGGTTGCATTTTCTTTTTATATTTGTAGATCGCTGCCTCGTGCTCTCCAGCAGTTGACTTCTACTTCAGATCACAGGCTTGGGAGGAGCAAAGGAAACTCAACGAGAACCTTGAATCCGCGAGTGTCGATGACACATCGCAAGTGGACATTGGCTTAATTGTGTTCTGGCAGGTGAGAAAGCGTTAAAAACAAAGGAGAAACGCTCATGTACCCGGCAAAACCTCGCGAGTAAAAATCATGTCCATATCAACGGTGTTAAACTTGGGCTCGCGGAGATACGGAGGTAGCAAATACTCGTCGCGTCTAAGGAACAGCTGGTCTGAAAAGCGTAAGTCAAGGCATAAAAGGATATCTTGATATTCGGGAAAGGTCGCTTTGTCTTCGATCATGCTCGGTTTGGCGTCAAAAGTGTTCAAGGTGTATGCTATTTGCGTATAGTGCATCGTGCCAGCAAGTAGTGACCATTTTTCTCCTTATTTAACATCAGACTTCGTATATAGACAAGGACTTTCAGAAGCAAATTGTCAATGGTCAGAGCCACGTGAACATCAACAGACTAGCAGAAACAGTGTCAGCGGTCACACAACCTCAGGTAAGGAGCTAGTATTTTTCCTTCCCTCCCTCTTTCTCTCTACCTCTTCTATCCTCTATCGCTCCCTCTCTCTGAGTCGCTCCCCTTTCCTCCCTCCTCCTTTCTCTTTAGCCACGTATCTGATAAACACATTCGCTTATTACATATCAGTGCTTTTGTGCTCACCTAGGTACCACAGGTGGATTCATCCTCAAACGAAATAGCTTTACCAAGTCCTTTGGATGGTGTGAGTAACAGAGAGCTGTTAGTCAAGTATTCTTTGCGGCATCCTGCATCGCTGCAAGTCGATTTCACCTCCAGCAGGTAAAATAGCATGCTAAGAGCTTGTTATTCGTTTTCATTCATGGTATCCTCAGCAATCTTCGGAATTCCTCTGCTGGTTTCCGGTAATCTTCGGAACACTTCCCGCAATCTTCGAGAGTCTTCCGATGACATTCGGCGATGCTACCCTTGAAGTGACATCGTATTGATTCGTTGATGGAATTAATTTTGTGCAAAGCCTTACCGCCCTAATATCGACCCAAATCCTATCACAGTAAACACTGTCTCGTGCATAAAAAAAGAATTGACTACAGGCTGTTGTTTGCGCGGCGCAATCACAAAAAATTGGACTTACTGTGAAGATTTTGCAATTCTACAAACTTCTGCAATCATGTGTACTCGACGTCAAGATCAAGCCTTTGGTCGAATTCTCCTTTGTAACCTGGTGTTATCATTATTGATGGTTTCTTCGTATATTTTGGCCGGGGAGTTGACTGAAAAGCGATAATATCAGAAAGTATTTGTCTCTGTCAACAATCTTATTACTTGGGTCGTGGGAAGCGCTCCTTTTCACTGGGATGATTTCGCGATTTACCGACACATTTCTTTTCCAGGTTGGCTTGTCTCGTTGTGGAACTTTTGTTGCATAACTGTTGTTCAACACCGGTTGACGTGTTTGTGGAGTTACTTCCCAGGTTTGTGCGCTGTACTTCATCAGCTCCTGTTTGCTCTGATTCATTTTGCAATCTTGATCGCTAAGAATTGAACTTCCTTTCTTTCCCTCTAGCGTTGGAAACTCTACAGTAGTGTCAGGAGAATCCAACAGTTCCCAAAACAGTGCACTTTCCTTTCACAAAGAAACCAACCTGGACCCCAGGTCATCGCCTAGCTCATTCACTTGGGTAGGACAAACATCGAGGAGATTTCAGCTTGACTCAAATGGAACTTCTTCGTTGAAATTCGACGCTTTTGTCTCCCTCCCTGGAGTTTATAACATGAACAATCTGCGCGTTCTGGCGAGAATTTCCGACGATCACGAGCCAGGCGGCGCCATGAATTTTCAGAAGCCTTGTCCTCCGAGTTACGTTGTGGTTGAGAACACTTGTACAAATCGTAACGATCTCGCTTGATTGCGGGGCCAGTGTTAAATAGACGTTTTATGACAAGCTTTCAGTAAATTTCAAGGGGCAAATATTGCCGGGGCAAAATTTTTCAGAACGATAATATAAGTGACGTGACACTGTAAATAATTAATACATGTCGTAAGAGTAACTTTTCAAGAGCTAGGAGATATTGCAAACCAATCAAAGAAACTGAAAAGACGATAGAAAAGTAAAATATTGCTTCAATCCACGTTCTGAATGCAGAACTGAAATTACAGGTGTTTTCCGATAGTTTTAATGATATATCCAATACGAACAAAGAATATATTTTTAATGAACTGTGCAAGTTGGTAGTATTCATCAAATTCGAAGTTCATCGAGATGGTGATATCCACAGACTGGTGATAGAAATCTGGATTCTCACTATTTTAATTGGACACTTCTTCGACTGATGGAAGTGTTTGGGCAATCGGTCGGAAACCTGATTAGGACTGTAAAAAAAAAAAAAAAAAACTGGCTGATCCCGTGTTATCGTCAGAGGTGTTCCTGGGCTGCATATGACGTGGGCTTATGACGTAAAACTGACGGGAGAACGGAGTTTTGGCGAGTGTAGGAATAACAGCACTCGAGATATGTTCGAGTTCTTCAAGCGTATCGTGACTAGCAAATCCTGCTTAGCCTCCTGTTCTTGAAAATAACAGCTTTTCTCTCATAGTGGTGGAAAGTGCGAGTGAACCCACCACTGATTGCCTGTTGTTTTAAGCACCTCGTGAGTGTACTGTTTTTAAGAAACCATGTCATCCACTCGATGGTCTGAAGTAAATTGCTTGTCTTAGTTTACTGTTTTGTCTTTAGTGTCTTCCATGTCAGAAACTGGCTCTTACGAAATCGTCATCATCATCATCATCATCATCATCAATCCTTATTGCCCCCAGTGGCATGGGGCCGCAAATCGTCGGCAAGTCTAAAATGGTCTTGTTTTATCTCGAGTCGCGCCATTTTTGGAGAGTGAACATCAAGCTTTTAACACGATAGCCCCGGAGGGACAATGGATTTCAGCGTTAACAGTTTGCAAGGAACCTCTGAAACATGCCAGAATCATGCTGAACGTTCTCGTCACAAGAGCCGCGCGATTCCTTCAGTCGTCGTCTAGGCATTTAGTCTGGGGAGAAGAATGGACATTCTTTCTATTCTGAGTTGTTCACGCCATCATCTAAAACAAAACCTTATTTGAAGTCGTTTTTACTTACCGTTCGTGTTTCGTGTGTCTCAGGTTTCTTCCCTTGCTTTCTCAAAAATGAATTCATGCTCGCAATGTGTTGGTTATTCCATGAGGTTCGTTTTTGAATTTCCTTGAATTGTCATGCAAACGTATGGGAGCCAGTCTTCAAGCTAGTCAGAGCTGTCTTTGTTACTCAAGGCCAAAGTAACCTTAGAAACGATTACAGCGGTTTTCTGATGACTGTTGTGATATCGGTTAAGGCAATGACACCTTACCAATCAAAGCAAATGCAAATAACAATAAACCAATGAGAACTCGAGGCCATAACATGTAAAGAGTGCCTTGCGCGGGAAAACGTGCAACCGGTGCCTAGCGCGGGAAAAAGCTCGGATGTGTTTGGTTTTGTTCCTGACTGGTTAAGAAAACGAAGTTTGTTTTGATAGGTTAAAGTCTGTTGCACTACACGTTTTGGACTAGTTTTGACAGTGGATGAAAACCGCTGGGTTGTATACATGTCGTCATACTTAGACGTCATATTGGTGGACAATCTGCTCTCAGTTTTTCCCAAATAAGTGTTTACGTTTCTTTTTTTCTCAAGACTCCTGTCAACTGGAAATAAGTGTAAGTTTAAGAAAAAATAAAATTATATGGTTAAAGAAACACGGAGATATTTTATTGCGTTGTATTTCTGTGCAATAACCCATTACGTTGTTTTCAGCGAGTATTTTTAAATTATTGTATTAAGTTAACACCAAGAGGACATTCCTTCACTGGCATTTGCTAGCGTTAGATTCTAATATCTACCGTCATATATTCTCGAAAGAATCCTTTCTAGTACATCCATGGTTTCGTTATTTGCACACGAAGCTCTCATTGTGTCGCTAATAGCGACACTCGTTTCACTGGCTGGTTAGAGGTGCTAGGTAGACTCTTGTTTCAAAGGCGGAATCAACCGATTGCTATTATTTTACAATAGTGTGAATGCGGACAGAGAGGACTCTTCACATAAAGGCATTTTGTCCTGCAATTGAATGTTTCTCTTGTTTGAAGTCACCTTTGCCACCTGCCGTTTACAGATAAATAATTTATGGTAGCCAAGTTGCTCTAATTCCGCCGAAAATGTCGCTGCTAAGTTAGGAAAGCGTAGCTTATGGACCTTCCTTAACCTGTAAATACCTTTCAGTACCTTTCGCAGTGTTTCGTCAATAAATACAAATTCCAGTCGTTCGTCCTCAGAGCCTCGAAACCCGGCGTGCACATGCTTACTTGTAAGTTTTGAAAACAAGATTAAGGAGGATTATGTTGTGAAACACTTCAAAGAAAACCACCGAAACTTTTTCGCGCTTGCTCCTTTGTCAACGTTCTTGAAGTACGGTGACAATTTTAAAAATTGCCAATTTATTTAAGCGCCCACGAGCAAATCTTCCTTTGTTTTCTCTTCCTATCAAGTAATGCACCAATCAATAAATGAAACACACCACTTGAGGATCATTGGTTTCAAGTAAAGTTTGGGAAAACAAAGCGTCCAGATATCTTGGTGTCGAAACTAATTTTGTGCCGTTTTTAATCTTGTGTAATGACGTTTGACTTGCATGACAGTTAATTCCTGGAAATTAATAATTTAAGATCTTTGCGGTATAATTCAAACAGAATAACTTTAAATGTCTTTCGTCAGCAAGAAGATTGCCTTGTACTGTCAGAACTCAAATTTTCGCCTAGAAAAGAGAGACGCTTCTTCACGGCTGCTGGTTAAATTGATTTCTTTGAAGCTGTTAATGTTTTGTCTTGTTAAGTGAATAATTCACTGGCTAACATTGTAAGTAGCTGAAATCTTCAGAAAGAATCTATAAATGACATCGACTATTTCAGCGAATTTCACCAACACTTCAGAAGTACTCGAACACCCAACACTTTCAGCCAGAATTGTCAGTGGACTTACTCTCGCTGTAATTGGCCTGACTGGTGGATTTGGCAACTCGAGGGTCCTTTTTACTTTCGTCAAGATGCCAACCTTGTTTAGCAAGACCACAAGACTTATTTTGATGGCCCTGGCCTCCGTTGATCTAACTGGATGTCTTGTAAATATTCCTCTGGCGTTTGCCTCACTAGTAATTCGTGCTAATCCCGATAAACTCTACACCGCATCGCTTGCGCGTATCATGGTGACATACTGTCTGCTGTGATGCAGCTATTTCTGTTTTGTCTTAATCGGCTGTGACATGAATGATACTTTTAGAAAGATGACAAGGCGTGGAATGCTTCTTACAGTGCGGCGAATTCAAGCTGCGTTGGTCCTCTTGTTAGTTTCGACGTTGGGCGTTGGCATTTTTGTTCACTCTTTGCGCGAGAAAGATCCGTTTGTCCTTCAAGCGCGACAGTCATCGGGCGCAAAATACAATTTTGGGGTCATCCTGAAAATAGCAGTTTTTGTCGCCGGGATGCTGTCGTTTTTGTCCATTGTACACTCGTTTCAACGCTTACAAGCCATTCTTAAGCGGCATAACAGTTAATGAGCGAGCTTCATGGTTTAAATCGGCGATCAGATAAAACAGAAGAAATGTTCGCGTGTTTCATTGTAGGGTACATTCCACTGTTTGCGGTGAATATTCTGCAACATCAGGGAAAATTGCATTCAATGGATCCTATTGTTGTGACCAAAGCGATATTTTTAATGACCTATGCGACAAATTTTTTAGTTTACGGGCGAAATTTACGAGTTTTCTTTCGAACATTTTGCTCTGTTTGTTGTCCTTGTCTGAGACAGGAGTCTCACTCGAGGGGTCCCTCGAGAGTCATTGACCTTAAAAATTTAAAACGTACAAACTGCGAGATGGTATGTCCTTGCCAGAATCAGCTTCAGGTGGAAAAGAAAAACAAACAAAAGAAAAACGGAACCGCATGGACACAAGAAAATATTTAAGTTGCATCGCTTTATCTCTCTTGGTCTTAGCGCAATAAGTATCGACATAAGTGGCTTCAGGGTTAGTTTGCAAGGTGCTAACAATACATCGCGTTACATAGCAACCCACTGACCAAAAAAAAAGTCGACTGTGGGCCCAGTCAGTTCCTGTATGTCTTCGTAGCGGTCAAATGCAAAAATGCAACACCACTTCCGGATTTCGTGGCCTCAAAGTTTGGAAGAGACTTTTGTTAGAAAACGTTCTAGCAGCGGTAAATCCAATTGCAGTTCACAATAATTACATTCTTTAAGCATATGCGGCGTACTATACTAAGGTAAACTTTCCAGCAGCAGTCTTCACTTTAGGCTTGAAGGATTTCGAAAATTTGAAATGTTAAAGGACGGAAGGCGAGAACGATGGTGGTAAATGCGCACGCGCAATGCATTTGAGCGCTGTGGACTGCGTGTCCATATTCTATTGCCGTAAGTACGCGTGCAAACAAATGTTTTCGCGATCGGGAACTGGGCCAATAGTAAGCAACAGAAAGCGCGCGAAACAGAGAACGTTAAATCAAATACCGAAGGAAATTTGAAAACCTGTTACCTGTCAATAGTCCATACTCCAGTAGTTTTATTCGAATGTTACGTCGACTTAAATGCTGACGTTTTCGCACGTAATAAACGAATCCAAGGCAACAAGAAGTTTGTCCATTTTGGAAACTTGTTGACACGGTTTGTGCGCGTTGCAAACAGCAGTTGTACAACAAATATTTCTGAGGTTATTTTCATATATTGTTATCAGAGTTTGACTACGCAAGATGTGCGGGTCGCTACTGTCAAAGTTTAAATCTGCAAACAAGATCGATCCAGCAATGATGATTTTTACGGAGCCGCGACAAGCCGCGAGTAAAATGGAGCTTGCCAACCAAGACGCGGCATGTTTTCAGGACCGAGAGTTCTGGAAAGACGAAGAACAACAGGGTGAATCCAGTGTCCATTCTTTGGCGGCAGTCCGGAGCAAAAGTTCACTCAGCGAGGACAGTTCAAGCCAGTCTGATGATTCCTCGCAAGAGGAAATAGAAGCTGCCATGCGCGCATTGGCCAACGAAAGAGTCAGTGCGCCACCCGTGCGAAGCAATATGAATAACAGGCTTCGCGCTGCAGACCGTAATCGGCAACTAGTGGATACTGCGTTTGAAATCCTCGCATTCCAAGCTTATGGCAATTCTTCAAGTTCAAATACTGTCCGCGCGGTTCAGCCACTCAGCTCAACTGACTCCACAAAGGTGCAAACCGCAGTCGCTTTCGACATTCCTGTTGGAGAGAAGAAGACGGTCTACCCACCTGCTAGAGTTCCTCGACGGTTTAGAAAGCGGAAGGTGGCGCCTGAACACACTTTGGAGGATATGAAAGAGAAAATGCGCGCTGCTGAGGAGAGGAAACTAAAGGAATTACAGCGCATCCGAGAGTGCGCGCGCAGCAGGGCTGGAGTTAGTCGACCACACCCCGCGGAGACGTCCGCCCAAGCTACTGCAGCCAAAATTGCAGCTAAGCAGGCGGCAGCCGACAGCAAGCGGAATGAGGAGATGGAGAAGAAGAAACAAGCAGGGAACAGAGCGTCACGGAATAGAAGCAGGATTGCCGCGGCTCAAGCCTTTGCTAAGACGCAACTTCAGTCCTCTACTAAACGGAAGGTGGACGAGACCGAGAAAAGAAAGCAGGAACGTCAGCAGAAGATTGACAAACAGAATAAACTGCGAGGAAAATACGCCAAGAAAATCAAAGACAGAGTAAGATTTCTTCAATGTTACTTTTTAGTCAGGAATTGTCCAAATAGCTAATCTGCGAATATTTTGTTTTAGATCCGTTATGATGTGTGACTCAGGAATAAAATGTGAATGTTAACTTACAATTTAGATGTCTATTTTTCAACCCGACCATCTATTTCAAACTGAAATGTCAAGGTACTTTTCTTGAAATGTTTTCTTTCAATTTGTAGATGGCACGAAGGCTAAAAGAGGAGGAAGACGAAATCCGCGCTGATCTTCAAGAATTAGAAACCTACCACGCGTCAGACGACAGCGATAGCGAGTCCTGGGGAGACAAGCAAGAGAAGGCTGTCGTGTACGAGTGGGAAGATTTCTTCACTGATTAGAGTGTCCCAGTGGCGGATCCAGGGGGCACAAAACGTTTCTCAACCCCTCTCCCACCCCTATCACCCTATACCCCCTATGACCCCTCCCCATTAAACACCTCTGGATCCGTCACTGCATTTCTGTTTCTTCCGACTCGTCAACTGAAATGACGGTTGAAACATTGTTTCATTTGTATTATTCTCAAGGGTATTTTGTAATCAGAGAAATTCAAAAAAAGGAGTTTCCATTTTCCTGTTTTGATGGAGATATGAACTTAACTTTTCGCTCGTGTTTACTTGTCCGTTTGGCCTCTATAATGTTTTGCTTCACTGTAGAAGTGGCAAACAATAACTTACACTCTCATCGCAAAAACTGGCCAGAAAATATTGGAAATCTCATTGCTAATCTTGACATCATCTTGTTTGTACCTTTGGGTTTACTAACTTTAAAGTTCAAGTCCCATTGAATAAAAAGAAAAAATCATCTCTTCTGGAGATGTTCTAAAGGCTCACTCAGGTTTCACAGTCTGCACACAATTTTATCGCAGCTGGCATATACTGCAATGTAAGTGATTGTTCATTGTAAGAAGTGGAAGTGTTTCTCGTGCCTCTCAATCCGCAATACGCCATTTTCGAGTTGCCTTTTCCCTCTGTTTCAATTCGAGTCTTCATAAGCAACTATTCTTTTTATATGTATATTTTTAGATTTCTTATATAGCTTTTAGATTTTTGCCTATTTTATAGTTTATTTTACTAATTATTCATTTTTTTATTTTACGCAGGACCCATGTTAATAGCAGTTTTTATAACTGAAATGGTCATCCTACATAAATATATTTATTTATTATTATTTTATTATCAAAATGTGTTCCGCCTACGCGTTTATTCTCATGCAGATCAAATTAGGACTCGTTTTGAAACAGAGGAACAAGATAACGCGTACTGAATGGCCTTTCATTTTATTCTTTGACTTGTGTCTTTAGAACAAACCCCAGCTGACATTTATTTAGCCAATTATACATTATTTTCGGGGGAACATGAATCGTGCAAAACTTTTCCAGAACCTTCATTCGAACCTTGCCGGGATTATCTTTCTCCTCTCTTCCCGTTTGGAACGGAAAGTCTGAAAATTCTTTACCAGTCGCTCATTCCACTTGCAGTTTCGCTCCCGATATGAAAGCAACCTGAAACCGAATAATAAATGGTAAGCGCCATCGCCTTTTCGGTTGGTTTGCTAATATATATAAAAAGAAAACGGCCATTATCATATCGGCACTGTGCTCTTTAGTCCAGTATGGTGTTTATTGCTTGCTTTGTTAAGTCTATCAGTTACTCTGTTCCAGTTTTTTTTTTTTTTTTTTTTTTTTTTCACCCTAGCTCCCAGCTTCCGACGGACTTGAACCAAAAGTACTCGTGCGCGATATCACGCCAGGTTTGCAGGCTAAGGCTGAGCAGTGACTGTGGACTTACTTTCCTGAGCAGCACATGGCAATCGAGAAACTTCTCTTTCCGCATGATTCATACCCAAGAAGCAGACAATCATCAGAGCATAAAGACGGCAGTTTTGAATTTTACGTCTGGCAGTGTAATTGCAGAAAGTGAAATTGACGACATATGTATCAAATAATGACGAGAATGACTGAAAATGTAGTACACGTCAAAACTTGAGGCTTGCGTTACCAACCTCATTTCGTACTTGTTTTATTTCGCATCTAATTTGGTTGCGTTGGAACAAAGGTCTTTAATTTTTTAATCAGACAACTTTGAGCAAATACTCTTTGACAGGTGAGACGAAAGTTCGTCATGAGCAAGTTAAGGGCTTCGCTTGTCTTAACATGATTGACATACCGTTGCTTCTGTACAAAGAATCTGTTCCGCTGATGCATAAATTATAAAAAAAATTATAACTGGAGACTGAGAGGTGTGCCCGTTGTTTGTTTCGACTGACGTGTTAACCTCCTTCGTTCGACGATATTTCTTGGTTAAATTTTCTAATCAAGAAAAGGAGAGCAATATAGAAATTACTAGAGGATCGTTTAGCTTTGTCATCGCCACGATTTCTTAGTTTGCTGCGTGATTTGGTTACGTTTCCAAAAGGTAAGTTGTTAGAGATTTAGATATTCAATCAAGTTTCGTTTAGAACGCCCGTAATAGGTTTAAATTTTATACTATCCAGGACCGTTTTTTTTTTTTCATTGCACTAAAAGTGAAACGGAACGAAGGGTAGGGAGTAGTTGAAACGCTAGTGCGAAATATTTAGGGCAGGCTCATATGGGTTGTTGATCAAAGGAACCAAATAATTCGCTATCAGTAAAGGTTACCCGGCACAAACCGGGTAACGAATCGATCGATGCTACCTAGATGGTCGATAGTGATTTATCTGATTTGAAAGAGTTCCCGGTACGTTGAGCAACTAGGGCCTGAAAGCGAAGGAACGTATAAAAAATCGAATGGTTATATAAAGCGGGTCCAAATTGGATCAGGGAAAATTTAAAAAGAAAAATGTTTGAAAAAATAATTGACTAGCAGAAGGGGTCGTTAAGAGCGACTGATTTTTTTCTTTAATAAAAACTCATGCAGCCAGTTCTACAATTTCAAACACGAAACAGCTCACCAAAGATAAAGGCCCGGCTGAGCGACATGCAAAAAGTCGAGGCGGGAAATCACACCATCGAATTTGACTCCTAGCGTTTTAGTTTTGGGACGTCATTTCTCCGCCATTGTTATTCTTTTATCGACTTGGAGAACCTTTCAATTGAAAGTGTTTGATATATTGCTTGAATATTGCACGGGCAGTTTTGATAGTCACTTAAATTCTCGCCTACACTTGAATGGGCATTAAGGAACACCAATGTTTTTGATTTAATTAATGCGATCTACCACCCCGAAGGCAATATAACTAATTCAGTTTAAATCCTAAGGTATCAATGAAGTGACCGAGTTTGTCAACAAGTAGTTGCCGCAAAAATTGAAAACGAGAGAATAAGTCTTCAGAAATGAGCATACGCGAAATTGCGCTCGGTGGCCTTTTTCTCCTCAAAAACATACAGAAGTGCTGTTAAATTTTGTTATTCGTTGAAACATATTGGCGCTGTATGAAATTCAGTGAAACAGCGAACAATATACAACATTCAAGCTCATTTTTGTTACATCGCGCCTTTTCCTTATTTTAATTACTGTGTTATAGACATGATGGAGTTGAAGTGTTTACACGTGGTTGACTCGAGGTTGACTCGTGACTCGAGGTTGACTTGGGCTCGGGTTTGGCTCGTGCAACTCTACAAGAGTGAGCGATCCACGAATTCACACCTTCTCGCTAAGTTTAAGTTGATAATCTGACTTTGTACTCTAGATAACAAAACAAGATGGTGTCTCTAAATACAGGCTACGTGAAGTCCGTTCAGGGAATTCTTAAAATCTTGGAAATTGTAAGTATACTTTCAATAATTATACTAGAACGCAAAGCGTGACTTTAGTCCGTCTGCTAGCTTTTAAAGGTATTTTTAGATTGGTTGTTACTATCTCGCTAGGTTTTTCTCTGATCTCGTCAATTTTCTGACTCAACACGTCAACAGCCGACGAATAAAGCTTTTAATTTGCACGTAGAGTGCAAGCTAAAACCTAGAAACCTGAATGGCGCAGCTCCTTATAACATCTCTCTCTTCACAACCCTTTATACAGCCACCTTAGTTCCATGCCCACCGAACACCCGTTACAAAGTTGTAGAAAGTCGAGATATTTTACTCTACCCACATACACAGACCACATTCTCGTGGCATTTCTTCATTAGGGAAGAAACATCCGGAGGAATATCGTTATTCTTCTTAGAAAGCGAAAACACAAAGCATTTTCTCCGAACCACGAGATCAAAATATGTACAAGTCAGATTAGTCCATGAGTCATTTGTCAATAAGTCTTTCAAGTATATATAGCATCTTTCAATTGGTACCGTTGCCGTTATTGAGAGCTAACCGTGAACAAGCTAGCTAACCTGAGCTGACTGCTGTTCATGCTAACCAGAGCGCTGTTCAGGTTACGAGGAGCGCTATTCAGCTGGCAAACCACTGCTACTGTTTAGGAGCATTGCGTGTTACCCGAAGTGTCACTTACGATAGGCCTTTTGTAACAGCTGGTCATATGACCGTTGCTTTCTAAAAATTTTGCTACAGCTATGTGAATTTCAGAACTGGAAAGAGCATGCTTTAAATAACCAAATCAGCAATTTTCAGACCAATGCCTTGCAAGGTTGAGATTTAATGACGATTTGAATATTGCAAAAATTAGAAGGTTTTGTATGGAAGCGAGAAAGAATCCCCCCGCCCCTCCCCCCCCCCCCCCTCCCCTCGTCCACAAACTTTTTTCTTTATTAAACACTGCAAAAGAAGAGAGCTGTGGCATAAAATAGTAGGAAAAATTGAAAGTTCTGGGCTCTTACTAGTAAACTGAAAGGCCGAGATTAAATACGGACAATATTACAGTTATTGTTACAAGGATTTGTATGGATTTCCACTGGAGCGTGACTGGAGTGCAAAGCGTCTTCTATCCATTCAAATCCTTCTAATTTCTAACGTCCATAAAATTCCCTCTTAAAAGATATAAACCTGAAGATTCTCACGTAAGCCAGGAGCCAAGGTGCCTGATGTTAGCTGTTGTAAATGTTCTTTCCATTTATGATCACATAACGGCATATCCAATGACTAAATCAGCGTGTTCTCAAAAAGCACGTGACGTGACCAACTGTTGCAAAAAGCCTATAGGCTAGTTAACCACAGTGATTCGTTCATTGACATATGATTCGTAACTTATAGACCCATTTGACTCATAAATCAGTGGACATCTCCAACCATCCGGTGCTTGACTATATTCCAACAGTGACAAACATTTCATATTAGAGAACTTAATTAAGTAAACCACGACGACAACGACAACGAGAACGCCACCAAACAAAAGGTTTAAGAGCAGAACAATGACTGTGCACGTGCGTTATAAATCTTTGTACATTTCTTAGCCGTTCTCTTAACATCAACAGGGTCCTTAAGCAAAACACGACGACAACGGCAACGAGAACGCCACCAAACGAAAAGTTTAACGAGCAGAACAATGGCTTTGCACGTGCGTTATAAATCTTTGTATATTATATTTCTTAGCTGTCCTCTGCAAAACAGCAACGTGAAATGACTGAGTTCTGCATATTTTGGAGAACACGAATGTTCGCGGCGGAGGCTAATTTTTATTACTTTCATTTGGAATTGAACGCTGGCGTTACACATATGAGCAAGTTCTGAGATCAATAGGCGCACTGAACAGATCTAGATGATTGCGAAATTCGAAGGTACAATATAAATTCATATTTTACTAGGCGTTGTCCTAGGGGTCGCCGTCGTCATTGCTTAAGCTCTCTATTGTTACCGAACCACTTGTATACCATACCCGTGAAACATTCTGCTCATATCAACAGATTACCATCTGCGTGGCGTATTCGTGTCTGGCTGATTTTGACCGCGACATAGTTGTAATCGGAGGCAAATATGAAGGACGCTACGATTTCTTCATGGCAGTGTTTGTCATCGGCTGGGCTGTTGTTTTGTTTGTGTTCTTTGTTTTCCTCCTTACTCTCGAAGGTAAATTAACGACGGAAAAGAACTGGAACATCATGGTAAGTATACTGCTGTAATTTGTATGGTGATTATATCGGCAAAGAAAATAGCCCAAAGAAAATACTCGCGCTGACTGGTTAAAAATCGTTGACTTGCGCCCTCGTCAACTATCACGCATAAAAATCGAGAGCGAATAATCTATTTGTGTTAGTATAGATCTACTGGTCGTTCAAAACATTATCTAAATCCTCTTCGTAGACACTTCGGAAATGCAAAAAGCGGCCGCCAGTTCGTTAACAAACGCACACTTCTAGGCTACTCACTATCTACAACAGAATAAATAGTGAGTAGCGTAGCCAATCAGCGAGCAACATTCGTGATAGAACGCCAGTACATTTATACGAAAACTCGATAGAAACACGGTACACGGTTTTCTATTTCTTATAATTAGGAGAAGTGAAATGAGGAATGGCTGGGCGTGCATAGATAGGGAGGCAAAGGCGCATGTTTGAAATTTCCAATTTCAGTACCTGTCTCCCATGCATTCCTTAGTTGCTCCTGGCTGTGACGCAATAATTGTCTCGTAGACTTTCCAGCAGCTTTCGCGCCTTTTCGTCTATGTCGGGTAGCGAATCACAGTGCTTGATTTGGTTTATCTCGCCCATAATAATTATTGCTACTGACCGAAAATACGAAGGAAAGCCTCAGTAAAAAGCGCGCGGCCAACTTTTAACCTGTTTACCATTAATTGAATAAAAGTGCGCGAACAATTGCACAGACATGCACATTGTCCATCGTGGAACTACATAGTAGAGGACGATGATGTGTAATTCACTCGCACCTTCGCTTGCTCTCTCTAAACAGCTGAGGTGAAAGCGGTGTAAAACCTCAAAGGATCTCCGTCACGGTTTGCGCATCTCGAAAAGTTTAGCCTAAATTGATCATGTTCGTCGTTTACAATCCCTGTTAATCTTTTCCATCCCTAACCATCCTTGTTCCTTTATGGTTTATAATTATGTCTTCGGTGTTTTTCTAGTAGTAGTAGTAAAAGTAAAAGTAGTAGTAGTAAACTACTATTTTTAGGTTACCTTCAGTTTAAAGGCAATTTCGTACGTGGCCCAAATAACTCAACATGCCCTGACTGAACTCCTTTACAGAACACTAGTAAACTGTAAAGAGTAATGTTTTTTCTATCTCACTCTTGATGACCTTGCACTTCGAAGATATATCTATCTGTACGTGATAATAAAGTGCCGTTTGTGCGATACATACATATAGAGGATATTACATGCCCGCGCGCGTGGACACGAATTTTATCTTCGAGTGTTCAACTCGATAAAACTCGTATCCATAAGCAAGCATGTAATATTCTGTTTATTATATAAACACTAATGACGACGTTTTTTATGATTTAAGGTTACTTCCCACCTTCAAAAACCTTTTATTTGCCTAAATTGAAGTTTATCATTTTATCTAACATTTACAAAAAAAAAAAAACTTAAAAGTCTCAAAAATCGCCGACGTTATTTAACAAAATTTGTTTTCCAATAAAAGCATTCTCGTCCCCAGTGCTACTCGTCTTAAAATGTCGTTGACGAGTAGCCTCTCCTGTACCGTTGCAGTTATGTCCTATGTAGCAGACATGTCCTCTGACGTAATGTGATATACGGAGCCAATCATATCATGCGTTCTATCTAATAACACGCAGCATAAGACTGGTAACTAAACTCCGTTGCAGTTCGGTCTTCGAGCAAAATTGATTTTTGGAGGGGGGTAGCGTTCGGAAGCAGTATTTGACTTTGTATGTCTTTACTCTGAACCAGAGTGACTCTGAACGTAAATATGCAGCGACTATTTGCAAGAATGGCATTTACCTCACAAGATTTCTATCGGAAATTGACCGCTTAGTGTATTTTCAGTTTCAAATTTTCAACATGAAAGTTCGATCGAAGATTTAAACAGTGGTTGCTCTCCGGTTTGCGAACTGCGTGTTCCCGGCCAGCCAATATTAAACTCCGCGCTTTGATTATCCTCAAATTATTCAGATCGTTTAATGATATTACAGAGGCAAAACAAAATTTCTGAGAAGCAGTGTAACCAATTTTAGTTTCGGTGCTGTAAAACTACCACTCAATCTGCGCAATATTTCTCTATTCCCAATCTTGTCACTCACACGAAATCCGGTTCGCGAAAGCCCTCTTCTCAGTATAAGTTTGTTGAGGCTGACTGAACCTTTTTGGGTAAGCCGTCTCCTGTAGCATCGAACATTTATTACAGAAATTTTCTTGTCGAGTAGATTTTTATGGCCGGAGTGCTTTCTAACTGTTCCTAGTTCGCTTTGCTTTACAAAACAGCAGTAGTAGTCAAAAAACCACAGAGCACTTTGTGGCCTATTGAAAACACCACAGAGCGCTTTGTGGCCTACTCAAAACACCACAGAGCGCTTTGTGGCCTATTCAAAACACCACAAAGCGCTATGTGGTATTTTATTTTGGGACTTAACACTGAAAACTGGATGGCTCGTTGACTCGCAAATATCTCACAGCTATTTTCTGAAATAATTTGGTTTTTCCAATTTTTCACACCACAAAGCGCTTTGTGGCCTATTCAAAACACCGCAAAGCGCTTTGTGGCCTATTCAATACACCACAAAGCGCTTTGTGGTCGTCATCGTAATCATAGCGATTCTGTCAGTGGAAATTATACTATGTGGATAAAACTGGCAGAGGGGCTCTCTTATTTGGACAGGGAGGTTGGCAAGATTTTCGCACCACCCCTTACATTAATTATGCATGTAATTTTTTGACTGACTCGTTCTTTTCACGATTGCTGTTTGAGTATAATGTGATAGTTTGAGATAGTTGCATACATAATTAATGTATGGCGCTGTACGGAAATCGTACCTGGAGGTTAGCCGAGTGCTTTTAAAGAAACCTCTGAAAGGAACCAATAGATTTTCGCAAACGTGCTGAGCAAGGTTATGTTGAACACTATTTCAGTTTTTGTTTTTAGAAAGAAATATCACCGAACCTCCGATATAAGACTTGATACCCTTAAAAGTACTCGTTATGGTTATCAGAGAGAGCACTGACTGCTAATGAGATTTGCATTCCTGGGATCGGCTGGAACTAGCTACAACGGGTACGTGTTATTGACCGGGAGAGACGATGAAATGAAAGCAGAAGGTTGAAAATTAGGAATTCAGTGATACCTCAACCTATCACTTGTTTCGGTTAGAGAATCTTAGAGGGATTTATTATGTTCATTGATTTATAGCTCTATTTTTAGTCCTCGTTTGTAGGCACACCCCTCAGGAATTTAGCATTGAACATGGAATGAAACTTTAGTCGGATACTGATATGGGTATTTCTTTTTTTAACAAGTCTATGGATCTCGCCGTAACATTGCAAGGCGAAGAACTCGACCAATGTTTTACCAACACGGACCTCATACTAGTTCAATAACATAATTCAGTTATGACAAAGAAGATTACAAATCTTTTTTTATTTATTTATGGCTAGACTGGAATTTATACAACTGGTGTTTTCATGAGCAGGTATAATTACCATTATCACTATCAACTGGAATCTTATAGATCTTTCTACACACGAACCAAAACAATCTGACTTGTGACCTTGAATTAATTGGCTTGAATTATCTGCAATGCTCACGTATGATACAAACCGTTGCTTTATCCAAACATTTTCGAAAATTATATTTTAGGGCATGTTTTTAGCCTGTGTTGTAAAACCACTATAATCTTGAGATTTGTATTGTTACAAAGGCAAAATAACCAAAGTTAAAATTAGTTTGAGAAATTCTATTTTTGACAGATAAATGCCTTTTGGACATACTAATATAATACTTATCATTGCATTTACAGTGGTGCACTTCTAACACAGACCACCAAACTAATTTTTTTTCATCATTTTTTGACATGTTTTCAACAACTTTCCTATGGCTTCCATTCAAATCTGGCAAATCCAAATTATGAAAAGAAATGTGAAAGGTGGAGTTGTCGACTGATCAACAGGTTACATGATGCTTGATATTTTCACCATTCATGCATTTTGATTAGCTTATTTAAACCAAGGAAGGTGGACGCAGTTAGTCAGGCACGACTGTGGCTGGGTTCTTATAACAAAGATGAAAAGTTCTGTCACTCTTTTGTCCCTTAAATCTAGATCCAACAAACTAGTCACAGGCAACACAGTGATTTGTGGTTCATTTAGTAAAAAAAAAAAGTAATGACATATTTTCTTCAGCCTTTGAGCTTGGGCTAATTTGAATAAGCTGTTGTAAATGTAGAACAATCAAAACAATTTCAGACTCATCCTCTATTTACTTAATTATTACTTATTAATACATCTGTTAAAGAAATCCTGATAAAAATTTTAAAAATCTACGAAATAAATACTGATTTTATCACTGTCACTAAACTCATCCTCTATTAACTTTCTGTAGAGGTGTTCATCATCATTGTCTTGTTCTTCTTGCCCTTCCACTTGTTCTTCTTGATCCTCTTGTCCTTCTTCTTCTTCTTTGTCTTCTTCTAACTCCCCCTCCTCCTCATCGATCATATCATCTAATGCCTCCAGGTATGGTTTGGCCAGTCTATTAAAAATATGGAGATGGATTTACTTCATTAATAGCCACAACAATATTGTGGAAAACTGAAACTTTCTGTGAAGGGGCCTGTTACGGCTATTTCGTGTTTTCTTTGTGTCCTTTTTTGTTCCGTATGTTAATGTATTTTTTCACATTCTGCATGCTTTTTTTGTCGCGTCGTATGTAAATTTCGTTGCGTATATATTTGTGTTATCCTTTCATGTTCGTTTAGTGCTAGTTTATCGTCCGGTACACTTGTATCTTCTTGGTTCCCTGAACCCCGTTGCCAACATTTTGGTAAGCCGTTTAGTTTATCGTCTGTTTGTGTTTTCCTCTTAGTTTTCTGCCGTCTTCAGTTAGTTATTTGTAGTAATTCGTTTCATGTTTATCTTTAGGAATTTACCTTCCTCCTACGGAAAGTGAAATAAATTTGCTGGACTAATTGAAACTCGCTTTAAGTTGTGTCTTAAGTCGGCCCTTTGCCTCTTCAGGGCCCATTTCTTGAAACTTCCTGGCTATTCAAGAGCTTGTCAACTTACAAGGACCGTTTTCAGGCTGCTGTTTTGGGCTCAAAGCACCAAACTACCTAATGAAACTGAAATCAGTTTTTAAAAAGAGCATTGGAATTACAATCTAAAGTACAACAGTAATATTATTATAATTCAAATTATAAATATTCATACTGTATTTTGAAAGTGGAAGTTTTTTCACGAGGAATGTGAACGCCTTAAAGAGATCCTTTCCCGACTGTGCTATCCTGACGACCTTGTGCAGTCAATCATTCGCAGATTTATTGAATCAAAAGTGTCCGAGGATTCACATACTCGAGTGGCTGATAAAAGAGAAGCCCCAGTCAGAATCGTGTTGCCCTACAAGGACCAGAAATCTGCAAACGTAGTACGTAAACAGCTGGCTGACCTCAGTCGGAAGATCAACGCAGATATTAACCTAGTTCACACAAGTAGAAAGATCAAGGATGAAATTAAGGTCAGGGAAGACAAGCAGCCTCTTGTTAGTCAACAATGCGTGGTGTATTCATTTCAGTGTGGCCTGTGTGATGCAGGCTATGTCGGTTACACGTGCCGACACCTACACCAACGAATTGAAGAACACAAAGGATCGGCAATCGGAAACCACCTCAGAGAGCAGCACGATATGGAGCCAGAAGACATCGCACAGAGTTTTCGAATCTTAAGAAAGTGTCAGAACAAATTTGGCTACCTTATTTTTGAAATGTTTTTTTATCAAAGAACTGAAACCAATGCTAAACAGTGCGATTCAATTCGCGCCCAATTATTTGTTAAGAGCAATTCTTGCTAAGATTATTTTATTTTTCCATTGTATATTTTTAACACTTTTTCACATATTTTATCACATTTTAGCGTTCGCCACATTTTTATCTATTATAAGTTGTTTTTAACATATTTATGGTTATATGCTATTGTAGAAAATTTAGTCACTTGAAAATGACCTCGTAGAGGTCGAAACGTCGTGACTTTTTAGCGCTAGTTTTTATTTCAAAATCGATTTCTAAGAAACTACTTATTAACATACTGTATTTCTATACCTAACTAAGAAAACCAGTTTTTGATTAATATGATGCAAATGGACTTCTCTATAAACTCACTTCCTTCAACTTAATGTCTGCTAATTTTTCACGCAAATAGCAAACCACCAGTTGTGATTGCAGTTACCCGTCTCACTCTACATAGCAATTTTCAATTTGGTTTCAAAATTAACTTGCATTTGGGTTTGCATCACTGTGCTCTGTTTTGCATCCTGTACTTTCTTTGTTGCGTTGTTCGTTGTTAATACTCTGGTTCTGGTTTCAAGGCACTTCAATGAAAACTGTTCAGACATCACTTCCTTCCTGCATGAGATGAAGTAATAGTTAAAAGCACATGCCATTTTTGGTCTGGGACATTGATGGGGATTCCTGGACAGGCCCTCAGAGGAGCTCCCATCTGCTTTCAAAATTACATCATTAGCCTAGCAAAACTAGTGCCAGTCCTAAACCCCACATTAGAATTTAAAATCCTTAAAACTCATAGTCTTGTTGTTATTGGGATAAGATGTTCTAGGTTCTGAGCTACTGTGTCTGAAACACCTCACAAGATTAGAAGCCACAGATTTAGGAAAGCCATTCCCTAACAAAACGTTTTCATCATTGTTCTTTGTTTCTGAATGAGAGAGTCTATTTCACATATACGAGAAGCCTGGTGCAACAAGGCTTAACCCAGGTAATTTTGGCAAGTCAACGTACTTGACTAGAAAACAAGACATTCTGTCCAGTGTTTGTGTGATTCCTATAAATGTCAATGGATGTTCTTTTCAGAGAAATGTCCTGGAAATGGATCACGCCATCTTCAAATTTGTTGACTGTAAAACATGTCAGATTTATTTGGTTTGTCCATCAAAAGCATATCTTCAAAATAACGTCCATAAAACTACTCATTTATAAGGCCACTGTCAAGCATTTTACGAACAATATCATTTTTGAGTTCTGTCATGATAAAAAAAAACAACAACAACGGCCTAATGAAGAACCCAACAAAATGCCATCAATTTGGTTGTCGAGTGCTCTCTTAATTAATTTGGTGTTAATCAATTTATTGTCATTAACTCCAAAGAAACCAATCTGAACAACTGTCAGGGCTTGCTGTCAGGGCTTGCAAACTCCAGTTCCTCTTAGAGTGAAAACAAGGTGTTTTCCTTCCACATCTACATGGGAGAGTATCATAACGTATGTGGGTGGTGGTGGTGTATCGAGTTGTGTTTGACAAACCCTTTTCATTTTTTTTGTTTCTACATATAGCAATATAAAGGAACTGTTTTTTAACTGTTTAATAGCAAACCACTTTATTTTTAAAAAGTGCCTGTTATTTTTAGTTAAAGTTCATTTGGCTAACAATTCCTTTCTATTTAAATGTATGTTGCTTGAAAACTGTGATCTGGTGGCCCTAGATGCAATTTGAGTTTTTCTGTAATTTTGAAAAGTCAAGCCCCACTGTTTGTTATTAATATTGTATCAAAAGGATAACACCATTCTTATCATGGTTATTCTATTGATTCCATTTCATCATTACTTAAGGTGGTTCTGCAGTTATTGTGGGCACACTACCCCATGTCAAAGTTTGCAACATAAATTTTGGGGCTTTGAAGTGTTGGCTAAGAAATTTTGGGAAATATTTTGTGTTTCACTCGGTGATAATGTTACTTAATTCCATTTACTGGGGAAAATATCTTTATTCTTACTGGTGTTTGACTGGACCCCATTTTTTGGACAACAACACTACCAGTAAAAAAAATTTTGCTGGCATACTTTTACTCAATTTCTGGAACCAGCTTATTCTGACTTAATACAAACCATGCCCAAGTTTTGGGGAAATCATTTGAGCAGAAGTTCAGAAGTATTAACTTAAAGGTCAAAGACATGTAAACTCAACTCTAACATTCACTGAAAGTTTCTACAATTGACTCTCATTTCCAAAACAAGCTATGAACCCAAATTTTGTGAGAAGCTTGCCCCAAAGCTTGCTAAATAAAAGTGGCTAGTCAATTAGTGATCGTGCGAACCATAAAAAGCATTAATCCCTAGTTCTTAAAATACTATAAAATGCTTGATAACCTCATTGAATTTTCAAAGATGCATTTTGCAACAGTATTTGGAAATAACTTTTGTGTCAAAGTCTTTCCACACAAATTGTACAGTACGGCAACATTTTGGCTATAAGTTTTACTGTTGTGACTCAAAAAGAAATGGGGCACTGTTGTCAGGATTGTAAGCTACTCCCCGACTGATCTCTGGTGAGGAAGAGAAGCAGTTTTATTAATCTATGATTACAAATACAAAATAGCCACTACAGGTACAGGCTGAGCCATCTTTTTGCCATTCCTTAATATATAGTTAAAAAGACAATTATTAATAATAACAATAATAATAAATAAAAATAGCAATAAAAACAACAACGATGACAACAAAAATAATAACAATAATATTAATAATAATGATGTGCTTCTGGGCATGAATTATGTTTTCATTCATGACAGTTGGTTCATTGTATTTGACCAGTAAAAGTGCTTCACTGGGTCTATTTGTTAGAAAAGTGGAGTCTCATCAAAATGTGTGGGCACAGTTCATGGATGTTTAAAATCTTGTGAGGGTTGTGCTCTATGACTGATTAATCACCCAATGAATCACTGTTGCAACACCAAAACAAGAAGGCAAGTTTATAAAAAAGTTGAGCATTTCTGCAAGTTGAAATTTTCTCATGAGTGCTAATGGGCAACAAAAGTCTACCAGGTAGGCAACTAAAAAGACACACGGGGAACCAACAAAAACAGAACTAGTTGCTCAAAGGGCAAATTAGCAAGAAAGTTAGTGTCGAACACTGCATTAATAGCCGTCAAGCTCATTCTAAGAGCTTTGCGGCATCCAAAAGTTTTCTTTACTCTGCCTCCTCGACTTCTCAACCTCTCTTAATTCATTTATGTTTGTTGTGCCCCAAACCATTGCAGGAAAGAAAGTGAGTGCTTTGCAGGCTGTAAGTATACATGTAGAATACAGTAGGGGCAATTGTACATGTATGGTTTACCAGTTTTGTCATTTAAGTTAAGGTTGTCATTTGCTAACACAGAAAGCTCAACTTCCTACAAGCTGTCTTGTTCACAGCTTCTGGGGTTTTAAATAAGAGTCACAACAAAGAATAGAAAAAATATGTGACAAATGCTTGAGTAACTACATATGATATGCAAATATCTTCTTTGTAACATGCAGCAAAGATTGCTTGTATCACTGCCATACATCTATACCTTAACCTATAATACACCACAGAACCTCCCAAACTACCGGTAAGTTGAGACTTTTATTTTATATCAATTTTAAAAACAAAATTATTTTATTCTAGTAGGGACAATGGGTTGTTGACTAGTTTAATGGATACACAAGAATAATAAGCTGTGCATTAACGTGGTACTGTACAATCACTTCTTCCTTAAGATTTTGAAACTCCATCTACTAAACACTCCCTGCGCTAAATTTTAAGCCTTCATAGCAGGGATGAAAAGGAATTAAAAACTAGAAACTGGCTAATTTATCCAGGTGCGAAGAAGATGTGTTTTGAAAAATAGTTGGCCTTCTCTAACACATAATAGTTGGCTTTCTCTGATACATAAAAGTTGGCTTCCTCTAACACATTTGGTTTGCAATGTTCTTCTTAGTATTGCTGGAGTACTTAGTGTACAAGAAAAAACTCATAAGCTAACCAGATATTGAAGTATAATATGAGGACATAAGCCCTAAAATTCTTGAGAAAGTGTTGCCATTACAGTTAAGACCCAATTACGTACAGGTAACAAAAAAATGAATTATTTTGGCAAGACACAACTCTAAAAAAGTTATCAATGCATGGCAACTGATACATATCATGGTAAGGGCTGATGCTCACCATCCCTAGTTCCTTCTCTACTACGACTTTCTTCAGTTTGTGCATGTTTTCCCTCATCCAACCCATGATGATCATCCATTACTGCAAAAACAGAAATTCAAAGCATTATTGTTAAACACAAAATCACACAAATGCAATTATATTTTAAGTTACACTGACTTTTAAAATAACATACATGTACAGCCTTGTAGATTAAAAGCTGTTCCTCAGTAAAGGGAAATTTAAAAGAAAACAAAATTCAATCAGAAACAACTGCAAGAGTATGACTATCTTATCAAGACCTAGGTTTTTAAAGTCTATTTCAACTGACAATGAAACCAAAACAGAACAGACTGAATCTCTAGTGGCAAAGTCTAGCTGGTGAGAACTACATCTTATTATATGGCTAGCTCCGCGAGCAGGCAAGATGAATCAAATCCTGCGCTGTGATTGGCTACCCGAGCGGGCAAGATGGAGCTATCTTGCCCGCTCGGGACTACCTGCCGTGTCCCGCAAGAAAAATTTCCCCGAAAGCCATATAATAAATCCTTTATTGACCAAGCTTGTTCGTTCAAGATGGCTGGATATTGGCCTCATTCTTGTTTTGCGAGTTTATGGACCTCGACTCCGTCTCGGTCCATAAACTCGCAAAAAATGAACTTGGCCAATATCCAGCCATCTTGACCTCACACTTGGTCAATAACCCATATATATTTACCAAGAGATAAAAGACATCCTTGAGAATAAAAATACAAGTAGATAAACAAACCGTTTTCTCCTTCTTTAATTGTTTTTACATTAAAAGAACAAAAAAAAAACCAAGTATCCAAAAACATGAATAAATTCTCCAGAAGATAACAAGAATGGCAATGTTCCTCACACAAGAGCTGGCACAAAGAGATAATGGCAATGCCACCTAATGAAGACATGACAAGGTATTGGCATGTATCCCTATTTAAACAATAGAGAGTTTCTGTCGAGGAACTATTGGTTGATAGTTGCCCCATGGAAATTTGATGTTCTTAAAACAAATATGCTAGTTTTAAGAACATCAAATTTCCAAGGGACAACTATCAACCGATAGTTCCGAGACATAAACACTCTATTGTCTTTATCGTTCACCACTAAATTTTCTTCTGCGCGCCAGTTCAAAATTCATATTGAATTATTTTCAACTTTTTTAGATGAAAGCCATGGAAGGTCGTTGAAGCCAAATGTAAAATTTGAAAAAGAAAACAGACAAAAACCCACTTAATATATTTCAATTGTTTACTTTCTGTAAGCCCGCTTCTTTACAGAAACATTTACACGGATGAGTACTATCCATCCAGGTATTTTCCTCAGACAGGCACTATGGGCTGATAGCGTCTCTCCACGGATGAACACTATTGCGTCACGTGATCAATTTAAACCAATAAGAATCGGAGAAAATTCAGTGGTGAACTATAATATGTATTAATTGGACCAGCTGCATAGAAAAGGAAACCTAGGCAAGCACTTCTTGAAGCAGCCTCACATGATGACTATACACACTGCGTGTCTACAAAACACTGTTTCGTAACAAACAGCTTAAAGGTAGCAAGTCAATAACAGAGGAAAGGAAGAACAGAAGGACAAACAACCCTGACCTTAACTGGTGATTCCTTAGCACTATATTGCGAATGCTTCAAGCGCACAATTTTACACTTATTCAATAGCATCAAAAACAAAATCATTACTCATGGATTGTATGTTATTTGGATTATTTTCGATTCTTTTGCATAAGTTGTTTATTATGTTGTTCCTTATGCTCAAAAATTCATGTATGCCTATCAAAGTTCATCAAAAAACTGTACCTTCCAGCCACCGCAAAATGTAATGCGGAGTGATAAAATAAATGAATAGTACTATTTAAAAGACCTGGCAAAATAGGGTAAGACTGGTACATCATATCTCTTTTGCAAGCATGGTGACCTATTTTAATTTATTTTTAGAGACTGTGCTTGGTAGGAAACATTCAGGGAAATGTATTGTGCATTTGTTTTCATGATTGTGCCCAGGAGATTACTTTTAAGCTTACTTTAACATCGGTAGAAATCATTCCCAATACTGATAGAAGCAAAGAAATACCAGACAAAATAAAGGCTCGAAAGTTCAAACTGTCACAAGAATGGTAAACTCGATTTCTTGACATCCTGAACTAAACTCAAATTTCTTGAACTGTAACCAATTTTAATCCTTGCAATCCTGCACATTATTTCGAAACTACTGTTTTTGCTTTGCTCTATAACATTTTTATCCAACTAAGCTGTATATTTGGTGGCATTTGGCGATACAAGGTGGTAATAAGCTGAGTGAAAATTTGCTCTGTCTGCACGACAGCGTTTCTTTATGCCCGTGACGGAGGCAGATCTTAATTGCAAAATTCAAAACACAACAGTGTGGACTATACAAACTAGTGCCAGCTTAGTTCGTGCCGCTTGAAAGCAACACGATCAACAAAACTTAGATTGCTGATGAACATGTCGAAATGGCTTCGTAGACTTGAGCCATATAAATTGCTCACTCCATTTCTACAAACAACATAATACAATACACTACACTTCACAAAGCTTCTTACCAACAATATTAGGCTTCAAAGGCAGCTGTAAATGTGTTTCGGAACATGCAGAAAGATCCGGCAAAACACCCTCACGATAAAAGTCACAATCGATAGGTTTCGAGCTTTCAACTGGCAAACACCGTCCCGTCCCCTAGTAAAATAATCTCAGAGGACGCGATCACAACGCATTTTCATTGGAAGAAACAACAACACATACAATTGGTCAAAAGGTGTTAGACATGTCTGCCACGCAGGACGAAAGTGCAACGCTACATCTCCGACCACGTGACCAAAAGAAACGGAGGCTCTGGGGACGAGAATGCAATAAAAGTTAATAAATAATGAAGGTGTCATAATCTCATAAGTAGGTGACGTCTCGGAGGAAATTTCGCGGGAAGCGGGTTCTTATTTCATGTGATTTGCATATTTTCTCTGTGCATTGCGCGTTCGAGTTTCATGGAGAAATCTAAAACAAAAAGAAGTCCTTGGGTAAAATCAACGAAAAAACCAGGGCCAAAGAAGAGAAAAAGGAAAGGTTTTGGGGAAGAAAGGAAAAAAAGCCTCGCAGAAAGCGACAAAGGCTCTTGGTTCGGCCAAGCGCCTTTGTCGACATCGACCGATGAACACGAGCGGTCTAATTCAGTTGGTTCACTTGGTTCTTCCGTTGGAGCAAGACATAGATTTGTCAGACATAGATTTGGAAATGTGCTTTCCTTTGACTTAAAATAATTTATAAATCAACAAAACACAACCTACCCCAAAGACCTCATTTCGGATATGAGAGCAGCCCGAATGTTCTCGCTCGATTCGATTGATTCTCCTTCGGTTGACGCGTTTCGTTTCTTGACGCGGGATTTCCCCTTGCCTTTGGCAACTTTACCCATTGCCAGGATTGCTTTTCTTTCGTCTTGCCGGTCAAAAGATCGAAAACGTGACTGTAATGTAACACTTTTCCCGGGAAATTCTAACCCATTGTAGTTGACGCCAGGAGGTCCTGTTACGCCATTGGCTTGCGGTTTCAAGAGGCGACATAATCTCATGGGGCGGCGCGAGTTGTTTCCAAACCTTTTTGAGCGAAAATCTCGCGTTTGATTTCTCGTAGAATGTGTCGACTTTGAGCGAATTAATAGGGTATGTAGATTTCACGGATTTTCGTAAAATTTGGCCAAAGTATTCCACGGATAATAACAAACAAAACGGTGTCAGGAAATTATCGTATTTGAAATATTTTTCCCGTGGCGACCATTTACGCAACGCGTCTCGTATATTTTTAGCTTCTTCAACTTTGGACTAGGATATCTTGGCAACCAATCAGAATATCGAAAAAGTCTGACACCGTTTTCTTGATTGATGCCTGTTGAATAAGACTGTGCAGCCATTTTGCTCGTGCCGCGGCATTCGATACCCGATTAATTCACGGGAACAACTCTCGGTCGTTTCACGGTTTACCGGCTGCTGACACTTCCCAAAAGAAAAAGTCACTTAAATTATATTTTTCTCAAAAACTACATTTATTAAGCTTTCTACTGATATTTAGTTTCTTTAGGTTTTATTGAAACTGGCGCACGTACGAATTTTTTCCTGAAGGGCACCCGCGAAGGTGGGAAGTAACCTTAATTTTCCCAAGATTTTCGACCACTTTCCGAAGATTTCCGAAGATTTTCCAAAATTGTTTCGAAGGCCAGACGAACGCTTCCGAACATTTTCCGAAGATTGCCGAAGGCGACCGAAGAAGATCCGAATATGTTTCGATCATACATCAACAAATTTAAGTGTAGTTAAAAGGACAAAAGAAAAATGTTGTCAAAAGGGAATGATATCTTCACAGTGTGAAAGATAAAAATAGTATCTTCACTGCGCGCGATGAAGATATGATTTTTTAGTAAAAGGAAAAATCCTGGTATTTCACCGGTGTTTATATAATAAATATAAATTAAAAATGGGGTAAGGGTAACACTCTTTACTGATTGAGAGAATTCTAGTGAAGTCATGAATTCTTTTTGATTTATCTGTTGTTAGCTTCTGGTGTTTTCTGCGTTATTTGCCTTGCTGTTTATTATCTCATCTTCGCTCATGGCGGACTTCCTTGATGATCTTTACGATGCTCGCTGGCACAAGGTTAGCTGGTTGAAGCGACGCACAGAGGTTCTGACCGTGTCCGTGGTAAGTGCATGCGCGAAAGTTTAAACAGGATTTTGCCCACTCTGGAGAAAGGGTCTACAGCCATTTTGAATTAGATGTCGAGGAAGACTTGGTCTTCTCCTCAGATCCCCTGTCCGATATGGCTGCCAAAAACGAAGAACGTACCTTTCGTTCATTGAAATTTTCTTAGTGCATACTATGGAACTCTTTGGAACAATACATAACAGTTCCAAAAAGAAATAAGGTACATAGTAATATCGAACCTTTGCAAAAATCTTAGAACTACAAATGTTTTTTGGAACCCAGCCTTTATACGCCCCTGATCTGTATTTGTTGAAAACGTGATGATTTGCTCAAAGCTGGCGGTCTTGTCGAGCCTAACCAAGGTTTCAACAAGACGCTTTATTCTCAAGGTGGTTCAATTCCGACTCATCCAAAAATATAGAAAGGAAAACATGATTGTCTCATCTCTTGTATTCTTGATTTTTTTTTTTAGTTTTTTGGCTTCGTTTCTGCTGCTCTTCTTCTGGTGGATACTGTTCTAGTGTTCATGAAAGTCAAGGGTTGAACAGAAGTATTTCCGAGAGTCGTTATTAACTGACAATATTTCTCAAATAAATTAAGATATTAATTAGTGAATAATCAGTTAACATCATGGGTAGCCGTGTACGTAGTTATGTAGTAACCTGTTCAGTTTTATAATTTAATTTAGATTTTTAAGGGGACAACGTTCTCGACATCTCATAGGATTTTCTGATTTAGTCGTGGACCGAACTTGGAGTACCTGTAATTGTTAGTTGGTTCTTGTGTTAGTTCTGTGATCTTCCATGGCTGTCTAACAGTCAAGACCTGCTGACACATATATCGCCTTGTACTTAGTTTTATTGTCCGTTTAAAATTTGTCTAGGTTCCCTATAGCTAGCTTTTAACAGTTGTTCTCATGAACATGTTTCGGTAGTCTTGCTGACCTGGGTTGAAACCCCCGCCCCCGGCGGGGTAGGGGGGGGGGGAGGACGAGGGTACTCTAGAAAGTTTCTTTACGGGGAACCTCCGCCCCGAGGTTCAACCCCTCACCCCTTGTATGCCAGTTTGACAGAAAAACTACCTCTTTCGTATGCCTTTTATTGAAAAAAGTACTCCATTTAAATATCTTCTTGAGATAAAAACACTGCATCCTTTTCCAAACTCTTCGATTGAAGTCAATGAGTCAATACTACGTGACAACATCAGGCATTGCCAGAAGAAATGTTAAACAAAAAGCAAGTATTATTTGTTCAGTTCAGGTCTTGACGGGAGTCAAGATACTCCGATTTCCCTACACTTTCAATTACCTCAACTTGTAAAATCCCTACTCTTTTATATACCTTGAGTCCGAGAAAGGTACCCTTTGGTGCGGAGCTTCCCCGTATAGGCTGTTACAGAGAGTCCCCCCCGGGGGGTTGAAACCTCTACGAAAATGTTCGTTATGGTTCCATTTCCTTAAAAAATTACCTTTCCCATCGTTTTCATTGCTTGATCATCAACTATTTGGCTTCGTCCCTAGTTCTGTCTAGTTTTTGTCTAATTAGTTAAGTCAGGGTAGTCCTTGGTTCCCAAGGTCAGTGAACCCAAACATGTCCACCATTTAGGTATTTAGCTGGAAACCTTCACGCTTGTATTTACCAGTAGAACAAAATGGACCGTAATGTCATGGATGTTCCTAAAAATGTTCCGTATAACGCTTTTAGGCTGCCTGGGGCCCGTTTCTCGAAAGCCCCGGAAACTTTTCGGGCCCGAAAAGCCATTCTTAGTTTATCTGTATCTAAAAACAGCGAGGTGTATACGCCTGAAACTTCTTGTATGAAGAGAATCTCTGTTCATATGATTTAGAATATGTGAATAAAACAGTTCTGTAATCAAAAGGTTTGAGATTTTGCTACGGCTTTCCAGCTGCGAAAACTTTTCGGGACCTTCGAGGAACGGGCACCTGGTTCGAGAAGTATGGAATTATCTTTGCTTTGTCCGATAGTAAGTTTTCGAAAAAAAAAAATCGAAAACAGCGTAATGTAAGGTAACATTAATTAACATTAGCTATTGATATATAGCTGGCGTTTTCCCCGCTACAGCACGCCCATTCATTGGCTAGTTCATGGTCACATGACATCTAACAATGAAACTGTTTCTCACCAAATGCCATGAGCGGGCAACATTGCTCAAACTATGACGTCAGTTGACAGTTACCCGCGAAATGTTGACCGCTGTTGCACGTCATTTGTCAATAAAGAGGTCGATTATCTGTTTTCCACCGGTTTGACCCATTTGTTTTGCTATGTAACAAATCACTTAATGACTGGTCCCTTGCGGAACAGTGAATTTTGTTTCCCTCGAATCTCAGTGTTTCCCTCGACTTCGTCTTCGTATCGGGAAAGATTGAGATTCTCGGGAAACAAAATTCACTGTTCCCCTCGGGACCAGTCATTAAGTGTTAAGTGAAGAGGGTCAATATCAATTATTGTAGTTTTAATTTCACAGGACTGTATTCTTTACCAAACTTGAAAATTTGAGTTCATTTGGTTAAAGACCAAAGGAAGACATTGTGCTTGAGATATTACAACTGGTTATGTGACTTTTTGTCACACTACTGATTCGAGAAATAAAACTCTTACGCTTTCTCTTTAGTTACTTTCAGGACATCTTTTTATCCCTTTGAATACCAAACTTTGGCCAAAAAATACCGTTTTTAACCGTTTAGTCAGTGTTTTGGCTGCCATGACGCTAAATAGGCCTAATGTTTGCTTAAAAAGCTTTTTCTTTTACCAAAAGGAGAGATTTTTCGAGGATTAGGTACAAAATTGAGCAATATTTCAATTCTGGGCATGCGCATAAACCAAAAATGATGACGTCACAAGTGGTACAAAGAGCACGACCATTTAGTGGCCGTATATGGCTACTTGGGCGTCAAAGGGTTAAACGGAACATCAGCTCTATGAACTAGGGGGAACGTCGGCAGAGGGGAGGGTGGATTGAACTGGAAAGGAGTTGCATAAATGATCTATTTAATGCCCAAACATGACGTACATTTTTAATGACTCACAGAAATGGCAGAAAAACACAACCGGGTTAATAAGAACTTGAGCCGGGGGATTGCCTTATGAACAGTGCCTATATGGTGGATTAACTCTATATCTCAGTCACCTTCCAGCTCTGCAGAATATCCTGTTTCCTGTTCAATAGCAGTCACATTTGCCAGTTTTTAAATTACGTTTTACACTCTCGTTTCTTTCTCGCACAACGTCAAGTAGAAGATGTGTTAGAGCTTTCATCTTGTAAAGAAAGCCGAGTCAGATGCTGAATTTATGTTTGTTGATTTCCGAACAATCTTAACGATTTAAAGATGTACCTCGACCACTTCTGAACCTGTTCGAGATTGTTAGAAGCTGTCGCAAAATTTCCGAAGAATTCGCGGAGCAGTTCCGATCGCAGAATAACTCGAGGCTAAGCCTCAGATAGTGTTCAATAATTAACGGAAGGAGCGCATTACTTTATATCGATGTTTCAAATAACGCTCTGACGTTTCCTTGAAAACTCGGCAACAACTATGATAAACATCTACAGTACATTGTAATGAAGGTGTAGAAATGTGAACCAAATAGTTCATTTACCCCATGTGAAACTTGTAAATCCAAAATTCCCTGTGGACCTTGATTTTCACTATGCTAATCAGTTTCGTCTGCTCCTGCACGCTTTTTACAGAGAAAATTTCAATATTTTGTTGGCCGACCGTCGAGCAGTGAACGTTTTGGTAAAATGTGTGACGGAGAATTTTAAAGAAACCCTGGCAGATTAATGTAACTTGGAGAACAATAATTTGTTCTGCTGTACCAAAAAAAGTTAGCGCGATTTATATGCTTTCATATTCCTCGTCGAGTGCAATTTGTATGTGAAATTCACGCGGATAGAGAGGAAATGGCGACTCAATATAGCGTGGCATTTACTGGAAGTTTTATGAGCAGAAGCAAGCAGGATATTATTCAAAAGGTAAAGTAATCATTCAATATAGCGGTCTCAGTTATCTGTATCGTTTATAAACTAAAATAACTTGGGATGTGATCGACAAGCTAGCTTTCAAGAAATTGGAGGGGAAGGGACTGAGGGGGACGAAGGCAGTACAGAGGGGTCGTCAGACAAGATCTGAGTTATAGAGGAGACTCAGAGGGTGGGCGAGGGATTAAGAAGGACCGGGATAACGAGATTGCAGGTGCAAAATGTACTCATGAATATAAATTTAGTGTTTGAATCAGCCAAGTTCAAGTCTTTTCTTCTGGTTATTTATTTATTTATTTTTTTGCCCGTCTCTAACCTCTACAAAGGTTCATGAACTGGAGGAAGTACAAAACTGAGCATGATGCATCCAAATATATATAGTCCCCTTGCGCAGCAAGTCAGTCATTTTTTCTTATTTAAATAACCTATTTAGTACAGCCATCCCGTTAATACGGCCAGATATTTGTGGCCTGTTGCTGAGTGACCAGATTAATGGGGTTCCACTAGAAGTATTAACACCTGGTGGGATTTACTTTGTTGAAGCACTAGAAATGTACCACATATACCGGAATCAATACGAATGTAAAATTTGTAAAAGTTTAACAATTCTAGTTAGGCAACTGACTTGGACAAACGAAAAATACCAATGAGTGATCTAGAGGATGACACATTTTAGCTCACAGTGAAATAACAGTTATTTTTCACCCCATGTAAGGGAATCCAAGATGGTCTTGGATTCCGGATTCTACCTCAGTGGATTCCAGATTGCAAAAGTTGTTGGATTCCAGATATTATTTTCTAGTACTGCTTATCTTCGTATTTCGTTTCCTGTGAATGACCTGATAGGCGTATTTTTTTTCTTGCAGGACTTTTGTAGGAAACGAACGCGGTCGCGTTTCTTCTACCGAATTGCACATTTTTATGCCAAAAAAATGATTCTATATTAAGTTCATTTATTCAACGAGTCTTTCCTTAAATTAGGCACTGTTGGATGGTGTTGTGTGACTATGTGGTATTGTGTTCTATTTAAGAATCTACTTCCTCTCTTCGGAAACTCATCTGAGAGAAGCGAGGGGAAATACTTACAGTAGAGGTCGCTTCCGTCCCCTCGTGTAATTAATAACAAAATATCTTGATAACAGCTTACGTGTGGGCGTGGTTTAAATTCTCTAATATTCTCCTCAAAATGTGTTTTTGAAGAGTTAATTCGAAGTGATCTTTTCTCCTTTCCAGAGCTCCCTAGGAGAGGGGGAGATAGAAAAAGAAGTAAGATTTCACACAGGGACGATGGGAAGAGCAAAAACGGCAACCGAAACTGCTTCTCTCAGGATGACCCCGAAATTGTGTTTTGCCCCCGATGATTGTCGCGCTTGAAGGACAACAGATCTTTTGCGCGCAAATAGTGCAAGAAAATGCCAACGCCCAACGTCGAAACTAACACGTAGCTTTTATCTTTCTAAAAGTATCGTTCATGTCACAGCCGATAAAAACAAAACAGAAATAGCTCCACCACAGCAGACAGTATGTTATGATGATATGCGCTAGTGATGCGGAGTAGAGTTTATCGCGATTAGCACGAATTACTAGTGCAGCAAACACCAGAGGAATATTTACAAGACACCCAGTTAGATCAACAGGCCAGGGCCACCAAAATAAGTCTTGCGGTCTTGCTAAACAAGGTTGGCATCTTGACGATGGTAAAAAGGGCCCTTGAGGTGCCAAATCCACCAATCAGGCCGATCACAACGAGAGTAAGCCCACTGACAATTCTACCTGAAAGTGTTAGGTGTTCGAGTACTTTTGAAGTGTTGGTAAAATTGTTAGATTCTTTCTGAAGATTTCAGCTACTTATAATATCAGCCAGTGAATTATTCACTGATCTTAACAAGACAAAACTTTAACAGGGTTCAGGAAATCAATTTAGTAAGCAACCGTTAGAAAGCGTTTCTTTTTTTGTAAGCCGAAACTTGAGTTCTGACAGTACAAAGGAATCATCTTGCTGACGAAATACATTTAGAGTTCTTCTACTCGGATTGTACCACATAGATCTAATAAATTGTATATTCCCAGGAATTAGCTGTCATGCAAATCACGCGTCAATACACAAGTTTAAAAACGGCACAAAATTAAATTTCCGCGCTGGACGCTTTGTTTTCCCAAACGTTTCTTGAAACTAAACATCCCCAAGTGGTTTGCATCACTTATTGACTGGTGTTATACTTGATAGGAAGAGAAAGGAATGGAAGATTTGTTCATGAGTGCTTCAAGAAATTGCCAGAATTAAGGAAATAAACTTAACTAGGAAGCGTATCTTGTTTGTAAGCTAAAATTTGAGTTCTGACAGTACAAGGTAATCTTCTTGCTGACGAAATACATTCAAAGTTCTTCAAAATTTGCAAGCACACGTTAGTGCTCAACAATCAAAATTATTGATTTTTCGAAACTGTCGGATATTGTCATCCACTTCTACGGTGAAGTGAAGCTAAAATGGCAAAGTGGCCAAATGGACAAGTAAACAGTCAAGCGAAAAGTTTAGTTCATATCTCCACCAAAACAGGAAAATGGAGATATTTCTTTAATTGTTTCAAACGTCATTTCAGTTAACGAGTCCGGAGAACGGGGTATAAAAGAGAGCAGAAATGTAGTGACGGATCCAGAGGTAACGTATGCAATGTATGTAATTTTATTTACCCACGGAGCACCAAGGAGTTCACAAGAACGCCTTCAGAAATGCCCGTGTAATCAAGGATCGAATTGAAATTTGGAAATGTTGGTTTTTGAGGAGAGGGGGAAACCGGAGTACCCGGAGAAGAACCTCTCGGAGCAGAGTAGAAAACCAACAACAAACTCAACCAACATATAACGTCGTGTCCGGAAATCGAACCCGGGACACATTCGTGGGAGGCGAGCGCTCTCACCGCTGCACCATTCCTGCTCCCCTTAAATAAAGGGGAGCAGCGATAGCGCAGTATAAAGGGGGAGGGGTGATAAGGGTATAGGGTGATAGCGGTGGGGTAGGGGTGAAAAACGTTCAACGCCCCCTGGATCCGCCACTGGAACGCCCTAATTGGTGAAGAAATCCTCCCACTCGTACACGACAGCCTTGTCTTGTTTGTCTCCCCAGGACTCGCTATCGCTGTCGTCTGACGCGTGGTAGGTTTCTAATTCTTGAAGATCAGCGCGGATTTCGTCTTCCTCCTGTTTTAGCCTTCGTGCCATCTACAAATTGGAAGAAAACATTTTAAGAACCGCACCTTGACCTTTCAGTTTAAAATAGATGGGCTGAAAAAAATAGACATCTAAATTGTTAGTTAAAATTATCATTTTATTCCTGAGTCACACATCTGACGGATCAAAAAAATGTTAGCAAATTAGTTAATTAGATTATTCTTGACTAAAGAGTAACATTGAAGAAAGCTTACTCTGTCTTTGATTTTCTTGGTGTATTTTCCTCGCAGTTTATTCTGCCTGTCAATCTTCTGCTGACGTTTCTCCTTCCTTTTCAAGGTCTCGTCCACCTTCCGTTTGATAGAGGATTGAAGTTGCGTCTTAGCAAAGGCTTGAGCCGCGGCAATCCTGCTTCTATTCCGTGACGCTCTGTTCCCCGCTTGCTTCTTCTTCTCCATTTCCTCATTCCGCTTGGTGTCGGCTGCTGCCTGCTTAGCTGCAATTTTGGCTGCGGTAGCTTGGGCGGACGTCTCCGCGGGGTGTGGTCGGCTAACTCCAGCCCTACTGCGCGCGCACTCTCGGATGCGCTGCAATTCCTTTAAGTTTCCTCTCCTCAGCAGCGCGCATTTTCTCTTTCATATCCTGCAAGGTGGGTTCAGGCGCCACCTTCCGCTTTCTAAACCGTCGCGGAACTCTAGCAGGCGGGAAGACAGTCTTCTTGTCTCCAACAGGAATGTCGAAAGCGACTGCGGTTTTCACCTTTTGTGGGAGAGTGGAGTCAGTTGAGCTGAGTGGCTGGACAGCGCGGACAGTATTGGAACTTGAAGAATTGCCGTAAGCTTGGAATGCGAGGATTTCAAACGCAGTATCCACTAGTTGCCGATTACGGTCTGCAGCGCGAAGCCTGTTATTCATATTTCTTCGCACGGGTGGCGCACTGACTCTTTCGTTGGCCAATGCGCGCAAGGCAGCTTCTATTTCTTCTTGCGAGGAATCATCAGACTGGCTTGAACTGTCCTCGCTGAGTGAACTTTTGCTCCGGACTGCCGCCAAAGAATGGACACTGGATTCACCCTGTTGTTCTTCGTCTTTCCAGAACTCTCGGTCCTGAAAACATGCCGCGTCTTGGTTGGCAAGCTCCATTTTACTCACGACTCGTCGCGGCTCCGTGAAAATCATCATTGCTGGATCGATCTTGTTGTTTGCAGATTTAAACTTTGACAGCAGCGACCCACACATCTTGCGCAATCCAACTTTGATAACAATGTATAAAAAAAACCTCAGAAATATTTGTTGTACAACTGCTGTTTGCAACGCGCACAAAAACCGTGTCAACAAGTTTCCAAAATGAACAAACTTCTTGTTGCCTCGGATTCGTTTATTACGTGCGAAGACGTCAGCATTTAATTTGACGTATCATGCGAATAAAATTAATGGCTTTTCAATTTTTTTTTCGGTGATTGATTTAACATTGTCAACTTTACTGGTAGGAAATGTGCGTTTTTCGCACGCTTTGTCTTGCTTACCATTGGTCAACTTCCGATTTCTAAAATACTTGTTACAACAAGAACATAAGGCAACAGGATCGAACATGAACTTATAGTCCACTGACAGGGGTCGAACGCACTGCGCGCGCGCAGTTACAACTTTTGTCGTTTTCTCTTAATTGGAAGGAAAAATCAACTTAATATGGTACGTCGCATATGCATGGAGAATGTAATTTCTGTGGCTCGCAATTGCTTATACCGTAGAATTCCGAAAATAACGGCTCCCCGAAAGTAACGTTAATTTTTTCCCTTCCTATTGAGCCCCGAAAGTAATGGTCCCCCCCCCTCCCGAAAATAGCGGCCCACCCAAAAGTAGCGGCCCTTTGAAGAAGTCACTAAAAGGGGAAGTCTCTGTTCTCAACCGCGGGTCATGCGGCCTGATGGAACAGCCTGACCGCAGGACTGAACATTGACTTGAAGAGCTATCTGTGATTTAATTTATTCCGAAATTGACTGAATTTTAGAGTCAAATGATTTGCTGTAGGGTAATCAGTTGCATTGCGATATAATGCGATCATTATACTTTCGATTCGCTCACAGTACCAACCGGTTTAGGGCCTTTTTCTTGTTTATACGGCTGCTTTGTTTATGTGGGTAGTTAGTAACATACATAAACGGAACGTTTAATTTCTTTTGTTACAAGCCCGCTTTGTCTGAAACGACTGTTACTGAACAAACGGTTTTTAGCCATCCGAAAGTAACGGCTACACGTAAGTAACGGCTACCCGAAAGCAGCAGCCCCTTTTGGCTGCTAAATCCGAAAGTAACGGGGGCCGTTACTATCGGAATTCTACGATATAACGGTTTCTTGCATATGAATTTCCTTTCAAAGTCGCGCAAACTTCGAGGCCGCGATGGTTGCACCAACATCGCATAAATAGTCAATTCATGTGTCTGTCCTCTTATTGACAATGAAAATTAGCGAAAATTTCTGCGGTTATCAAAAAATGATCGATTAAAAGTTATCAATATTTTTCGGGTGAATGCAAACTGTTTTGAAATTTCACTAGCTTGGTCGTTCGTTAACATGTTAGTTAAAAAACTTTACCAAAGGAAAACCAAAATCAGAATTAAAAATGAAGGGGAAAAAAAGAGAAATGCAAACAAACAACACATCAGATCGAGGCCCCAGCCTGGGCGAAGAAATCCTCTGGCAAACCAAACAAGTGTAATGCAAGCGTAACGCTAGATCAAGTGTACAGGATATATTTTCACTTCCGTTATATGCTAGTTTTTAATCTTCTCATTGTGATCCCTAGATTTTTCTTATCTTAGGGTGACATTTAGGTTTTTGGGGCATCATTATTTACAACCGTCTATCAAAAGGGTTACCTAAAACTCTGGATTGTTGTACAGTTTTATAGAATTCCATGTCTTCCATTTAAGGAACTTTTACGCCGCTCTGTATTTCAGAATAAGACAATTTTAAGTTTAAGGACGTTCGTGCGAAAATTTACCATTCGATAGATTTTTTTTTCAAATTTTTACTGCGGTCAGATAATGAGTTACTTGTGTAAGAAATGCAAAAAAAATTGGAGGTCGCCGACTTCGTTTCAGAGACAAAGCGTGTGGAAAACTACCCTGATTTTGAAAAATTGGCGCACGTAATTCAGCATGGTCGACAGGGGTTTGCAGTTAAAAATATTGAAGGTGAGTCAACGGAGGCAAACGATCTTAGTCATATTTTGTAGAAGTGGGTCTGTTGCGTAAATAATTCCAAATTTTACCAACGTTTTCACAACGGAGCCTGGGAGCCTGTTATTTGTTGTCAAATTGGATTTAAACGCAACCGAGTTGCGTGAACAGAGGGCTTGGACACTAACAAATTAAAATAAAATGCTAAAAACAGCCGGCCTGTCAAATGCTTGAGTCTTCAAGGTCTACATCCCAGTCCTCGTAAAAAAAACAACTAAATAAATAAAATAAGGTGTCTTGAACCTGTACAGCGTGGTCGAAACTCGTATTTCCAAAATCACTACCACCAAACGCCGTCAATGGTTGTCAATTCATCGTCAGATTTGTGCCTGCCTTTCGTAGCCAAAATTGATTAACCCGCAAGTTGCCTGAACCATATCCATCTACCTATCTATCTACCTCCCACAGGAATATTACATTAGGAACGCAAAGAATGGTTACACAGGAATGTCTTATACAGGAAAGGACCGAAGTCACAACATTACCTCGCGTCCATGTGACTTTGGTCACATGGAAACGAGACAATTTTTATTTCCCTCTCCCCAATCTCCGCGCGCTTTATGTTGCTGTTCTCGCCTTCTCGCAAGCACGGTTAATCTAAACTCAACCTTTGGCTTCCTAACATGCACACCAAGACCGGCGTAGATTTTCGTAGTGCTAACTAGTTTTTCTAAGCCAGAAAAATGCCGAAATTTATTTCAGAAATGTGAAAAAGCCAGCAAACCCCCTTATGGGTTTTATACGGTTTTATTAAGAAAATAATCCTTTACAGTTTTCAGGGTGTTTTCAGTACCCGGGAACGTGTGAAAGCTTTGGGATGGAAGAGACTTTTTGCTTCCCGTTAATGTGTGCATGACCTTTAATACTAGTTCCAGACAAAAATATTACAAATGGTATTTATAAGCTTAATAAGTCTTATGTATTTCTGCTCAGTAATGCTTTCATATAAGGTTACATGTTAAATTAAACCAAGCTTAGTTAAACTAGCTCTACAGTCCACAACTTACCTGACTTTGTCAGATTGTGTTGCCCTTGAAGATATCCAAACGAATTATCCAAATTAGCACGAGCCCCCCCCCCCCCCATGGTTGGTAAAGGGGACCCTCTACCAGCTATGTCCCCCCCCCCCAACCCAAATCCAAGAGAAATTCTAGTTTTGGTTCATATTTTCCATTAGAATTGGCTTATGAGACCATCGCTCCTCTTAGAATTTCCATTAACCTTCAGCCCCTTGCAATGGGGTCATTGAGGATATTTCCTGGAACCATGCGCTCATTCTGTAAGAGTGTTTATCTAGGTATTGGGTCATCATTAATTCCTTGAGACTGCACGTGCAATCTAGTTATCGATAGATGTGGGAGGTTGGAGAGCATGAAAACAGTGAAAGAATTAATAGAAGAGTATTCAGAGCAGTGGTAAGTGTAGCCTTCAGGTTTACTGAGCAGAGAGGAGAGTGAGGTACTAAAGTAATTCCAACATGACATCATTTATATGGTCTATAAGATTGCTATGTAATTAAGCTATACCATATACAGTCGAACCTCCTGTTGCGACCACCTCTCGTAAGCGACCTCTCCTCAGCGACCAGTTTTCCAAAAAGACAAAAGTTTCCAAGTCAAATAACTATATTTTTAACCTCTTGTAAGCGACCACCTCTCGTAAGCGACCACGACCACTTTTAGAAATAAAAGTTTGAAATTTTCTTTGTTTTTAACCTCCCGTTAGCGACCACTTGACAGATGATAGAGCGTAAGTTGGATAGTAAGGTTTTGTTGCATTATCGCATTCCTGAGTAGTGCAAGAGACGGAAATTTCTCAATGGGAAGTACAGGATTTTTTCTCGAAATTGACTTTTCACATGAATAAAACATTAAAACATGGGGTAAGCCTCTGTAGTTACCATATGCTAATGAGGCAAAATTTTGACCCAATATAGCCTAAGCTTTCGCAAGCGACCACCCCCCGTTGGCGACCACGTAGGCTTGACATTTTGGGTGGTCGCTTACGGGAGGTTCGACTATATTCACAAACACTGCTCAAGGCTATCATTTTGCAGGTAAAAATAAAAATGTTTATGCCACCCCTTCTAACCGAATGAAGACTTCTCTTGAGTTTTCATGTGACATGAAACTGTGAACCATCCCTTTCACAAAGAACTTGTTTTGTTATTTTACTGATTTTAATACATGTGCAAACAGCAGATAATTTAACATGTTAAGCTTGTAAAGCCAGGTTGTTAACATGATCTGTGTAATTCTACAGCGTTTATAAATATGTTCTCCTTTGAGTTAATATCATCCACCTGATAGGTATCTTTTAATTGTTTTTCTCCTCCAGGTTGAAAAAAATCTCATCCATCAAGTACAGTACTCTTTGACCAGAAGGCATATAGAAAAGAATGCAGTCAGATAAGTATCTGCCCAACTTCATTCTGTATTTAACAAAAAGATACATTACTGCTGACAGAGCAGCAATCATGAATTAAACAAATTGTTGTGAAGTTGTTAACTGAACCCTGAAGGGATATGGTCTGGTCCCGTGATAGCAATCCGGAAGAAAATGGACACAGTCATTAACTGACGAAGAAAAACTTTTATACTTTTATTTCTGACAGAGACTATTTCAGTTTAGTTGTTTACTAAAAGTAAAATAATAAAGTAAGGAACCTGCTTATTTTGTTCATCAATCCAGTACAAATATTAAAAAAAAAGTTCAATAAGGGCCACCTGAATATGTACATGGTTTAGCTCCATGAAATTCTCCCTAGAGATTCTTGATTTTTGTTTTCAATCAAGAACAACTCTTTAAAAAAGTTCAACAAAGGATGCATGAATAATGGCATGGTCAGTTCCACCAAATTTGCCACCAGAGTGTCTTGATAATAGATCTAGTTGATCTCGCTGGCAACTTTTGGGAAAATTGTAGATTTGATTTTTGATGCAAAGACTCAGGTGCTATATCCAAGTGGCCAGCACAAAATTGTTTAAGAACAGCTGGACAGTATGCCCTGCTAGTGGATCTTGAGCTCTGTACTAGAGATAGATGGGTGTAAGAATTGGTCCACAAGGGAGCTGGTTCCACCCTGCAAATGCTCTTCCTGAGTTTTGATCTGTGAAGCATAGGCTGGTCCACATCCAAATTGCCGGCACAAATGAAAATTCTGTTTAGGAACAATTCGGACTATCTGCATGCACTGAATGGATCTTGAGCTTCGTACAAGAGATATTGGGTGTAAGAACTGGCCCACAAGGGAGCTTGTTCCACCCTGCAAATTCTCTTCCTGAGTTACCTGATCTGTGAAGCATAGACTCGTCCTACATCCAAATTGCCGGTACAAGATAAGATAGGAATAATTGGACTGTCCGTATGTGCTGAATGGATCGTAAGCTTTGTACAAGAGATTGGTGTTGGAGGTGACCTGCAAAGGAGTTGATTCCATCAAAGATATTTATTTTTATTTATTTATTTTATTTATTTATTTTATTTAACATATTCTCTCCAGATGGGCCTAGTGATCCTACATAAAAGCATTAATCATATTATAAAAACTTGTCAGTTCTGAATTTGGGCTGTCAGTATGATTAAAACTGATTTTGAATGATAGCTTAAGTATTGACTGAAAAGAAAGAGGAATACGCCTTTTACATGTAAATAACTTTTTTAACTTCCACAGGTGTTAAGATCAGAGGTATTCAACTTAGCCAAAATGTTGAACACAAGAATCTTTAGTTAATCGCCAAAATGCAGGTAAGCTCTCTAAAGTGACTTCAGGCTGACTGAAAATAGGTCTGCTTTGTGTACATGTGGAACAGCCTTAATTATCATTTACCCACATTTGGGTTTGTTAAAATTCTTCAGATAGCTAAATTGATGTTTGGAAATATTTTCAAAATTTCCAATATTGGAAATTTATCATGCTGTAAGTTTGCAATCTAAGGTTCCATGTAAGGAATTTTAACGTTGCATGTTTTTGCCAGCTTGACACAAAATTTTTCTGTGAGGTATTTTTTGTATTAAGACTCTGGCTTGTAATCTTATTGCAAACTAGTTAGAAACTAACTAGGCAGAGGTTTTATTCAATTACAAATCAATTTTTTTTTTTCAGTAGAAATATTTTTTACTCAGGACAAAAATTATTTCCCAGTACAAAAAAGAACTGCCTTTTGTTTCACAAGAGCGCAAAGGTGCAGTTGTGGCTCAGATGAAATACCCGCAGTAAATCTTGAAGCCAATTGCCACTCGGTAGTAAAGGGCAATAATACAGCAACAAAAATACATCCGATAATTTACATTGAATAAACAAATGATATTTTGTATTGGATTTTTGTCCTGATAAGAAAAACGTACCTCCAGACTAAATGTATTTCTATGTTTTTACGGATATAAATATTATTGTACTGACTGTAGTCATTTTTGGTCTGTAACAAACTTTTGTTCTGTAATGAATATTTTACAGTAATAATACTGAACAAATTCCTATCAGTCAGTTAAAAACCAAATCATAGTCCAACACCTTTATTTTGTGTTTGAGGCATTTTGACATTTTACATTGATTATTTGTGTTTTAGATTTTTTTGTAAAAGTAGTATTTAGCGGTTTAGTTAAATTACTGTTGCAACAAACAGTAATGGCAAGTAAAAGTAGATTTGTTTTCCTCATACTATCTACATTTTATTTGTGTTTAGTCTTGCCCTTTTATTTTAAAATGGCAACTTGATAACTAAGTCAGATAAGGATAAAACATTTATTTTTGTTAGGTATCAACAACGAGCATCTTCGAAGATTGAGAAGATGGTTTTCCAAGGTGTCCTGCACGCTGTTGGAAAAGCTCCTTGAGTAAGATAGTTGTGAACATGTTTACTGCTGTGCACGTGGATTTGAGTGTGGGTGAAGTATCCTAAGTTTATCAAATTTCAAATGTCTGACAAAATAGTTTAGACTGGATCAGTCAATGGGACAAAATTAGTGATCGCCATTTGCCGTTTTATTGTGAGATTTACTCATTAAGTCATTATGTTATCCCTCTGCCAGTTAAAGAAGAGAATCTCAACTTGGCAGCTGAAGGCAGATTTCCAGTCATATTTCTAGTAAGGATCTCGCGTCAGGGGTATGCAGCAGATGTGCTCCTTAAAATATCCAGACGAGACAGCTGGCTAGGATACCTGGGGGCTCTTATCCTCATTAATCTAACCCTGACTCTTGTTTCCTGTAGGTTGTATGACATAACAGCCCCCGCCCCCACCACACGGAAGGTGTAGAATCACCCCCTAGTGCGCTTAGTGTGTGCAAATTCTCTGTTGATGTCTGCTGGTTGGGAAATTTTGACAAGATTATTTTGGAAGCGGGGACATTTCAGGTAGCTAACCGTAACCACGCTTACAGATCTTTACCGGGCTTGAAATCCTGTTCACACATGTCAAAGAAAATTCATGTTGCCTCGATTACTCGTACGGTGACTGTTCGAAAAGCGTTTGGTTGGTTTACGTTTTTTAAGCATTCGAAGTTATTGAATTGGAAGTCGTAGTTGTTACACATCATGTAGTTTTGGAATATGTGTAAAACTGCTCTTTTGGCGAGAAATATTGGAAGACAGGAATGCAGAGAGTTGGGTGTAAGACTTGACCTGCCATTCAAAAGAGTTGAGTTCGCTAAGCAATACTCGTAGACCCGTGTATTTCTCTATCCGTGTGACAGACTGACCCCACAAGTACATAAAAGCGGTGCAAAATAGAAACTTACCCTGGTTTGAGTCTGGACTGTCTGCATGATTCAAATTGGTATTAAGCTATAGAGTTAGTGTAGATACGCCAGTTGAAAAGTGAATTAACACTCTGTTGAAATGATTTTGTTAATTTCTACAGGTTTAACAGTCAAGGTGACCAAAGATGTTCAAACGCGACAATCTTTCATCGGGGAGTTTCCAGAATATAGGTAGGCTTCTTTACCAACTTCAGCAAGACCAAAAATAGGTTCAAAATGCGGGTCCCTCATGTTTTAAGTTGCATTTTTATTTGAGAATTTTCAAACCACATGTTAAGGCCTCTCTGTAGACTTGTACACAGTGTTCTGGTTTTGATATTACCCATACATAAAAATTTTTAACGCGCTTTTATAAGCTGGTTTTGAAGCCATGTCGGCGTTATTTCCAGTCCATATAAATAAATTGAATGTGGCCACTTTCTGAACATGAAGTATATATTGCCAGATATTCTTTGCCTTTTTTCCTTCGCTTTAGAAGGTTGAATTTTACACCATAGAATTTATAGACATTTTTTAGGTACGGAAGGTTCGATCAATTTATTTCAGTTTATAAAAAGAAAAAAAGTTGTTCTGTTGGTCAGGACCGGGATTCGAACCTGCGACTCTCTGAAATACTATACGCTTCTTACCAAGAAACGCGCACCAATCCACTGCGCCAACCGGCTTTGACACAGTTGGGGAAGAAAAATTGACTGCCAATGCATACCAGTTTTAACAGCGCGCACAATGGTCAGCGGGAGAAACGAAAGAAGCGCACACAATGTTACTTTTGTACTGAACGTTTTCTTAGAGAAATTTTATCTTGCGACCATTCATTGAAAAAGATCTTGCTCATCTAGACACAAACGTTAAATTTCAAGGCTTGCTTTGAAGTATGTAAAATGTGGAACATGCAAGTCATTATAAATTTGTCAAATTTATATCTGTCGCAACCTTAGATAATAAAACGAATTTTACCATCAACATATTAACGGTGATAGGGAAAATAACGGTTGAGTTGTTTGTTTATGCTTTAGTAATTCTAAAGTTTAGTTTATTGCAGTGACTGTCAGTGAAATCGCACGTTATGCTAAAGAAAACGTAATAAATGTGTTTACCACAACCAGCGAACGGCACGATTTGCATCGTATTTGCGTTCATTCTTGCCAGCGCCGTTTATTTTCTTTATTTTTCTTTTCGGATAACAGTGAAATATTTTTATTTCCTTTTGTTTCGTTTAAGGCATCAACAGCGAACAGTTTTAAAGTTTGAGAGGACGGCTTCGGAAACCTTCTTGCTCGCTATCGGGAAAGTTCCTTTGGTATTTGTCTGTGAGCGTGAGGTAAGTCGTATTGTTAACTTGTTTAATCTGGATTTGAATATTTGAGTTATGCTTAATTTGACCTCGTTAATACCAAACCATTTAGTTAATTCTAGCTTATATCAAATTTAAAATCGCTGGCAAAAAAACTTAAGCTTCAGTTAAAAAAGCAAGGGTCAATGAGCAACTACTTGCTGTTTTGTTATGAGATTTATCCAAATCAGTAAATATTGAGAAGCATTCATACCAATAAAACTCGACAAGGATTAGTATTTTAAGTGCCAAAACTTCAACAGAGATGCAAACAAATTTCGCTACGACTAGTTTTTAGTAAATATTGTTTGGTTAGTTCCGCTACATTGATGTCTTTCCACTATTTGAACAAGTCTAAGTTGTTACAAATTATGTTTTTTTTGGAATAATATTCCTGGATACTAGCTTTTTAGCTAAGCGTACCGATCACGATAAATATATTGATTGATTGATTGATTGGATACCTGTTTTAAGTCTTTTAATGGGAGATACTTTATGTGTAAAGATCTTGTTCTCTTCTTTTTTAGGTGCCATAGAAATGACAAACATCAAGAAAGGGCAAAGATAAAAGTCGATCTAGGAAAGAGCGCGAAATCTGATGTGGAAAACCACCACCTCCCCGCCAGCCACCACTAACTAGCATTTGTTTTATACTTTATAGCGAGAATTTTGAGTTCCCATCGTTTGGTATCATACTCTTGGCTAAAATGTTTCTAAGTCTTTTGGCGGGAAGGAAGGCAAAAATTTATGTCGAACACCGCCACCTCCCCGCCACCTCCACTAACTAGCATTTTTTTTTTTATACTTTATAACAAGGATTTAGAGTCCTCATCCTTGTGGTACTGTAGCCTCAAATACGCATGCGTACTAGGTTAGCGTCTTAGCTGTAAGAAGTCCAGTATACTGTGTGCGGTAACTGTAAGTAACTGATAACTTCGTCTTGTGTAACCCGAAGTTTAAACCCGAAGTTCAAACTTCGGGTTACACTAAACGAAGTTATCAGTTACTTACAGTTACCACACACAGCATACTCGACTTTCTTACAACTAAGACACTCACCTAGTACGCATGCGTATTAGAGGCCACTGTACTACAAGGATGGTAGTTCTCAACTCTTGCTCCACATCATCGCATCTTCCAAGATTGAAAATTTTCTTTGCTGTGACTCGTCATTTGTGAGGAATCTGCAAAAGAGTCTTGCGAGCAAAGCTTTCAGTAAACTGACACAAGTTTGTAGAATCATAATTTATTTTGTGATATTATTACAAAGAAAATACAATAAAAGGTTTCAAACATTTTCTGAGTGCATATCTTCCAGTGTCCATATCATTTGCGTGCAATAATAACAATAAATAACAGTGTACTCGTTATTTATAAAAGTCCGTAACTCTTCGTCATATGTCCGCCGCTACATTCTCAAGGTGTGATCAAAATAAGACTTAAGTTTAAGAACTGTTGTGTTGTGTAACGGCAATATTAACAAAATCCAGTAACGATTTACTCTGCCGTTTAGTGTAACAACACTCGATTGCCTTTACCTGTAGTTGTGGAGCTAGACTATAAGCTAAATGAACGTGATATATTTTTTTCAAAACCCACGAGAAAGGTGACAAAATTACATAATGGCCAATATTTTTCTTTGACTACTACAAAGAATAGTTCGACTCAACTTTCAGAGGTTTTATAAGTCACTCTTTCAGTTTACAACTGCCACTAAATAAACTTCTTTTTTCAATGATTACAGCAAAAATTACGCACGAAAGATTGAACGATATTAACCTAGCCGAGCTGTGCGTGAGCAACAACAGAAACGTGAATTAAAATGATAAAAGAATGACAGTGAGTCGATAGAATTATCATACGTATTGTTATTGAAATAAAAAATTTGAATGACTTTGAATTTCGCAGGTTTTCTGTATCATAAACAGTCACGTCTGTTGTGAAAATATGCATCGGTAAACTTCCGTCTCGCGTTGAAAACCAAAATACTTTAAGGAAAGAAAAATGCAAAGCCATTGCCTACTCGACATTATAAAAACAGCACGAAAATGAAATTTGTATTTTTTTCTTTTACACAGAGCCAATGAAACTTAAACAGGAAAAATACACGCGACATCAATGTTTTAACCAGGCTAAAATGAAAGCCCTATTTTTCAATCCGTGCATGCAAACAAGTTGCATTTTAGTTCGTCATTGTAAGGACTACCTTCTCTTACGTAAACAAACGATAATTTCTTCCTTAGCTTATCATCACTATTACATGTTGCGAAAAAAAGCACTGACAAAATCCGATTTTTCCAAAGATTGATACAAACTGAGTATTTAACAAAATTATAACGAAAAATGTGATACGTCTCTTAGTACTGATAAGGAGTTACGTCAGAAACATGTGAAATCAAGAATCTACAGATTTGAAATGTTATCGGTCTAAATCTTCCCCAGTCCTATCCATCCTCATTTCTGTTTTGTTCTCGTAAACGTTTGCCGTCCCTTGACAGTAGCAAAATATTATTTTTCAAGTTCAAGGTTTCAACTTCTCTAAAAAGAAATAGTTTCTGCTCCACAGCACGGTTACAAAAAAGATATTTCTCAGAAGGGATATCTAACCTGTCACTTGTACATACAGTAGATATATTAACGTATCGGCTTGTAGCTTTAAAACATACGTGGTGTATGATCAATCCAAAATGACATCATCAACAGCTCGTCCAGGCCTTACTGCTTTTCTTGACTGAATACCTGAAATAAATGAAAACAAATTCTCAGTATTCAGTTACAGCAATATCGCCTATTATGATTTCACCAGCAATTTACATTGTATATTCATTACAACCAAAAAATTGAAGCAACAATAAGGAACACTTAGGAAACACCAATAAAACTTAAATATTGAGGGATAACAGTTTAACATAAAGGGCGGCGCACACACGTGACCTCTGAGACTAAGCTTGAGGGACTCCAGTAAAACACTTCCTTTCTAGAACCTCTCTTTCCATTCGTCCGCTTTGAATACTACCTCTATTAATTAAGTATTTTCACTGTTAGGGGCGTTATGTTCTAGCTCTAGCTCTAAAAACTAGTGAAGAAACTGCAGGACCGGGAGACAGTGAGCGACTGTGATCCTATGAATAAATTGAAAGGTGCTGGGCTCTGCTTGTTCGCTTTATTTAAAAGAAAAAAAAAACTGAAATAAGTAACTCAATGCCTTTTATTTTCGTAAAATTTAGAATTCATATTAAGTAAACAAAACTGGCCGGCTGAGCCTCCGCCAGAAGATCGTGTACCAGATTCATTTACGAGAACAAAATACGCGCGTTTAATTTTGACCAACGTTTAACCTGGGGACAGGAGGAGGGAGAGGTTTCAGGGGTGCACAAAATACTCGAATGGACTTCAAAACCACCGTACTACAACAGCGTTAACACCCCCTTCCCAAATGGCCAAATGTCATATTTCACGTTTCTATGGCGACCTTGTGTTCCAAGGCACTTTGACCGAAATTTGGTGTTATAAGCTTGTTTTTCTGTTTTAGCGCAATATTGGTTTGTATGATTAGTTTATTTCAAAATCTTAAAGGGTTTTGCATTCTTAGATCTTTATTTGGAGACATTCAAAAAATATGAACAGGCTATCAAGATTGGTCATGATTGGTTGTCTTTGAAAGTTACTGACGAATCATAGCTCAAGCTATATTATTTGATAAACTATTTGCAACGGTATTTCACGTGTTTACTGCGTGGTGTAGTGGAGATCATTGTCGCACCTCAATCCACACAGCCACAAGTTCGATTACAGCTCGGAACCTTTTTTTCCTTTTCTTTTTTTACTGGACGCACTTTTTGAATGTTTATATACACAGCAGGCAAGGGTTATAAGCATAGCAACAGCAACAACAGCAACAACAAAATACACCTGATAACTGTCCTTGGTTAACTACATAGAAATTTCTCCGACCTGGTGCACTGTGAATGCATTCTTAAATATCCGCATCTGATTTCTGTTACAGAAAGTACAGCCGAACCTCTCCACAAAGGCCACCTTGGGGACAGAGGAAAGTGGCTGTTATAGAGAGGTGGCCGCCGCTATGGGAAGGCAAGGGTGTAACATGACACCTATTTTTTTCCAGGGTTGCAACATATTTATTTCTATAAAATGCTCATTGTAGCATATAAATACGTAACGGAATCAAAATGTATCAATGAAACAAAAACCAAACTGGAACATAGACCAACGACGCGCGGTACGATCAAGTTTCGTGCCCGTTCAAGTTTCGTGCCCGTTCACAATAAAAAATGGTGTTTCGTACACATCAGTCGACAGTCGTTGATTAATTGGCCGTTATCGAGAAGTTATTTTGGCAGTAGGGACGCGCTTTAGTGGTCGTTGCCGTTGTGGAGAGGGGCCGTTCGGTTGTGGGGTAATTGGACTGTCCGCCGGGAACAAAAAAGTGGCCGTTGTAGGGAGGTGGTCGTTAGTGGATGTTTGACGGTAAACTTTTTAAGGGAACGTCCACTTTGGAGATTTTTTATGGATAATCTACGTTGAAAAGCGAGCAAATCACGTGCGTTGTGGTCAGATGAATCAAAGTATCGATAACTAGGTGCATACTTCGTTGATGCGTTGGAACTCCTGTCATATCGGTAGTCATTCCATTGTCAGGGTATCAGTATGTTTCTTTTGCGTCATTACTCACCGTTACATTCAAACTCTGGTAGTCTTTCCACTGCGATATCCAATCAAGCGTTTCCGTGCCAAGTCAATCACACCAATAATCCTCTCGGTTCACGCCATCAACCTTCTATCAGTCACGCTATCAACCGCCGGTGTGAGGCCGTTACCGCCTGCAATGATCGTCTGCGCGTGTACGTAATGTCAGTCAAGCTTTCAACTTTCTGCGTGTAACGTCAATCACGCCATCAACTCCACCCCTGCATCATTCACCTAAGCGAGATAATTGGAAACTACTCAGTTAAATTCTCACTCGATATCTGGGTTTACATTAGTCTACGTTACCAGACGGAAATTTAACCCTGTAAAGATATGTAGCGTCTACAACGCTTAACGCAAAATAGGTTTACACAAACTTCAAAATTCTTCAAAACAGAAAATCCGCGTTTGTATCAGCCCACGAAACTCCTCGGAAAAAAAACTTAAGCGAACAGACAGAACTTGAATGGCATCACAATTGACAAACCCAACACTTTAGTCAAGAAAAGCTGCAATTTTGGTAAAAGCAAGAGAACAGCGTTCACAATGCAACGTATTCGATTTATCCTGGACAGACTAAACATTGCGAGAGGCGTAACCATCAAAATTCAACCAAACAGTAGCTGTTCGTCGCAAATGGCAGTCACCTTAACTTGCGCGAGCACGAGCGCGCGCGTGTCGTGTTAAAAACATTACAATAGTCACTCGACGTACGTAGACACATTCAGTTGAAAAACACTGTGCAAGTTGCGCGTTAAATTTTCTCCTGGTATTTTACTCTCAAATTTGTGAGTATGGGTGTTTTACGATTCGTAAGGCGTTTAAATTGTTGTAGTTGCGGTGAAAGAAAAGTCAAGTCCAGGTGTGAATCTTTAAAGACGCTTGTTGAGTTTTGTTTCTTTCAGTCTTCGTTGACGGATTCTTCTTGTTAATCCACAGAAGAAAAATGGAAAAAGAACTCTGCGATTTGCATGAAGCAATTAGAAGAATTGAAGAAGATATTCAGACCACAGGGTAAGAATTCTAGTAGTTTTGTTTTTGTCATTAAACACATCCACTTCCTCGTCAAATTCCCTAAAAATGTTACAAAGTGCACTCAAACGTTAAGCGCAGGAATACCAGTTTGGCAAAAACTGTGCTGTAAAATAACTCAGTCTGTAAACTGGCATGCTAACTGTTTCCATGTTTGCACACAGAAGCACTGTAGAGGTGGGCAAGCAGCGAGAAAGAGCTGCAGAAAGAAAACAAAAGACGACGAAAAGTACAGGAAGTCATCCGATGGCTCAAGTAGAACTCTCTGAGGGTAGTCTGGACCGAGCATTAGAAGAGCACATAATGTTGATGTCTGAGATCATGTGAGTATCAAGGACTAGAAACACAAAAGGGCTTGAATAATGCTGCAAATCAACAGTGTTTCCTCTTACAGTACTCAGTTACTAAGATATTCTGCGCTTTAAGGGACGAGAGGAGAAGTAAAAACAACATTTGTAAGCCTCAACCACGTCTCTCCTGGGGCCGGAACCGTTTTGTTTACCATGCCATTAATGATTGGAACACTTAACCAGATGAAATTAAAAAAACAGTTCCAACGTTCAAAATTATTAACTTTAACTTTGTGAAAATTACGTAGAATAGCTACGTTTTTAGATTTTTAGCTTTAAACTCTTTAGTATGCAGCGCCCCTCTGAAAACTACATAAGTGACGTGGGCTACCTTTTAAAATTGAGAAATGGATTGATTGATAGATTGATTGATAGATTGATTGATAGATTGACTGATAGATTGATTGATAGTTAGATAGATTGATTAATAGATTGGTTGATTCATTGATAGATAGATAGATAGATAGATAGATAGATAGATAGATAGATAGATAGATAGATAGATAGATAGATAGATAGATAGATAGATAGATAGATAGATAGATAGATAGATAGATAGATAGATAGATAGATAGATAGATAGATAGATAGATAGATAGATAGATAGATAGATAGATAGATAGATAGATAGATTGACTGACTGACTGACTGACTGAGATCCTGGATGTACTCCTGTGTTATAATTAAAAATAATTTTTAAAAATCATTAAAATGCCATGTGACCATATAAGTAAATTGCTTGTGGCTCTCGTACTAATTAACGTTAGTTCTTTGTTATATTTTGATGACATAAAAATCTTGTAAAATTCATATTGAATCAGTTCCAGAAAGAAATGAGTACACTGTTAGTGATGTATGTACATAAATGGTATTGGAATATTTTCAGTCAGTTTGCCCACAAGAAAATTATATACCACTCCCCTCCTTTTCAAAAATAAATTTACATAAAGGGTATGACATTACATGATGCCCCCTGCTTTTAAAGCCCCTCTCCTTCTCATAATTACATGTATTGCACAGCCTGAGAAAATGTTAGGACATGTAGCAAGAAAATGCGTTTTATTGTCAAGTTCTAAATGTTGAAAAACTTGCTTCTCTTCACAGTGAATGCAGCACTCGTAAAACAGAGCTAGAGGAAAAACTGCAAGCCATAAAAAGGATGGCAAATTTCTTTTCGAATGATCTGCGGTACAAGGATCTGATGGAAAAAGCCAAAAAATGTCAGGAAAATCTGCGTCGAGTGCGCTCACAGAATGACATGAACAAGGCAGTGCCCCAGCCGCCCCTGTTTCCCATTCTAGACTTCAATAGCAATGAGTTTCCAATATGGGAGGCTTCTGAAGAATTAAGCTGTGATAAGGTCGTCACAGAGACAGAAAACTGGGAAGAATGCACTGCAATCATGGAAATTCTCTTTGATGACGTCACCCCAGGGACAGAGAATTTGGAAGAAACTGCCAAAATCTCCAAAACCTTCCTTGATGAGGTCATTCCAGAGATACAGAATTTGGAAGAAACTGCCATAATTACACAAACATTTCTTGTCATCCCAGAGACAAAGAATGTGGAAGAAACTGCCAAAGTCTCGAAAACCTTCCTTGATGAGGTCATTCCAGAGACAGAGAATTTGGAAGAAACTGCCATAATGACACAAACATTTCTTGTCATCCTAGAGACAAAGAATGTGGAAGAAACTGCCACAATCTCGAAAACCTACCTTGATAAGGTCATTCCAGAGACAGAGGATTTGGAAGAAACTGCCATGGTAACACAAACATTTCTCGTCATCCCAGAGACAGAGAATGTGGAAGAAACTGCCAAAGTCTCGAAAGCCTTCCTTGAGGAGGTCATTCCAGAGACAGAGAATTTGGAAGAAACTGCCATGGTTACACAAACATTTTTTGTCATCCCAGAGACAAAGAATGTGGAAGAAACTGCCACAATCTCAAAAACCTTCCTTGATGAGGTTATACCAGAGACAGAGAATTTGGAAGAAACTGCCATGGTTACACAAACATTTCTCGTCATCCCAGAGACAGAGAATGTGGAAGAAACTACCAAAGTCTCGAAAGCCTTCCTTGAGGAGGTCATTCCAGAGACAGAGAATTTGGAAGAAACTGCCATGGTTACAGAAACATTTCTTGTCATCCCAGAGACAAAGAACGTGGAAGAAACTGGCACAAGCTCGAAAACCTTTCTTGATGAGGTCATTCCAGAGACAGAGAATTTGGAAGAAACTGCCATGGTTACACAAACATTTCTTGTCATCCAAGAGACAGAAAATGTGGAAGAAACTGCCAAAGTCTCGAAAGCCTTCCTTGATGAGGTCATTCCAGAGACAGAGAATTTGGAAGAAACTGCCATGGTTACACAAACATTTCTTGTCATTCCAGAGACAAAGAATGTGGAAGAAACTGCCACAATCTCAAAAACCTTCCTTGATGAAGTCATTCCAGAGACAGAGAATTTGGAGGAAACTGCCATGGTCACACAAACATTTCTCGTTATCCCAGAGACAGAGAATGTGGATGAAACTGCCAAAGTCTCGAAAGCCTTCCTTGAGGAGGTCATTCCAGACACAGAGAATTTGGAAGAAACTGCAGTAATTACTAAAACATTTCTTGTCATCCCAGAGACAGAGAATGTGGAAGAAACTGCCAAAATCTCGAAAGCCTTTCTTGATGAGGTCAATCCAGAGACAGAGAATTGGGAAGAAAATGCTACAAGGACTGACACTTTCTATAATGTGGTCATCCCACAGACAGAGCATTTGGAAGAAATTGCCTCAATGATGGACACTTTCTATGATGTGGTCATCCCAAAGACAGAGAATTGGGAAGAAAATGCCACAATGATGGACACTTTCTATGATGTGGTCCTTCCACAGACAGAGAATTGGGAAGAAAATGCTACAAGGATGGACACTTGCTGTAATGTGGGCATCCCACAGACAGAGAATTTGGAAGAAATTGCCTCAATGATGGACACTTTCTATGATGTGGGCATCCCAAAGACAGAGAACTGGGAAGAAAATGCCACAATGATGGACACTTTCTATGATGTGGTCATCGCACAGACAGAGAACTGGAAAGAAAATGCCACAATGATGGACACTTTCTATGATGTGGTCATCCCACAGACAGAGAATTGGGAAGAAAATGCCACAATGATGGACACTTTCTATGATGTGGTCATTCCACAGACAGAGAATTGGGAAGAAAATGCTACAAGGATGGACACTTTCTATAATGTGGCCATCCCACAGACAGAGAATTGGGAAGAAAATGCTGTAATTATGAAAACTATTCTTTAAAAAATGATGTGTTGACGAGTGAAAAAGTGTGTGTGTTTTGTTGGATTTGCACTTATGCATTATCAGATGTACTGAAAACTATTAGAACTTGTTGCCTTGCTTGACTTTCACAGCTCATGAAGCATTGAGTCATAAGTTGCTGTGAAAGAATTTCTTTTGTAAAATAAATTTTATTACCAGACATCAATGTTTGAGACCTGCAAATTTTGGCTAAAATTTTGTGAGACACACGCTTTCAAAGGGCCAGTCACCACCCCTCATAGCTACCTTTTTGGTGTAAAATGGAGTTAGGCTTAAGTGAACCTACGAAAGTCTGAAATACTACTCAACACTATTATTGAATGTGCAAGAAAGATTCTCCAAGATACACACCACCCTGTATGATCAAATACCACTTCAACATTTTAAAAAGACCAGCAAGAAATGGTTTCCTGTTGGCTGAGCTTCTCACAAACTAAATGGGGACTAAGATTGAGTTAGGAAATCAGGGAACACACCTATATAATCATGCCAATAAGGTGTTGTTGCATTCTTGTGGCACAGAGAAATGCCATACAGTAAGTAAGAAACAGGGTAAAATATTTGTGGACTGGTCAGACACATGACTGAGATAAGTTAAGGCTAGGGTTTCAAAGAATGGGTGAAGCTCCCTCAACAAAAATTCTGATTACCTGATTATCTCCTTCAAACAAATTTTACATACAATAGATGGTTCCTCTCTTTGTTGCAGACAGTTGGTGACCTGAATGAACGATCATACATTTTTCTGGGGGGGAAGGGTGGAGGGTGGGATAAATGCAGAATTGATCAACAATGCAAAGAAGAACTTGCTCTCAATTGTTTTGATGAGACCAACCAATGGCAGCTAATATTATGCAACTGATTAATAAAGGAAAAGAACAAAAAATACCTCCAAATTTCTCAAGTCATTATCACTCACCAACTCACAGATATATCTGGTCCTCTTTCAAGAAGGTGGCGAGATCCACATGGTCATCATCTGCACCATCTCCCTTGACCATCCAGAGGGGACTGGAATGTGATGTTGTTGATTGTAAATCAGGCATATTCCATGTCATATGGGTTGCTTTTCATGCAGTAGTGACTCAATTGTAAATTACCTAGAATTAATAGAAAAAAATTCCTTTAAATTGTTATTTCTTAAAACCTCAATATTTAAAGCAACATCATTTTTGGCCTGGAAATGTTTACTATTAAAATATCTTTGACTGATCACATACTTTCTTATGGCACAGCAAATTAAATGTAAAGACAACTCATAATAAATTAAACCAGTGGACCTCAAAGCACATACACGTGATATGGGCATCTGTTCCAACACCTACATGTACAGTAACTTGTTTGAGACTATAGTGAAGGTATCAGTTTACAAACAATGACATCACCCTAAAGACATATGCATTTGTCTGGTTGCTTGTGTTTACTACATGTACGTGGCGTGTGGGGGTGATTTTAGAAGTTTGTGCTCTGAATGCATGAAAAGTTTGGATTCCACAGCATAATATGATCAATACAAAAGTAAGTTGAAGTGGATTTAATGTAGCTGAACAAATTCCAGACCCATTCAGTATCAGGGAAGGTTAGAAAAAGATCTTGAACTATGGCCTGATCTTATGGGTTGAGACATCTTTGTGTTGCCTAAATATGGCAAAATAATTGCATGTGAAAATTAATGAAGACTGTAAAATTGTTTGGTATCACTATATTTATTTACTGAAAGTGTGTGAATGTGAGAGATTTGAAAGTTTTTAACTCTTTCCATAACCCGCCCTACATGTATATGCACCCTTCACAAACAACGGCAACATTCAACCTCCATACTACTTAATTGCTTTTTTACTTTTGGCAAAGCTGGGTGTAGCGACCAGAGAGGGTGATGGACAAAAGACTGACCCCCTAATCCATGGACTACCCTAATGGACTACCCAAATGGACTACCCTCAAATGGACTATCCCTCAAAAATGCTATTTCAGATGAGTGGTATGTTAAGAAGCTGCAATTATATCCTTACACTGCACGGAGGATGCTTTTCTTTTCACTCCACATCGCCTTCAGCCGCCATTTTGAATAACTATACTGAATAAAACAACGGCTGTACACAAAAAGTGTAGACTCAAATCAAATCAATTATTCTGTGGACAACTCAGTCTTCCTCCCATGTGATTCAGTAGCTCAGTCTTTCTTGAACAGACGAAATGATCTTCAGGATGTTACTCATGATTTGTTTTGCTTGTTTTGTGGTGAAAATTATGGCATAGAAGCAGCTAGTCTTCTGGTTTTTTCCTGAGTGTATCAAAATGAAATAGAAATGGGAATGAGGATAAAGCTATGGGACAGCAAGAAATTCCAATGACTACGCTACAAAAATTCAGAGTGGAGTGGAAGCAGTAGTATTCTTGGCTGGCCTGGACTATAATTATGTGGAAATTTTTGTGGTTTTGCGAGAGTCAGTATATGGTAGTCTATCGAAGCTTCCTCCTCCTTTGTTACTGGAGTATGGACCAATTTTGAAACAGTACAGTTGGACAAATCATCAACAAAGTCACTATTAAACCCACTATGCCACAACATCCCAGAGACTGTCCCTTTAGCAACAGCAACAACAACAATAACAACAACAACAACAACATCTTTATTTTCTAAATAAACGTTTTCGGAAAAGAGTTGTCTGGATTGGATCAATTTTATTCACTATAGTTATTCAAAATGGCGGCTGAAGGTGATGTGGAGTGAAAAGAAAAGCATCCTTTGTGCAGTGTAAGTGCAATGTATATAATCGCAGCTTCTTAACATACCACTCATCTGAAATAGCATTTTTTAGGGGTAGTCCATTTGAGGGTAGTCCATTTGGGTAGTCCATTACGGTAGTCCATGGACTAGGGGTCAGTGTTTTGTCCATCACCACCAGAGAGAGCTTTCAAGCAAGTGAAACATTTATTTGTGCTTGAATTTCCAACATGACTTTTGGTATGCATCAGCATTTAAATTTCCTTCAGTTTTGCGATGTAGCATTCTAGACTTGTACTATTCTAACTAAACCATCAAAATCCACTTAGGTGCTCACAAGAAAGCTCTAAAACAACAGATTTTCAATCTTAGTGTGCCTTGATGTAGCCCATGTAATATAAACAGTCCACGATACAGTCATTTGAAACTCATTATTTCTGCTTGATTGAAAAATCACCAATGCAACAGTTGCATCTGGAAAGAGCACCCCAAAATTAGTGTTTTGGCCAAGTTTCAGAAATTTATGAAAAAATAATCCTAAACTGAAGTGAAGTGACAATCAATTGAAGAACACTTGAACTTCATAGTTATATATTTCCTTGACTGTTATCATCACATTATGCCTACAAGGATCGTGTTAAACTGATTGTGAGGTCACTGATATCTTCACTACAGGCGTCACATGTGATATATAAACAATAGCCTCCAGTTGGCGGGAAAATATTCTTGGATATTTGTCCACAGACATTATCTGTTCCCAAGAAGCCAACAGTTTACCGAGGGGATACTGTAGCTTGAGGAAAACTGTGAGCTTCAAGGAACAGATAATGCCTAAGAACAAATAATTCTCACAACATGCACAATTTTGAAAATCGGGGAATATCATTCGGATATTCCCCAGTTTTAGCCGGGGCAAATTCAGTCACGTGACGCGTTTGGACATATTTGATTGATTATAAGGGCAAAGTATGGAAATTAAAACCTAGCTAGTACACTATATACTTGTCCTGCCTGATCCGGCAACAGCCCCATCCCCCATTCAGCCCTTAAATATAAGCCTCCTAAATATTCGAGCTTATTACCTGAACTGTGCTGTGTATGGTCGTTTTATCAACTTCAAGAATGTTTTCTCCAGTGAGCAGTGCTGCGAGCACAAAAGGGAAACAAACAACTTTGTACTCACCTCGCTTAAATCAACCAGCTGACGTCTCAACAAGCCACTGTCGCAGTGCTGTCACTATTCATCGTTTTGCTAAGTCGAGGCAGCAAAAATAGCTTTCAAAATTAAAAGCGCATTGACTCAGTTGAGTTCGGTCGCCATTTTGGAATGAACGCGCCTGAAAGACTGGAAACCAATTAGTCCCCAACTCGTCCGCGATACAATCGACTTCAATAAAAAAAAAGAAATTAAAAAATAAGTCGAAAACCATTCAGTGGATAAAGTTAAGAAATCTGATCTTATAGGAAATAGATAGAGAAGACACTTTTCCAAGTTTTAGGTTTGTGCGCTTTCCCAGACTGCAGATATTTGTCGAAACGTTTCGCAGAAATTTACAGAGCCCAGTATGGAAACGCCATGTTAGTGCACCAATATGGTGGCCGGACAATGGAACTTACTTTTGCTATCTAGGCGACTGATTATCTGTACTGAACAAACAAACATTTGCATAAGCACTTTCCCTTATGATCTAACTTCTGAAAAAGCTAAAAATCCTGAGATAGGTAAATATGTTTCGACAAATGATTGTAGCTTTGTGTCACGCACCGCCATAACTCTGAAATTAACTGATACGCTGGTTTTCAAACGAAGCACACTATTGGGCTGCAACATTGTAAACAGATATAAATTTACCCCCCCCCCCCCCCCACCCCTGTTATGCCTGATGGAGATAAAAACTTTGATGGCTTTTTAGTTTTCGATTTTAGAAAATGATGACGTCACATGAAAACGATACACACTTTGGTTAGTAAGACTAGCATCTATCTTTAAAAAGAAGTTAGTTTTGTAAAAGAACATCAACGCGGTCTATAAAGGCTAGTGGAAGGAGCAAATTAAAATTTTCACTCCGAAGAACCCATTATTTTATGACCTTTTCAAGCACGTGCGATAATATTTCAAATTATGACCAGTGAATCATTTTGGAAATCCGATCATACCAGAGACATATGACAAATCAACATGATATCGATCAGATCTAGTTGAAAACTAGCAGCAAAACTTTACATAAGTTCAATGTACTTTCTTCCGAAAAAAAATCTACCTACGGTTTTCGTTGAAACTAAAACTTATCGATCTTGAACTCAGAATTGTGAGGGTGGTAAAGGGGAGATATAGATCACGTTTCACGGAAAATAAAGCAGCCCTTTCACAATTCACGAAAAATACAACATTGGAATTTCACGCTTCACGGAAAATAAAAGAGAACGTTTTGGAAAATCACGGTTCACGGCGACTATGGAAATCACGATTCACGAGGAAAAAAAATGGCTATTTCTCATTTCACAGGAAATAAAACGGGCCGATCACGGGTCACGAAAATACCCTTTACCACCCTAAATTGTTTTGTCAATTACAAAATTTACCACCGGAATTATTTCACATACATGTAATTTTTTATGTAGTCACTCGCAATGCTACAAATGAACGTTCTACAACAAAACCGTAAATTACACTCACACGAAAAATGCTGGGAATAAAATCTTCTGAAACAGGGGGTAGGTACAAATCCTTTATTACTGCAAGCGGTTGGACTTCGTATTGTAAAATTGTTTTTAAAAGTTGTTTTCACGTCCTATTCACTCAGGGTATATATGTCCATATGATGTATGTATGTATATGTCCATATGATGATTTCTAAGCATGATTTTGACAGGCTAAAAACATATATCCAACTACAATCGGTGGACTTAATAGAATAGTACCCGCAAAAAAACCAAAAAACCAAAAAAACAATCCGGGATATATAAGTCGGAATACTGAAAATTTGTAAATCTATTATGTTTGATGGGGATATCACTGGACGCGAGAACGCAAGAGCCTCATAAATAATTGGTTTCCGACTCATATGGTGCGGGTAGCTGTGCATCAATTTCCTTTTTGGCTTTTCACTATGATCTTTCTGCTGGTACGTAAATAAAATATTAATTATTCAAACCAGCCTACCGAATAAAATAAAAACATTCGTTCATGCTCTTACATGTAATCTCGTCTTTCATGAAATAGCCAATTCGGGACACTGCGGGCTTCGTTACTCGATTTCAAGATATATGGAATGACTATTTAATCAGTGCCTTGAATATTAGGAGAAAAAGATTATCAAACAAAGGAAAACAAGGAGAACGTTAATGACGAAAGGAACAATTTCAAATCTATAATGACGAGGAAGGTTATATTAGAAAAAGCAGAGGAAATTAAATGAACAAAAATGGACAGAAAAGTGGTGCCGGAGGCTTCTTAGTTTTTAATCAAACACGTTTAGTAAGTTCACCAATTTTTTTACAATCACGGAAATTTATGTTCGACAGGAAAGTACAAGCGGTAGTGGTTATTTGCAGAACACTGTTTTCATTAACACTTTTTTTAAATCTTCAAATGTGACAACGTTCAATATATTTCCGAGAGCTAACGTTGTGAGAAATGTATGAGGATCGGTTCAAAAAATTATAGCTTTGGAAAAACAGCGGTTTTAGCACCTGTGTTTCTTTGTTTCTTCTAGTGTCACGTGATGCCAACATATAAGAGTCCAGGATGAGAGGGTTTTGATACAAAACTACTTCACACCTAACGTGAGAAGCACAAGCTTTACAAAACGCAGTTGTTTTTATTACTTTACAACCATAGCCTTCTTCCATGTCAAATCTGGAAGAGCTGCTGAAATTTCACAACGCACGGTTAGCCCGCGAACTTGAGTCCCGAACAACGCCCGTGATTGTGGCGGAGTCTGGTCTGATAGCATTCGTGGCCCTGTGCGCTTCTCTGGGAAACACGTTGGTGTGCGTTGCGATTGCTCGAAACCCTCGCCTTCACACGCCGACTAATATGTTGATCTTTGCTCTTGCCATGACCGACATAACCATGTCGATTGCTACAATGCCTTTGACCGTGGGCGTCCTCATATCAGGACGCTGGATTTACAGCAACGAAGTCTGTCAATTCCAAGGCTCGTTTCCTCTGACCCTGGCGGTCGTATCTTTACAGTTAATGGTGGTCATTTCCGTGAACAGATACCTGCGTGTGGTTAAACCCAACCTGTGTCGCCGAGTCTTCACGACGAAGAAGTCGATTGGTTTCGCCGTGATGGTGTTTTGCTTGGCGTGTTTTCCAACTCTATCCCCGATGTTTTACTCTCGAGAAGGCTACATGTTTCACCCGGGAAAAGCGTACTGCGCTTTCGCCATGGAACAGAATTTCATCTTCGCTCTTTGCATGGGATTGGCGTTTATAATATCACCCTTTATTATCATGTCGTGCCTGTATTGCCGTATCTGTTTCTCGGTGCGGAGGACGGTGTTTCCAAAAGAAAGCAACTCGAATGCAGAAAACCAGCAACGAACCGCACACGTGCAAGAAGTGAAAGTGACCAAAACGCTGGCCGCTGTTCTTGTTGGGTTCTCGTGTTGTTGGCTTCCTATTAGGGCTATCGACCAAATCGACATGAACAATGGAGCACCAATGCTTCCCAGACAGGTTTATTACTTTTACGGTTTGTCAATCTACATGTCGTCAGCCATAAACCCAGTGTTGTACGGCCTCATGAACCGCTCGTTCCGGGCGGAATATAAAAGAACGATCACTTGCAAGAAGGCTTGACTTTCTTCACTGATTTCACCAACAAATTTGCATCACAGAACTCAAATATAAACTGGCTTTGACTAACCGAAAATGCGCTTAGTTTAGTACATAGCCGGTCTGTGCATTGAATTTTCTTGGCAGTAATGTTGAGAAAAAACTGTTGCAAGAGCAGATAAGAAACTGAAAGAAACTTTAAAACTATATTAAGCCAAAGAGCGCGTGTATTTGCTTTAGTGATATCACCTGTATTATATGTTAAGTGTGTTTAAAGCCACATGAATACTGCATGAGTTATTCGTAGCCAGTTTTATTTCAGAGCTGTTATTATTGTACTTAGAACCTTAATTTGTTAAGGAGGTTTCCATCTACATGTACCTACGAAAGACAAAGCGAAGAAGGAAAAATTGAAGACCATTATAACTGATCTTCAAATACGAAAACGAATGTAATTTGAGGCGTCAGGTAAAATATTGACTTTATACGTTTCTATTGACATTTTCAGTGCTATTGCTGGGAGCCATTTCACCTGCAGTACAGACATCGAGTTTATTTGACTTTGTTTTTAAATGTCAGCTCCTTCAAACACTTAAGTTTACACGGTCCTATTCCTTTCTGGATTCAATATAACTGATCGGCCCATAACAAAATTTGTTGATGTCTAAAAAGTGTTTATCTGCTCCTCGGGGAAGTTGAAATATCAAAAAATAATTTTTGCAGCGTAGAAAAACCCGACATTGAAGAATCGACCTCTGAAACTGTCATGCCGTTTAATTTTGACAGATTAAAAGAGTATTTTTCAACAGACAATTATTATCTGAAGAAGAATAGTTGTCTTTCACCAAGGGCCAAATTAAATTGAAATTAATTTCCTTGCCAAGAAAAACCAAACAAAGTAACATAGAAGTAACAGGAGTATATTTTTTTTGTTTCTCAGGAGTCAAATTAAGGGCACGAAAATGTTAATCAGGCATTTTTTTTTTTCCACTCCGGGCATTAAACTATATTAGATAAAGAGAAAGCGCAAAATATAAGCCTGTAAAGTTGCACTGAAGAGTCGCATTTTGTTTTCGTTTCTCGCACGCGCCTTATGCGATCAGTAGGATTTTCGGATGATGCGAGATATATTTCAAAAACTAGGAGGCGAAATACTAGAGAACGACATAATAATGGAGTAAATTAATCCCTTATTCGACGATTTAACATATAATACGCATGATATTTTACTCATTGCTCGCAAACATAATTCGGGGCTCGAAAAAATTCTGCGTAATTCGCCACGTTTCTGCGCTCTTTAAGTGTTAAACCATCAGATAAGGATATCTGCAGTGACTGACGGATTGAAATGTTTAATTTCCTTGGAAATCTTCCAATTCGTTTATTTCAATGAACAGTGCTTGCATCGAAGGGCCAACTTGTACAACTGTTGAAACTCAGCTAATCCCACGTAAAAAGTTATCGATGTCGTTATTTACATAACAACAACATACGAGTTATTTGCCAAAGTTGACTTTTAGAAAGGGTCCTTTATTGATGTCCAAACCTAAATATTAGCTAAATTGAAAACATCTAAAATTGCAGAACGTACTCTTAACAAACGCTAAAATGTTGTGTACAGCAATTGAAACCCGAAAAAGCTATACTAAATATGTAACGAATGGAAGCAAAACAAGATTTGAAAAAACACATGATATAAAAGAGTTACATCGAAAGAGGCGATCTTAAATAAATTGCTTTGTAGTTCATTTACTCCACCTAAATTTGACTGGAAGAGACACTCAAGACGCGGAAGAGAGTCAGGTTTATTTGAAAACAAGTAAGTACTGGGTTAAAAGAGCTTTCGAAAAGTTTATTTGGATGTTTTTAATCCAGGGGCAGGACCAAACAGGACATTCAGCTGCAGTTTTCAGAGCGACAAAGGCGTAAACTTAAATTCGACCCCAGTTTGGAATGGCTTAGTACGGGAATATCTTTTCCCTTCAAGAATTGAAGTCCATGGATCACGCGTGCACCACGCGCGACAAGACCAGATGACTTAAACTCGCCCGAAAATTCTTGTTGTCCTTGCTTGTTTTTAATTCTAACTACAGTAATCGCTTATTTGGAGGAAAAACTGACGCTTGAAAATTTACTCAACAAATTTGACAATGTTTTTAATTTGTGCACACAGTGGAATATTGAAGGATATTATTTTTAGCACCTTCACATCGGAAAGCAAGCGTTCCGCATTTTACGACATCCTTTTTTATTAGTCAGTACACTCATTTCCTATGTTTAACTGGGTGATAAAAATCAACAAGAAACACTGATAAAATTGTGTCAATGAAAGTTGAGTCTTACTGACCAAGGGTATTATTGGCCACAAAAACGATATGATCAGGGGCCCGTTTCTCGAAAGCCCCGGAAACTTTTCGTGCCCGCAAAGCCATTTTTATTTAATCGGTATTTAAAGACAGAGAGGTGTATACGCCTGAAACTTTTTGTATGAAGAGAACATCTGTTCGTGTTAAGAATATATGAATAAAACAGCTCTGTAGTCAAAGGTTTGAGATTTTGCTACGGCTTTTCGGATGCGAAAACTTCTCGGGACCTTCAAGAAACGGGCCCCTTTTTTGGGTATCTACGATATCCGGGGCCGTTTTAATTTCGGTTCTTGTTTTGGTCACAATTCGGGCATAAATTATTTAGACTTTTCTGAATTTATAAATAGGTATTCGGTATATCGGGATAAATTAAAAGTATAAAAGTATCGATGTATACATACATACATACATACATACATATATATATATATATATATATATATATATATATATATATATATATATATATATATATATATATATATATATATATTCATTAAATGTAGTTCAGGACTTCAGGAGTGATTCATCGTTTTATTGCTACAGACCTGTTTCGTATGGTCAACAAGTGACCACACTCATCAGGCAACATCAACGAATGACCGGTTAATTTAAATGCTGGCGGTTAAATACAAATTCAAATAGTTGCCATGGTGCTGATTATTGCGTTACGTTATCTTAAGGTTTTTGAGTACATATTTGTTTCTGTGAGGGCACGAAGTTGCTAATTCATTACGTTTGTTGAGGCTACATAGGTCTTTCCTGCAGATTATTAGAAATTTTTCGTAAAGACATAAACTGCATTTTTTAGTTACGTTGTTGTAAGGCTTGGATTTTCTGAGGACTTTCCATGCTATATTGAATGGTTTCTTGGCGTCTTTCAGTTTCCATACATGTTTTGACAGTTCGGTGCTGTTTCTTTTGTTGACGTGTCGGAAGGATGTTGTATGATTTCTGAAACGTTCTTTGAAGTTTGTTGCGAGTCCTACGTATGATTCTGTTTCTGTGTCGGTTGTTACGGTTGCTTGGTATACCACGTTCGTTTCAAGGCATTTACCTTGAAGGGGGCATTCGTCTTTTGTTCGGCAGTTGCACTGTTTGTTGGGTTGTTGTGTTGGGGCTGTGTTGTAATCGGAGAGGAGTGTTTTGTTGTGTGACGAGATAATGGATTTCATGTTGGGCATGCAGGAGTAGCTAAGCTTGAGCGTGTGTCTGTTGAAGATCTTGTTAAGTGGGTGGTTCTTTGGGAAGCATTTGTCGACTATGTGGAGGAACTTCTTTCCTAGGTTGGTTTTGACGTTGGAGTTCCATGGGGGATTGTACCAGGTGATGTTTCTCTTGCGGTTTCTCCTCGGTGTTTGTATGGGCTGATGGTTGTATGTCAATTTGTAGGTGTATCCGCTTTCATTTAGAGCTTTTTGGTACGGGGGTATGGCTTCGTCGAAAACCTTTTGGCTTGATGAGATGCTTGTTAGCCTTTTGTTTATGTTTTCTGGGATGTTCTTTAGTAGTTGCGGGGGGTGTCCCAACACAACAACCCAACAAACAGTGCAACTGCCGAACAAAAGACGAATGCCCCCTTCAAGGTAAATGCCTTGAAACGAACGTGGTATACCAAGCAACCGTAACAACCGACACAGAAACAGAATCATACGTAGGACTCGCAACAAACTTCAAAGAACGTTTCAGAAATCATATAACATCCTTCCGACACGTCAACAAAAGAAACAGCACCGAACTGTCAAAACATGTATGGAAACTGAAAGACGCCAAGAAACCATTCAATATAGCATGGAAAGTCCTCAGAAAATCCAAGCCTTACAACAACGTAACTAAAAAATGCAGTTTATGTCTTTACGAAAAATTTCTAATAATCTGCAGGAAAGACCTATGTAGCCTCAACAAACGTAATGAATTAGCAACTTCGTGCCCTCACAGAAACAGATATGTACTCAAAAACCTTAAGATAACGTAACGCAATAATCAGCACCATGGCAACTATTTGAATTTGTATTTAACCGCCAGCATTTAAATTAACCGGTCATTCGTTGATGTTGCCTGATGAGTGTGGTCACTTGTTGACCATACGAAACAGGTCTGTAGCAATAAAACGATGAATCACTTCTGAAGTCCTGAACTACATTTAATGAATATACTATGCTCCTCTAAGAGTTGAGCGCTTTTTGAAATCCATTCACCACAAGGAAATAGAATTTATATATATATATATTTATTTATTTATTTATTTAGAAATTTGAGGTATATTGGTATCAAATGGGGGCAAATATTGGGGTTTATATGGGGTATATTGGTGTCTCATTAACCACCCCCCCCCCCCGCCTTACCCTTCTCCAAGGCCAGACATGACAGATCGTGGAAACAGGTCTAGGGATTAGGCCATATCGGTCCAAAGATATCGGTCTTCTCAGGTTGTTGCGTGCGCGCGAAAACTGGAAAGCATTCCGGGTAAGAGCCCTGGCCAGGGACATTGTGTTGTGCTCCTGGGCAAGACATTTCACTGTCTGTCTCCACCCAGTTGTATAAATGGGTGCCGGAGAATTTAATGCCAGGGGTTAACCTTGCGATGGACTAGCATGCCATCCATCCCATCCCAGGGGGGAGTAGAAATACTCCTAGATGCTTTATGCAACGGAAAACGGGATGGACCACTTGGCCCGACGCGGACCTTCCATTTTAACCTAACCGCGCGTTGTTATAGTTCAGCGGTCCGTGAGACCATTGCACCGTTAAAACTAAGCTCATTCAGATTGTATTCTACAGGGTTTGTGTTGTGTATGTGGTGGCTGGTTGTAGTGTATCAAAATTAATCACGAGCACTTATATGGTGTTTTGGGTCGTCACGTACTGGATCGTTTTGGGAAATTCTGACAAGTATTTAAAGGATGAAAATTCTTGGAATGCTGCTATCCAACCTTTTGATCACCAGAAAAAATTAGAAGTCACCGAAAGTTCTGGTTAATTAGAGTTATTTTCGGACAGATTATGCCTCCATGGCACAAAAGACAAACTGATGACAAAAATTCCGATATCAACATTAATCTTGAGTAAACTTCGAGATATTTGAGTCCTCGAACCCCAATCTTTTCACCTAAAAATCTCACAGAGCATATAAAGGTAGCTAAGACAGTATTGATGTTAAAGAATGCCAAGATCTCCAAAACAGGTTACAATGTAAAGTCCCGCGCTGGGAACTGTTAAACTGCCTGAGTTTAATAATGTTCAATTTTGACTTGTCTCAGTTCTTGGCTTTTGCTAGTTTACTAGTTCTTACTGTAATAGTAGTAGTAATCTTTAACGAGGACACCAACATTACAGTAGAAGGGTCCTCGACTGTGCGCAAAAACAATGTCCCTTGTACAAAGGCAATGATAAGATAATGGTTACTTATTAAAACAAAGTTATGCGGCAAATTTAGCGGACCCTAAGCATTGTAGTCTGTCGTCAGAGGTTAAAGTCTTTAACCAATCACTCGTGTAGCAAATATTGAGCCTTGCCATGCATAACCTTACACAATTAGCATGTTTGATTGCTGTGTAATAATCAGACAACCGAACCGCAACGTTCTCGAGTATTCATCTGTCTTTTGAAGACTCGTGTTCTCTATTCAGTGTCTATTGTGGGATAAATCGAATCGAAGCTCCTTTTCCTCGCCTCATAGCAAAATTTTCACAAACAGGTAAGAAATGACAAGGATTGAGGGTTCGCTTATGTATTCTATAGGCGCTCGCGTCGAGGGCGTCTGTTTGCGTTTATAATTCAAATATTTCAAAACAAGTCAAAAAATGCTGGAGAAACCTTGATGGCAATAATCGAAAATGGAGGAAATTTGCAGTCTTTACTTAAAGCTAAGACTGTGACTGTGTATAAGTTATCTTACTTTCAAGGGCATTTGGTGAATGATTAAACCACATTAGTGTAACATCTGATGTTTTTGAAAGACACGTATTTTAGACACGATATGGTTCACTAGTTTCTACTCTACTCATAGTTCCGCTTACCTCTATGAAATTCTGATGCTAGAAACACGTCTCAAGTTTAGTAACAGACAGACATTATGGATCAGCCGTCCTGTTTAGGGTATACGACCCCAGTGATAAGATATGGCTATCTTTAAAAAGAGGAACGGGGAATCGGGGAATGGGAATGGGGAATGGGGAATGGGGAACGGGGAACGGGGAATCTTTAAAATGGGGAATCTTTAAAAGCGGGAATCTTTAAAATGGGGAATCTTTAAAAGCGGGAATCTTTAAAATGGGGAATCTTTAAAAGCGGGAATCTTTAAAACGGGGAATCTTTAAAAGCGGGAATCTTTAAAATGGGGAATCTTTAAAAGCGGGAATCTTTAAAACGGGGAATCTTTAAAAGCGGGAATCTTTAAAACGGGGAATCTTTAAAAGCGGGAATCTTTAAAATGGGGAATCTTTAAAAGCGGGAATCTTTAAAATGGGGAATCTTTAAAAGCGGGAATCTTTAAAATGGGGAATCTTTAAAATGGGGAATCTTTAAAATGGGGAATCTTTAAAATGGGGAATCTTTAAAATGGGGAATCTTTAAAATGGGGAATCTTTAAAATGGGGAATCTTTAAAATGGGGAATCTTTAAAAGCGGGAATCTTTAAAATGGGGAATCTTTAAAAGCGGGAATCTTTAAAATGGGGAATCTTTAAAATGGGGAATCTTTAAAATGGGGAATCTTTAAAATGGGGAATCTTTAAAATGGGGAATCTTTAAAATGGGGAATCTTTAAAAGCGAGAATCTCTGGGAATTATTATTCATTGTAATAATATCGCACGCTAAAGCATATCTGTTTAGCGGGCTAGTTAAGCGGTTCAAATCTCGATTCTTACTCTTTGAGATCTGCTACACCGACCGAAGAATTGATCCGCCTGAAGAATTGAACTCCGGACTGTGACGTTTTTAAATCGAGTTTCGCAGCGATAGATATTTGTCCTAGCGTTATCAAGTACTACTGGAAAGACATGCTACTTAACGACAAAAATATGGCACGCACAATGGGTTCTTGGTTTTGTGATAGACTACGCTTGAATTGGCGGCCGAGAGAGCTGTAATGTTTGTTAAAAAGGTGATGTACTTCATGGAAATTGGCTATCTGAACAGTATTAGAAAAAGTACTATTGTAATGTTTATGATTTTCTCACGCTTTTGTGGCAAACTCAGCGACAGATGTTTCTGTTGGTTTCCGGCCAGCATGGCGTCTCCATACAAATCTCTTGAAATGTGGTAAAAAGTTTGTCCGTATATCTTGCATAAGAAAAATGGCTCTGACCTGAATCCAGGCGAGAGTCTTAGCATATTTACTTTCTTTCTTTTCCCAGATTCTGTACTTTATCTATTGAACGGTTTTGATTTTGATTTATTTTGATTTTGATGTATTTTCAGTGGCGTGACACTGAAAACCAGCATACAGTAACTATATCCCGAACGATGTGCCGGCGGTATTTTTTGACATGATTTATCTTAGTTTACTTTTTAAGTCAAGAGTTGAGGAGAATTTACTATTTCATGTCAGTATTATAAGCTATCTGACACAGAAACTCTCATCGGTCGGTTGTTAGATATTTTGGCGGGAATTTCGCGTATAATTCGTCATTGTGTGCTTCATCATACCTCTTTCTACGCGATGCGGTCTTCCGAAGACAACTTCAAAATACCAATTGCTTTTACTTCCAAGAAAAAAAGAATCGGTCGCTTCGAAGATCTTCCGCAGTTTAAGTGGACTGACATCGGCAGACAAGATGTCATCGGGCAAGGGTCATTTGGAGCCGTTTTTGTCACCGAGTACACAAGGAGGAAGGACGGAGATTCTGCCAGGAAAGGTGAAACGGTTGTTGTAAAGAAATTGCTCGGGTCTTCACTCGACTTCATCGATGCGTTCGCCAAAGAGGCTAGGTTGTTGCACGACCTCAAGCACGACAACATCGTTGGATTCAAAGCTGTATGCCACGATCCAGTGGCAGTTATGCTGGAATATGTTTATTTTGACCTTAGCGTTTTCGGAGGAGAAGGCCAGGTCAGCTCACTAAAGGATTTTATGGCTTGCCTTGACACCCACAACTGCGAGGGTATTGAAGGATCCTTCATGACGAAGATCGCGTCCGATATTGCCGCTGGATTGCTTTATTTGCACGAAAGAGGGATTGCCCACCGAGATTTAAAACCAGCCAATGTCCTAGTGAGCAATCATCATTATCGCGAGGAGGAAGATCGCGATAAACTCGCTTATGCGTGGAGTCACCAGCCGGTTGTATGTAAGCTGACTGACTTTGGTGAGAGTAGGTCATTATTTCTTCAAACAAGATCTGTCTGCCAATCGAGAACTTTGGACATTGACAGGGGGACTGTACCCTTTATGGCTCCGGAAATACTTATCGGAGGTGACATTTCACGTGGGGGAGCCACAGTTGAGGATTTACTGCGAGTGGACATGTAGGCCTACGGGATGCTGCTTTTTAATTTATTAAACCCCTGTCTTCATCATCCGTTCCAAGAAGTCCTGAAGAAAGAGGACAATGGTGACACCAAAGAAAAGATTATCCGTTTCCACCGCAAAGGTGAAAGGTTAAAGCCAACTCAGAAGTATGCTAAGAGATGTCAATTGGAGTGGCGCAACGTTTGGAACGTATATCAAGCCTGCACAGTTGTCCAACCGTGTGGAAGACCAGATGCAACAAACGCCCTACGGTTGCTACATCGAGGTACTCGAGTCGGCTGCCTTCAGGGATCTATTCTCCAGGAAAGGTATGAGTTTCTTATTTAACCTTTGCTTTAATGATAGCCCTGTCAGGCAAATTGATGTTACCATGCCAACCACAAATAACAAACACTTCTCTGTGATCACTTCAACTGTGCAGCGTTTCAGCATTTGTATATTGTAGTTCTTTTATTTCTTCTCTCGTTTTGCGTTACGTTTTAATCAGTGTATGCAATTTATTAACTTATAACTAACTGCAAGATAGCGGTTAACAATAAATTAATGCGGTCATTGCGATACGGGTAAAAGACTTGCTAGTAGCTTGGGTTCTCCTTTCAAGTAATATCTGCTGGCGAAAAGTGCGCATTATGATGCATTTAAGGTGGCTGAACACAACCTTTATAGGTTGTAAGGGGCTACCATTCATTGGATGACTCTTTGTAGCTGTAAAGATGCAAAGTTGGCATGCACAGAATATATTCAGTTTGTGTGAAATATCGTGAATTCGTTATAAATGTTTAAGATTTCGATAGTTTATCAGAAAACTGTGTTCAGTCACCTTAAGGGCAATAACCTTCAAGGCTTCCTAGTACGTACACTTGGTTTACCAATTAACAGCAAAAATGAGAGTCAACCGCGAAGTTAATAAGGCTTGTTTGGTGAGCTTCAAACGTCAGTTGATAATGGGGAAGGGATGAGAGGTGAGGAACTGGAACGCACAAATTCTTTTTTTTTAGAGCAGCCAGATACCTGTGCATGATTATGTTGGATTAAGTGAAAACTGTTTCTCCTTTTTTTACCATTCCGATCATCTAGTGCAAGTGTTGCTTTTGCAAGTCAGGAAAAAGGGAACATTATAGAACCGAGCGAGGAAGAATGTTCAGCGTCAAGCCAAAATTTCAACGGTAAAGGTAGGCTTGTTTTATAGTCATTTTACTTAACAATAAGTAATAGTTTTAAAGAATGGAAAAAAATAAGTTTAATGAAATACGATGTATTCAATGATGGCGAAGGGACCCTGGTGCCGTTGTGCGAGAAAATCAAGTCTGTATTGGTTTAGAGCTTTCTTCAAAAAACTAAATTCACACATGACCCACAGAAGGCCAAGCGTCCAGTGCGTATCCCTGTTAGGTTCCCCAGGTCAATCAAATAAGAGTACTGTTACTCCAACCTGGCTGGTTGGCTTGTACATCGTTTGTTTCTTATGCTAATAGATGTATGTAAGTTTCTTCTAATTTACGTAACGGTATTACGTGGCGTGCCAAAGTAGAATTAAACGTTGTCTTCCCTACTTAGATGGTACTCATGCTGAGAACTCGTGGATTCTCTTGAAACAATCCCAGCGAAATAATGGAAACAACAACGAAAGCCAAGATGAACGGGAAATGAAAACAAATCAGAACAGTGTGAATCTTCCGCCGGCGAGTCGAGAGCAGCCCAATTATTCTCAAGGTAAGGTCATGTTGAAAAACCTGAACGCACCGCTTGATTGTGGTATCAAGTGAGTGTAAAACCTTCCGCCACTTTTCAAAAACGGATAGCGCTAAGGTGTAAATCAATTTGCACTTTGAGACTGAAAAGGAGAACCTGGTTTAATCTACTGTATATACACAGGATAAATCACTATCCAGAGGATGAGTTGTGGGGAAACTAATTAAAATTTACCTAACTGTGTGATACTGTTCTCCACTTTGTGAACAAATGGCCCCAGGTGATAGGAAAAACCATGTCTAATACTTACAGAATGACGGTCGAACAGTGGAGAGAGCTGTTTTGGGGCCGGGTTTGGACCCGGTCAATTTGAGCCCTGAATGTAAAACATTTTAACGTAACGTACCTTCTCTGCGGAAGCAAAAGTAGGATATTATCCTTTTCCTTTAGGTTTTGCGAATGCAGGCCACTCCGGGATTCACGTGGGACATTCCCAGCAAAATAACGAAAACAGCAAGAAAAGCAAAGATGAGAGAGAAATAAACAGGAAGAAAAAAGTGGGGGAAAGTCCATCGTCGAGTCAAGAACGGCACAATGAAGCGGAAGGGAAGTGCATGCCGATAAAACTGAACGCAGGTAATGAATAGAAAAACGTGGACAGTTCAATATAGTACTGTGTCAGATGCTTTAAGAGTGTCTTCCCGAACATGCAGGGAACTGTGATCAACGTTGGTAATTGAGGGTGGAGCCTCAAGTTTCTGACTTTCATGATCAATACCATGAGGCTGTTTGTTACGATAACGTAAGCTTCGTTTTTTCGTTTTTAACCAACACTGAAGTATTTCCTTGTTCCTTTTAGCTGTTACGAATGCTGGCCAACCCTGCTTACAGGGAAAACAATCCCAAGGAAAAAATCGAAACGGCAAGGAAAGTAAAGATGAGAGTGCAATAAACAGAAAGAAACCTCCGGCGTCCGGTCAAGAACAGCACAATTATGCGGAAGGTAAGTGTATCGCGGCAAAACACACCTTGGCCCATGTCGACGTAGAAAAACTTGGACATTTAATTATAGTACTGTGTCAGATGCTTTAAGAGTGTATTCCGTTACGTGAAGAGAACTTTGATCAACGTTATTACTTCAGGATAAAGCCTCACGTTTCTGATTACCGTCAAGAACATAACGCTTTATGTTAGGATGACGTTATTTCCGTTGTTTTGTTAGGGAAACTGAAGAATTGTCTTGTTCCTTTTAGATGTTGCGAATGCTGGCCAACCCGGGTTACAGGGAAAACAATCCCAGGGAAATAATGAAAGCAACGACGACAGTGAAGATACCCGGGAAATGAACACCGAGCAAAACAGGGTCAACTGTTCCGCTTCGAGTCAACAACAACACAGTAAGGGTAAGGGTATCCTGGAATAACTATGTGCAAGACTTGATTCACCCAACTCGCAAGTGAAAAAAAATAGAGAGGTGAAAATACTATATCAGATGCTGTAAGAGACTCCTGACAATGAGGAGTACTGTTGTCAGCGATGTAAATACAAGGTGAAAGACTAGATAGCCGAGGATCGTTCCTTTTCTAGGATACCGTTTCGTTCAATTTTTTATCCATACTAAAGCATTGTCCTTTCCCTTCAGACGTTACCAATGCTGGCCAATCCAGGATTCTTGAGGAACATTACCAGCGAAATAGTGAAAACAGCTGCGACAGCAGAGGTGAAAGTAGTATGAATGTTGAGAGGTTGTCGCGTAAGGACCCGTACAATGAAGGTAAGCGTTCAGTTCTAGCACACTAACTCACTTAAATGATTTATAGCAGAATTTTAGTTAATAAGCAGGACATGTTGGTAATTCGTGGTAAAGGAGAATTTTCCCTTGCAAGCTGAGCGACGCTTTTTCTAGTGACGATTTTTCACTGAAAACAAGAACCAAAATAATCAATGGTACCACCTAAAATCGAAGGGAAAAATCTCACAGAAAAAATGATTGTGGATGTGGGCTTTTCATTTGTCTGCCTTTTGCGATGTTGTGGATATATGTTGAAAGTCTTCTGTTTTTCATTTTCTTTTTGGACGAAACATTGCCCCCAAAAAATCAATTTCCTCTATCCATTAGATGATATGACGGCTGTTCACTCATGGCTTCAAGCGGAGCACTCTCAGAGACACGACTTAACTACAAGTGACATAGGCGAAGATGTTAGTGACATTTTTATTGTGAAGATGCCCTGGGAAATGGACAAGACGGATGCGAAGGTAGACAACGCCAACACTGACTCATGTGTAAGTGTCGCTTTTTTCTTACGCATAAACACTATACGGAATTTTAAAGTGCTCAGATTAAATTCTATCCGCCCAAATAGGCCCCTCCTGATTCATTCCTCTCCCTTAGCCCCACTCAGCCCCCTCCCTTCGCCATCGATAAAAAGTTAAATAGCTTGAAAACCGTTCAAGCCATGATCACCAAACTTAGGCCTTCTTTTTCCTACCGAGAAATTGCCCTTTTCCTGTAAAAAAGGATTTAAGAGCAACAATGAATATCGTATGATTGTTAGCTGACAACATCGGGTTTTATTTTCATTTTCAGGCTGATTCATGTAAAGATCATTCAATTACGAGAAAAACAGACAGTCCGTGCACAGTGAGAGAAGTATCAAGGTATGAAACGTCAGGAAGACTGAGCTGAAATGTCAATGACGCTTTTCAACATCATCACAGTATCATCCCTACATAGTATAGCATTGTAGAGTATGGACACGAAGTACATGAGTACTAGTACGAGACTGTATTGCAATAAGAAAACCGGCTATAGACTACTACGTTTCGGTCCATGTCACGGTTTGGGGTGGAGTGGTTGAGTTCTGGGTCGAGCACCACAATAGTGAACAGACTAGAATATCGCAGGTCTCTCAGTAGACTTACCCACGGGTCGCGTTGAGATTTCTTTTAAGCGCTTGAACGTGACATTGTTCTAACCAATGGGACTGAGTATTTAGTACACTATGCACTGATACGTTTTTAACTCGTTTGTTTACAGTGATTGTGAGTCAGAGGATGTCGATATGGAGACCTTACAGCCGACTGGAATTCCATACAAAGGAGATGCCTCTGTTCCCGTTTTCAGTTGGAGTAAAACGGCTTACACCGGCCAGACGTTAGTTAAGCTACTCTTAACGCAGTATGAACCCGAATTTATGTGCGTTTCCCAGCCTGTAAATGTGGAAAATAATGTCTCTTTCCTGGTGGACTGCTCCAAATTACACAACCAAGAAGACCTAAAGTGCGACGATATGGGCGTGTGGAAACACAAAGGGTCGCCGAAAAGATTTTTCTTTGTTGAGAGGAACAGACACAACGATATCATAAGTATTGTGCCTGTTACGGAAAAAGATCATGAGCAGGATAAAGGAGTATACATGCTAAGAAGATCGTATTCCGAGAACGCTTCTGACAGCAGTGTACGCAAGGTGGTCGCGACATTAACAGGTTAGGGCCATTGCTTTTTAATGGTGTATGACGGGCTTATGGTGTATGGGGAGGGAGCCTCTGTTCTGAAAAAGGACCCTTCCACCTTCTCTAAATCAAATTTCTGTACCTGACAACAATGTGATCAATCCAAGTCCAAACAACCCGCACAGAGTATTATGTGCCAGTTTTGAACAGACCTTTAACTATTAAGACAAGACAATACAATATGACAGCGTAAAACTCTAAAGGGCTTAACAAAGTACACAACAGTTTTAAGGTGTGGTTTAACCCTGTGATACGATTCTCGATGTCTTCAGTTCGCCTTGTCGATATTTAGATAATTGACGATTATCCATGATAATTTCATGTGAAAACTTTAGATTTTCTTGGCAGAAGGCTACTTTAACTTATCGATTTTCATGGCCCAATTCCATACCTGGATTCATTTCATTATGTCTAGGTTGTGCTTTACCGACGTGATAGACTCCCTGGTTCTGCAGAGAATATAAACTTAGAATGTCTTTCCGAAAAAGCCACGCACTCTTGTGGTTATTGTTTGACTCAATGATACACACTCTATATTGTCTCGGTAATAATGTACGTAATGCAGGATGTGCTCTTCAATTGACTTAACCGTTTATGGTCTTTTGCTCCTCTTTAGATAACAAGGGCAGGACGTTGCCAAATACAGTAGTACAGTACTTGTTCAAGGGCGAAGAGCATGGAATACGTCTAATTAGACCACACGGAAACGCTAAGAAGAAAAAATCCTATAGGCGTGTGCTATCGAGCACTCGCGATAAACTAAAGGAATCAGCGTTTATCAAGGGCAAGACTGCCAGAGAATCTCTTGATGATGTATATCGTTCAGTGGGAGACGTGACCAAAGCCAGATCCGTGGGACAGCTTCCACGAGGACCAGCTGACTTGTACAATGCGCGTCATTCCGCCAAGAAATCAGCTCCCGAAACCTTTCAAGGTGAGAACGGTGTTACTACAAATGGTACGAAAGAACAAGTCAGCCTGAGTAATGTGTGGACACTCCTAGAGCGTGCCAAACGAGAAGAAGAAGCGTCCAAAGATGCAGTCTTTATTCGCGAATGCTCCATTCACCCAGACCTGTTTCTTGTTTTGGCCAATGACCGACAATTGCAACAGATCAGCCAGTTCTGCACCAACCCAAACGAGTTCTGTGTCTTTGGCATTGATCCAACGTTTAATATCTTTGATAAGAACATCAGCCTTACAGTCACCACCTACCGTAATCTGAGATTGGAGAGCAAAAGCACTAATAAGCCACCAGTGTTCATAGGTCCACTTCTGATGCACCAACACAAAGACTGGAAGACATACTCTAAGTTTGCACATACATTAATTGCGGAGAAACCACAGCTTGAGGGAATATTAGCATGCGGGACTGACGGCGAAAAAGCATTGATGGAGGGCTTCAAAAGAAACCTTCGCTTTGCAGTGTTTCTGAGGTGTTTCCTCCACTTCAAGGACAATATTAAAAGGGAACTTACCAGCAGAGGCCTAGACGAGAAAGTTCGGAAGCAATTCGTAGAAGAGATATTCGGCAAGCAAGAGGGAAATGTTAAATTTTACGGACTCGTAGATTGCAATTCAGAAGACGAATTTGAGACCAAACTCGAAGTGTTAAAAGAGGTGTGGGAAGAAAGGGAAAAGACCTCGGGATCAAAGGGCAGCTCACAGTCGTCGTTCTACAACTGGTTTCGAAAAGAAAAGGTATGAAATGAAATTCTTTTGCACGGTGACGTTCGCAATCTTCAGGAAATTTCCTTTTATTATCATTAAGAAGCTTTGTGATGGTATTTCATGTCTTGAAATCAAAATTGTGCATTTAATCAAGAGTACGGCCATATTGTTGGACCAAAAATGGTCTAAAAGATTCAAACGTATAATATGTCAAGTGAATTCTTCTACGGTTGACGCGAGTGCGCATGTTCTTTGTTAAAGTCCACTCCCGATAACTCCAACTTTCAGGAGAAGTCGACAAAAAATTAGACTTATCCGAAATCTCGACTTCTTGGAAGTTCGGTGAAAATAGCCGGGAGTAAGGAGACAAACAGTTTTTACTGCACAGTGAACATTTTAAACACAGTAAGTGGTAGGAATGTTAAGTGAAAATTGAAAGATACCTCTAGATTATAAATCTGTACCTAACGTAACAAAACACGACCTAAATAGAGCATGCGGTGTACTATTTTGAGAAGAAAAGACGTTTTACGTCATATTTGTGACAAACAACATCATCGTCCACTAGTAAACTATATGGCTACAAAACGTGAAAATGAAATGAAATAATGTTACAGACGCCTGGTCACTGTTTTTTTCCTCGATTTTCTTGAAAGGTTCAAATCGTGATTCGCGTTATAGACGGTAAAAGATAGTATAGTATATACTACATATAGTATATAGTAAAGTATGGTGAAGTACATGAGGCTATGACTCAGACATTCCCATTTTTGGTTTAAATTATAGATATATCTATGGACATACATGTTTTCTTCTGGGCTATGAAATGCTCCTCTCCTCATCGCTCACCTTATATACATCCACATACACACACCGATAATCAAACTCCTTAAACGTGCGTTTGTTTCGCCAGGCCGACGACATGAAGGATTCTATGCTGAAGTCAGTTAGGATTGATGCGGGACTGGGCAACCCTCCATCGGAGTACACCAACAATGACCCTGAGGCAGCGAACTTTATGATCAAGCATGGGCTGCACTTCGATGCCAAGAAACCGCACGAGTTTATCCAAGAGATAAAGAACATTATCGAAACGCAGCAACGTAACGAGGACCGTGCGGTCTTTGGAAAAGGTCCATTCCAAATTCGAGAAGGTTTTAAATATCTTGTCGTCGATGACGTAATGTGGGCACAGTTGACTCATGAGCAACGTATGAGAAAACTGTCCACATTTCTCAAGGCAGAAATAGACGACAGGAAAGACCCCATCCAGGACCCAATGGAAGCAGCGCCCATTGATACTCCTCCATCTCTCACCATCGATGCAAAAAACAGTGGTATAACCACCATACCCGCTGCTATCCTCGAAGCGATGTTCCAGAAGGCGGCAAATTTGAGAGCAACACCAGGAAAGATCATCCCGAAACCTGGGGCAACAGATGGATCTTTCATAGTTGCCGGGGTATGCAACAAAATACACGTTGTTACCCCAGGTAAAGGTGGTTCTTTGGTCTGCGACCGTGGTTGTGTAAACCACTCCACAAAAATGTGCGAGCATACCCTTGCAGTGGCGCAATTCACCGACAAGTTAGAGGGGTTTATCAACTGGTATAGGCGATCAAGAAGAGGTCCTAAGATGCTAGACATGGCCGTTAGCGGAGGTCCAAAATGTGCAGGAAAAAAGCCAAGCAAACGGAAGAGGACAAACGCCAAATCTCAGCCTGTTCACGAAACCGTTGATTTACTTGAAGATCCGTCAACGCATTCTCCTAAACATGCTAAGGAGGATTTCCATGTACTTCACGATCAGCGCCCCTCGATGGCGTTCGGCAATCAATTACATGCAATGCATGTAAATCACCAAAGCAGTGGGTTAGCAACCCTGAATCAGGGCCATACCCCGCCAGGCCTCGACTCAAGTTCAGCCCAGTCTTCTGCTCCCCATAACCCGATCGGTTCGAACAACATTTTGCACCCAGCTGTTGGTCTGTCAAACGGTGGTTTCCTAGCAAGTCACGGTCAGTACCCCTCTTCATTTAATAATCAAAATATCGCATTACCAAGACACTTGGGGGTTCAAAACCCCAGCGTCATTTACTCAAGTCAACAGCAGCAGTGCTATGCAGGTCAAGTTGTTGGAATGCCGGGTCCAAACACCAGTTCTTTCCAGCTAAAGTGGGTAGCAGGTACTAAAGTTACACGATGTTATGGGTGCGGTGGCGACATTCAGAACCCTCCTTTGGGAGCACCAGAAGATATCGTTATAGTGTATAGGGACATTCGGCGATATCGTGATCGATACACTGGTCAGCTACACTGCACAGAAACGCCACAAAACGTCCATTTCCATCTTCGCATTGCCTGCGTGCGCGCGAGATATCCCCATTTTACGGGAAGTTGCCTGTCGGTTCCAATGGAATTTGCAGTACGTTTCGGGGTGGAACACGTTGGCAGGCTCATGTCGGAGTTTGGGTGGACCCCATAATTCCCCTTTTAGATTGCGAAGCATATTTCAAAGTCAAGCCTGGACAAGTAAACTTTTGCTGTCAATAACGCAGCAATGGAGCCATAAATACACAGTAACGGAAATTTTCTTTCATGAAGCTTTTTGCATTTCTTTGTTCAGGGTCGGCCTCGAAGAAGTAGTGGCGGGACAGGGAATCAAATCAGATGGAATTAAGATTATTTATCTGGAGAGTAGAAGGTTTCGATGAAAATTTGAAGTAAAAATTCAGCGAACTAATCTATTACGTCATTACGAAATTGCTTGGGGATAGACACGGCAAAGTTGAGTTGGTCTTGACAATCTAGTGTTTTTGCGGTGTTAAGGCGTTTGATAACGGCTTCCGGCACTAACATTTTGCTGGATCAATAATAGCAAACTTTAAAACAAACTTTTAAAGTGCCTGCATGATACTTCCGTTGTTTGGCTGTTCCGGTTTGTTTTGCAAAATTTGGGAAAATTTTTGTCTAATGTGCTAATGTCCGTTTCATAATTATAGTGACATTATAGAAAATTCATGTCACGGGGCCTGTTTTCGGGTTATAAGCATTTAAATCTAATCGATTATAGTGTTGCTTTAGTACTCTGTTACTTGAAGAAAAAGACATGAATTTTATAACAAATAACTAGGCGTTCGTTTGATACGTTTGGTTTAGCGTAAACTGTAAAGGACTGGTATTATTGATCCATCAAGGTATGAATGCTGGAAATACTATCCGCGGAAATAATTAGCCGCCACCTAAGAAGCAGGCGTTTCGTTATGTCACATACGCAATGCGTCGTATGGCACGCTAAAGATGTGAAATGGTTTCCTACGAAAGGTCTAACACGACATAAGGGCAGGACCTTTGCAGTTAGCATAACTTAGGGGAAAAAAAACGCATTTGTCTATTTTGTCATTTCATGGCACAGTTTATGCATCCGACGCAACCTCGGCGGGAACGGGTCGCAAAAGAATCACCCAGCACATTTCGAAAAGTTTGAACACTGTATAAGACTTGCGAAAAGGTGGCCTTTCACGGCGTGAGGAAACAAAATATGTCAATTGTTTTCCTGAAGTCCTTTATTTCATTTGTAAATAGGAGTCAGTAAACCGATAGACTTATTGTTATAGCGATCAGTCTTACATATATTGCTTTACATGTAGCAGTGCCCAGTGGCTAACCCTTTTAGGGTAATTTTAGACAATGTTTTTTAAGACCGCGTGCAAAGAAAAAAGATAACACTATCATGGCCATCTATAATACGTTCCTGCGTAGGCAATCACATTGCATAGATGTCATTTGGTCACGCACTCAAAACATAGACGCTTAGTTTGCATGGTGCTAGTTATTTAGTTGAATTACATTTCGTGTTCTGTTCGGTTATCAGCAACGTTCTTGTTCGTTAATTATAATAATTTGTAAATTTCAGAGATGTATAAGAAAAGCTGAAAACACGAGTTTTCTTCTTGAGGACAATTTAATGCGGACTTGTTTTAATGAAGAATATGTTATTTATGTGTTTCTGGGGACGCATGAAACTTCCCAGTAACAAGGTGCAGTACAGAATCTGGGAAAAGAAAGAAAGTAAATATGCTAAGACTCCCGCCTGGATTCAGGTCAGAGCCATTTTTCTTATGCAAGATATACGGACAAACTTTTTACCACATTTCAAGAGATTTGTATGGAGACGCCATGCTGGCCGGAAACCAACAGAAACATCTGTCGCTGAGTTTGCCACAAAAGCGTGAGAAAATCATAAACATTACAATAGTACTTTTTCTAATACTGTTCAGATAGCCAATTTCCATGAAGTACATCACCTTTTTAACAAACATTACAGCTCTCTCGGCCGCCAATTCAAGCGTAGTCTATCACAAAACCAAGAACCCATTGTGCGTGCCATATTTTTGTCGTTAAGTAGCATGTCTTTCCAGTAGTACTTGATAACGCTAGGACAAATATCTATCGCTGCGAAACTCGATTTAAAAACGTCACAGTCCGGAGTTCAATTCTTCAGGCGGATCAATTCTTCGGTCGGTGTAGCAGATCTCAAAGAGTAAGAATCGAGATTTGAACCGCTTAACTAGCCCGCTAAACAGATATGCTTTAGCGTGCGATATTATTACAATGAATAATAATTCCCAGAGATTCTCGCTTTTAAAGATTCCCCATTTTAGAGATTCCCGCTTTTAAAGATTCCCCATTTTAAAGATTCCCCATTTTAAAGATTCCCCATTTTAAAGATTCCCCATTTTAAAGATTCCCCATTTTAAAGATTCCCCATTTTAAAGATTCCCCATTTTAAAGATTCCCCATTTTAAAGATTCCCCATTTTAAAGATTCCCCATTTTAAAGATTCCCCATTTTAAAGATTCCCGCTTTTAAAGATTCCCCATTTTAAAGATTCCCGCTTTTAAAGATTCCCCATTTTAAAGATTCCCGCTTTTAAAGATTCCCCATTTTAAAGATTCCCGCTTTTAAAGATTCCCCATTTTAAAGATTCCCCATTTTAAAGATTCCCCATTTTAAAGATTCCCCATTTTAAAGATTCCCCATTTTAAAGATTCCCGCTTTTAAAGATTCCCCATTTTAAAGATTCCCGCTTTTAAAGATTCCCCATTTTAAAGATTCCCGCTTTTAAAGATTCCCCATTTTAAAGATTCCCGCTTTTAAAGATTCCCCGTTTTAAAGATTCCCGCTTTTAAAGATTCCCCATTTTAAAGATTCCCGCTTTTAAAGATTCCCCGTTTTAAAGATTCCCGCTTTTAAAGATTCCCCATTTTAAAGATTCCTGCTTTTAAAGATTCCCCATTTTAAAGATTCCCCGTTCCCCGTTCCCCATTCCCCATTCCCATTCCCCGATTCCCCGTTCCCCTTTTTAAAGATAGCCGATAAGATATTGGGAAATATAATTTCGGACATGTGTTATCTTATATTGTACACCGACCTTGGCATAATATATTTCGATAACTCATTAATGTAACAAAAGCCGAGAATTTTTCACGATTCATTTTGCAAAAGTAATTAACCGTAGTTTATCTCGTTGAATTTTCGAAGAAGGGCTAGTTTGTACACCTTTTATATTCTGAAAATGAGGCTCAAGGTAGATCAAGGTACGCGGCTGAACGTGTGACGATTAGTGAATTTTTATTTCATCGAGTGAACCACGAACCCTCTTAGAGCGGTTTCCGCAAGTAATGGCATTTGTTTTTAAGTCCCGTTTAATTTAGCTGAGCTCTCTAATTTATGTTAAACTCTCTAATTCCCCTAATTGTGAAATTCGTGTGGTCTCAAAGTTAATATATAGCTCACTGCAAAATCGCGAGAAGACTGGGAGAATATGTTAATTACATGTAGTTATTTTAGCGCCGTACGTGAATTACAAAAACACTAGACTAAATAGCAAAAGACCTAAACTGAGGGTCTGTTAGACTCTGGCGGTTTGGCATTTCAAGCCAATTTTGAGTGTCCGTTTTTGGGTACATTCACATTTATCTGGCGGTTAGCTTAAGCTCGCGCCTAGCTCGCGGTTTTCGGTTTTTGCATGTTTTCGCGGCGTCATTCATACAGAGTTAAGAGGCAAAGAAGAAGTCATTTAATAGACACCAAAATTTTTTGTTCGCTGGTTACTGAATAGAGGTAGAAACAATTGTGGCCTCTGTGAGGAGAAATACGGTTATTTAGATAACATATCGAAAATAATTTCTTATTGCTGTTACTAAAGATCGCTTGTTATGATTACCGCTCCATTAGTACGGCAGATTCGGTTTTTAGGAGAAAACGAAAGCGGTTTCGAAGCAACAAAATATGACGGTTCGCGGAAAGTACGAGACTCTAGAGACCCTATTGATTGCAAAGACATGTTGCCCAGTGTAATGAGCAATCCAACCAAGCTTGATAGTTTGCACTGTGCTGGAAACAAAAAATGACGAAATGAAGCGAGGCTTGAAATTAATGACCTGTCTACTCAATTGATGAGCAAAGTCTTCAGTTTCGCGATGTTTCGTCAGTTGTTATTTCTGAGGTGGCTTAAAAAAACCACTGTAACGATGTATTCCCGCCATAATGTTGCGGATCTCTGAATTGTAAATTATACTTACATTATTTGGTGCTTTGGAGTGGGGCAGTGAAATATTGCGCTTCGATAATCCATCAAATATTTTCACTCGTGCGCGATGGGTCTAAACGCGTCACGTGACTGAATATGCTCCAGCTAAAACTGAGTAATATGCGAGTGATATTTCCCAATTTTAAAAACTGCGCATGTTGCGAGAAATATTTGAAGGATAATAAACACAATTGCCTCGATTCAATTTGGCCCGAAAATATGCTTATATTGATATTTGTTCTTGGACAGTATATCTGATTTGGTTCTCAAAGCTCGCAGTTTTCCTCGAGCTACGCTCTCGGAAAATTGTTCGCTTCTTGGAACAGATAATGTCCGCGGACAAATATCCGAGCATATTTTTCCGCCAAATGGATGCTATTGTTTAATTATCCTACAGTGACTGTGGTGTGATACTGTTGTTTACCGTTCCACCCTTTATACCACAAAAGGCATATAGTAACGAGAACGCACAGCATTTAACCTAAACCACAGACTGTTTTTTTTTTATCATCAGGTTCACGACACAGGATGAGCAGCTATCCAGAAAATGATAAAACCGTTGTCATCAACGGTGACTATGTCCTGTCCGTGCGGGGATTCCTCAAGATTATCGAAAGTGTAAGTGAAACAGATGTGAAATATGGCCCGGAATGTTAGCCGGAGGTAAAGTGATCAAGACACGGCTGAACTGTCAAATATTTTCATTCAAATAATACTCAAAGAGCCTGACCATTGATTTAGCCTTGCGTACTTCAAATATTTTCTTTCCGAACTTGTGCGAAGGAAAGTTTTGATTACGCCGAGCTGGTTCCATGCATCACATGGGCCATTTGCTGAAATCAGGACTGAAGCTAATCCGGATTTGGGGTAGGATTTAACATCAACCTCCAATTCAGTGGCAAACAGTTATTGTAAAATATTATTTTACCCGCTCCATTTGAGATTAAGGCATTCATGGCATGCGTGTTTTGTTCCGACTCAGTTACAACAAAAAAATGTCAGGACCCGTGGGAAATGGCAGTCCTCAAAACAAAATTATCCCAACAGGCGAAAAAAAGCTTGTTCTTTTTTAAGCGCTCAAATCTGATACTCATAGAGAAATGATGACGTCAGAACGCCTTGCCTGATGACAGTACCGAACAACCTCAGACTTGCGCTTAAATCCTTAAGGAGACACATGCAGCCCGTAATTTTTATCTTAGATATCTTTTATTCGGATCCTGGAACGAGAAAATAGCAGCAAATCAAATATAAGAGGTAAAGAGTCTCTGAAGTTTACAGCTTGGTACGAAATGCTTCCGGGTGGAATCGGAGCCAATGGGGAAGACGTTGAGCCCGCGATTAAGGTCGTAATACAATCGCTCTTTCTTGCTTATAACGAAGCAGAAACGAAGCATACGAAATGGTATCGGAGACCTCGTCGAGGCGATATACGTTCTGACCTCTTCAGTCGTCTATATTTCTCCGCACTAGTAGTTTTATTTAAGCCATTTATTATTTCTCGGCATAAGAAGCAAGGAGGAGGGTCTGATATCGATGGGGACGCTGTTTTTTTCAGTTATCAGTTTAATTTTCGGCAGTCAGTCACAATCTCTCATTTCTCATTTCTCATTTTTTTATTTCCAAGTGCATTTTGCAGATCTCAGATCTCAACTGTTAAAAAACCCCGCACTACATTTCTCGCCCGACAGTTGAAATTTAGACCAGTTCTCATACAATTAAACCCCATCCACAACCAAGAAACTGTGTTGGCTCTTCGTTTCATCTCATTTCATTGCTCTTCTTTTATAGATACTCCTGCTGGTGGCCTTCATATTTGGTCAGCTTTATAGATCGTTTTACAGTCCGCCTCATCTTCCCTTCTTTTTCGTGGCTGTGTTTACTGGATTCATTCTCCTGCTGGCATTCTACCTCTTCTTTTTTTTCTCTTTGGATAAACAGTTTGATACTTTTAACTGGTATCTTTTGGTAAGTGTAGATGGAATTGACCTAATACCAAAAAAGAAAGAAATACTCAATGAGGGTTTTGAACTTTTTCTCTGTTCATCCCTCAGAAAAAAACAAAACACAAAAAACAAAAAACAAAACAAAACAAAAACCAGCACTTTAAAGTCCAATTCGATCTCAAAACAGTGGACGAAGAGCCCCTCTGCAGGACGTGCCCCTGCAAATTATTTATCTATTTACCATTTTTTTTTTACCACTTTCATACTTTCGCGATACTTCACTATCAGCTTAACCATAGCATTTTGTTCTCGCGAGTGCTTTGAATCTTCATTCAAAATGGTGAGGTGACAAGCGCTGAACAATCCTAGGTTTAGGAAACACCCGGGGAGGGCCGGGGAGAAAAGAATTGAAGTATAGTCAGGCTGTGAAATTCTAGTCCTTTCTTGCTGTGCGTTCGCTTCAAGATTTTAGTACCAAAGAATGTTTCACAGGCAATTTCCTTCATCATTTCTGTGTCTCATTATAGGATATCATCTTCTGTGGCTGTCTAGCCGTGTTCCTTATAGCAAGCGCTGGACTTCTTGTTCGAGAGGCTGACCTTAAAGAAAGGCATGGAACTCAATTCACAAATTGGCTTTATGATAGACTGGTCACTGCTGTGGTACGTAACACCACATTTCCTTTTTTATTATAAGCAGCTGTAAGACTAAAGCATAACTATTATTGGGGAGCTTAAGCAATGACGACGGCGACTCCGGGGACGACAGAGGCTGGTAAAAATGAATTTATATTTTACCTTCGAATTTCGCAATTGTGTAGATCTGTTCAGTGCGCCGTCTCAGAGCCTGCTCAAGGTAAATATCCAACGCCACCGTTCAATTCCAAATGAAAATACGAGAAAATTAGCCGCCGTCATTTCAAGTTGTTGTTGTGCAGAGGTTGTTCTTCTGCTTGTTTGGTAGCGTTCTCGTTGCCGTTGCCGTCGTGGTTTGGTGAAGCTCTCTAATGGACACCGGCTGTAAGGGCTGCATCCTACGCTGCACATAATGCCCTTCAAGTCATTTATTTTTTTATTGTATTAATATTAGTATTAGTATAGTTTTTTAGCACTGTCCCCTAATTAGTATGGTGTTTTTATTCCCGGGCTATAAGATTTTTTGACACTTTAATAAAGTTCTCACTCACACTCACGCTCACTCACTACGTGGAGGAGTTGTTCGAACTTCAGGAGTACAAAAACAGAAATCCCACAGACAATTAAAAGTGTATTTTTGAAATGACTGAAATCGACTTTTGTTTGGTCTACTGTACGAGTGTCCTCTCTTTATTATTATTTAGACCACGTAACAGGAAGAAAATGACAGCTATTCACAAATGCTGAAACGCCTGCTCCAGGGGGCGGGACGGAAATTTTGAAAAGAATCACTAAAAACTACCAAAATCCTGCTTTGTGGGTGTGGCTTGAAATTTTTTTCACCCCTAAGAGGTACTAACCGACACTTTCATAATTTTCAAAGCGATGAATACTTTGTAAATGAAAAAAAAAAAAAAAAATTAGTGAAATCAGTTGATTGTCAAATATCTCCTGACATATTTTTTTCGGCTCAATGCCCTAAAGGGTATTGCGAAAGCTCTCGCCATTGAACTTTTGAGACTGAACGTCCTAAGAGGTTCAAAAACTGCGTTTTTAACCCTTAAAAGGTATGACGAGAACCTCCGTCCTTTTTATATGTAAGTCCCCCCCCGGCGCCTGTTACGCAGGCTAGAAAGACGGGGCGTACATGTATAAGTGACTCTTACTAGTTTACACGCGTTTTATAACTATTTGCGTTTCTTTTCTTTTCAGGTTCTTGCATTTGTTGTTGTGCTACTGCTCATCATAGATATCATTGTGAGCTTGGTCCAGTACCGTCGCTTAAAGCGAAGGCAAGCGGAACAATAAACCGGGAAACTTTTGTCACCTCGAGTTTACTCTCCAGACGCGTTGTGTGACAACACAAAAATCAACTGCTTGACTGCGTGAAGCTCCTCAGAACTCCAAATTTACATTGTCGTATTGAAGATGGTTTGGCCTCATTTTAAGCTTAAAGACTGAAAAGTGTTAATAAAACGTTACCTATGTTTTCTAGTTCATCACAGATATCTTATTTTTTAACAAATGATTGTTATTAAGAAAACCATTGTTGTCAGGAAAAGCAACTACGATAAAAAAAAATTTTTGCAGCGCAAAATTCAGGGCTTTAAGAGGCGTACTCTATAAGATTCGAGGTCGGCCACGGTATCTCACCGATTTGGCTGAAATTTTGCATGTGGTCTTGCTTTGGGGTCCTAACTACGAAATAGACGTTTTAAAAAACCTCGAATCTTTAAAAAGTTCTGTTAAATTTTACTTTGGTAGTTCCGAACATGGCCGGTTTCGGTCGGCCCCGAATGGGCGCCAACATGTCGGATCAAAGGACTTCTTGTCATCGTTCAACCATTAATGCGGCCTAAAAGAGCTATTTTTGTCTCACATTCTATGTCAAATACTTCTCTGAAATAAAACGATTCTGACGATTTGGTCATGACCGAGCGAAAAGTTGTTAGTGTACTTCCACGTTACTTTTGAGAGGCACATAAATTTACTGTAAATCGAAAGGATTGACAGTTTACTATTTAACCTGGACGTAGAGCTTTTATTGCAAGTTTGACAGAAGAAATAAAAAATGTGCAACTTCTTTAGCACGAGAGAAATAAAACTAAACAGGTGTGACCATTGTACGATTATTAACCAACCGTGTAACCGTTATTTCTGGTTTTCACTGTCACGCCATAGAAAATAAAAATCGCAAGCATTCAATAAATTAAGTGAAGAATCTGGTACATGATTGATGATTGATGTAAACACAACCTCACCAAGATGTAGGTCTGTGCGGTTTTTCATTCCCGCGTTATTCGGAGAGATGTTACGCCCATGCAAATTTATAGAGCTTTTAACAGAGACCCTCGGAGAGGCAAACATCTGTCATTGAGTTTTGTTATTAAAACGAAAAGCTATTACTCTACAGCCCCGACAGATTGAAATTTATACTTCTTCTAGTGCAAGAACTGTTCAGTGAGCAAAACCTCATCTTTTGACCTACGCGAAAGCCTTCTAGGACTGCCATTTCAATATCACGCAACGCGTAAACTTGAAAATTCAAGGATGCTCTATATCGCAAAATGAAGAACCCTGTCGAAATAACACTAGCTATAGCCACAAGCCCACAAGTACGCATTGCGGACCGTTTATTTTTTTCTGCCCTGAGAGCACGAGTCACGAAATAAAAGGCTTACAGTACCCGTTCTACGAGGCATTTGTTGCCACTTTGAACTAAAGATCAATTCAAAATCACAGCAACTACTCCGTCGACAAGCACCATACGTAGAGATATTGGAGAAACATGTGCGAGCTCGTTCTTGTTTTGACATGCAACTGCAAGCTGATCATTTCAATTGTGTCGCATACCTTGTAAAGAGAGATTGTTTTGCCCGCTGGTGGAGCTTCCCCATATCGCCGCCAACCAACCCAACTCCGTTTACCCTGTCGCCAACTGTCACTACGTCCGGTAAGATTACGCGATGGGAGAGATCGTAACGACGGTCTTCAGTCTCTGGCGTATCCTGGTAATGCTAACTTTAAGAATTCACAACATCTCACTGAACGAGCTACTTAGGTTTCCACTGTACATGTATCAACGTTTCTTCAGTACAGTGTTTCAATGTTAGTAAGGATCGATAAACTATCTTTTTTTGATACGCCCTTAATTACGCTAGCCAATGCAATTTCAAATTTTTGCTCAGAATAACGCGCAGCTTTCATCATCGCAGACTGTTAAAATGCTATCAAATAGTGGGGACTCCCAAGGGAAACAACAATACACTGATAAGAGACGGACAATTTGTTCTTTGAGGACAGTCACGTATTTTCTGATAAAAAAATTGTCAGTCGCCTTTAACGGCTTGGCAAAAGTTGTTTCCCTCCTGAAGGTTCAGGAAGGTTTGTTTTAGCATTTGTTCCAAGATCCCAACAGTAGCAAGCTAGGGTTTGGAAATGTTATTCTTCTTTGGTTCGTTTTACTTCCCTCCTCCTTTCTATTGCGGAATATTGCCCTCCCGTCCACCCCCTACCCTCTCAATGATAAAAGGATCTATTTCCGCTGGTTGTTTGTTGTGCTGGTTGATGATCACTAGTGCCAGTGGGACGCGTGATATTAAAACAGAAAGGAACACCAACCTTGAATTGTGCTTCAGAGCTCTTATCGATGTGCACAAGGTGAGTCAAGTATTGAGCTAATTCAAATAATGTATAGTGAACTGCGTTCAATACGTGACATCGAGCGTGTCTGCATGTTTACTTTAGGCCGAGATTATTGACATCGGCGTACGGTACATTGACTTAGAATTTAGATCTGTATTCAACTGTCCATGTCCTCTAGACTTATTTTGCCGTTTGGCCACCTCAATAGATATAGTTTCGTCAGCTTAAATTGCGCGTAACGCATTTTAATCATGATATTTTTAAAAGAGCGCGGTTCCCTTTAGACTGCAAAACGGAATAAGATTTGTTTCGAGCGTTTCTTTATAAGTGAAAGCAGATCCTCTACGACAAATCATTCGAACGATATTGCAAGTACAAATAAAATAGTAAATGGCTGTTTAGAAGCAAAATTTGCTAACATTTCCACGAGTAATAACGATAACTTAAACTGAATGTTTATGGGGAACGTTTCACCCGGTACACCAAATAAATTTCACAAGTTTGACACTTCCTCGATTTAATAAACCGCCTTCAACTTAGTGCTCAGTGCGTCTTCGCCATTAACAACAAGGTCTTCGAGTTACATATCACGTGACCTAAAAATTTGCATAATACGATTTCGGACACCCTCCCCCCGTTTAAAGGAGAAGGTCCATAAAAAAAAAAACGTATATTTTTGAAAACTCTAATAAAAACCCCTCGGTAAGTTTAGCCACTCATCGAAGTTTCAGCCTCTAAAGTGCGGGTTTTCCTTATGAAATTCGTCTCCAAAGAAGACCAAAATTCGACATCGTTGCCGCCATTTTGAACAGTACTCAGCAGCCAGACCGCGTTTTCGTGATGTCATTTCGTCCAAGAGATTTTGTCCAAATGGCTTCCAGCAAGCCTTTAAACTATCACTCTGGGTTATGGCTGCTCTTGAGCCGTATTATTTTGAGCCAAACATGCTCCAAACTCCGAAAATGATAGAAGTGAAGATAGTGAAGTTGATAATCGCTTGGAAAAATATATTTTGCCGACCTTGTGAAGGATGCAAAGTCAGTAGCAGGTTTTTCTCCCTGCCGCCAATTTCGAGTCGGACGGAATGATGTCACACAAACACGGCCTTGCTGCCAAGTACAGTTCAAAATGGCGGTCTCTTTCGAGAAGAATTTCTTCAGGATAGCAGGCACTTCAAAGGCTGAAACTTCGGTGAGTGGAAAAGCTGAATGTTTACTTGCTTCCGGAAAAGTTCATTTGCAATCTCTTCGGCTCGTCGGTTTGGTCCTACTCTCCGGACGAACACTTCAGTCTCAGGGTTCGGTTTCCACTTGAAATGTTCACCTCCAATTTCCAAGTTGTACACAAGCTACAAGGGGCGCTCTACTATGTACCCATTTCCCTGTTTCTGCTTCAATCCGCCGACCGTCCCATCTTTGCCAGTGATCTTGCTCACTATTTGTCCGAGCTTCCACAATGCCTTGTCCTTGGCGTCACTCTCTGACCACACCGCTGCTCCTGTGTTTGGTATCTTCTCAGCATTATTTTCCTCCAGACCGCTGTTGCCTTTCTTCAAGGGCGTGAACGTTTTCTTTCGTGAACCTCTTTCGTAGGTGCTGTTTGCTTTTCTCTAGGAATCTCACGCGGTTAGTCACATCCTCTTCTCCTATGTTCTGCAGGTCTTCCTCCAAGATAGGAATTAGTAGGGTATTTGGGGTAAATACTGGTTTCTCAAACTCCTTTCCTTGATACATGAGTGGCCTGTTATTCATGGTCATCTCAACGTCCAGCAAGACTTCTTCTAGTTCCTGGAAGGTTAGCAGGCTCTTCATGATGCCAATAAGGCGTTCAAAGAATCCTCCCCACCATGGGGCGCGGGCTAAATTGAACTTCCGTTTTATTTCCAAAGCACCTAAAATAGTTTGCGAGACGCTGGTCTTTCTTCAGCTTGGATATCCATTTTCTAGTGGCAACAAACATTTTTCCATTATCACTCACAATGATCTAAGGGCAGCCTCTCCTGGCAACAAATTCCTTCAGTGCTCTGTGGAATTCTTGGGCAGACAGGTCACGACATAACTTGAGATGCACCGCACGAGTACTGGTACAGGTAATTAGTGCGATGTATGCCTATGAAGTAGTAGACTTGTTTATCTTGTAGTTCACAGGACCAGCGAAATCCACTCCTGTAACAGCAAAAGGGTTTGACAGTTCAGTTCTGAACGCTGGCAAGATCGCATCTCGGCTTGGAGAGGTTAACGCTTGCAAACGTTATAGTTGCCGATAACTGTCTTGGTTGGCGACCTCAGCTTTGGTATTCAATACTTTTCTCTCATACAGCGCATGGTTGATGAAACTCCCCATGCAGCATCTGCTCATGGACTTGCTGAACCATAAAGGAAACCAACTTACTGTTTCGAGGTAGAAAGACTGGATGATAATGGAGAACTCTGCAAGCACATCTCAATATTCCTTCTTCATCCTCCATTAGCCCCACGTCTGTCTTGGACACTGTAGCCTGTGCTTGAATGATCCAGAACCTATCAGCTGCCTGGAGCTCTTCGGTCATTAGTGGGTCTCTGAATTTCTTCTTTTCTGGTTTCTACAGTTGTTGATGAATCGCTTGAAGAATGCAGTGACCCTCATACCTGGTCAGAAGAGTATCTCTGGTCTCATTCGTTTCTTCCTTTGTTTTAACTAGGAGCTGATTTTTAATGCTTATGTTTGACCCTATCCGCATAATTTTCTGGATTCTCTGACACTTCAGGTTGATCTGGTCATTCTTCTTGAGTACTTAGCTACTTTGGCCCTCGAAACCACAACTCCCCCATTTTGCTAGGAGCCACGCCACGGCTTCCTTGATCACTGGAGTTTTCAGCAGTAGGGACATGATGCCACTGTGAATGCTCTTTGGCCTGGATAGCCCGGGTTCTGTTACTAACAAATTGGAACCAATATCGTTAATACTCTTTTTCTTGAGCCATCGTAGCTTAATAAGAAATAACACACGAACTGCGGTGACAAACATGACAATAAAACGCATTTTGGAAAACAAAATTCATTAACTTGACGTTTCGTATGTTTCGACATACATCTTCAGAAGTGACCGTTTGGAACAGAAGTACGATTGTCTTGTACGATTGTAGATTACGATTTTACGATTACTTCATCAGATTGTCAACTAGCTCCTCAAGTCCCAGGCCTTGTGGACTTTAATCTTCTTTCCAAATGTTAGTTCAAGAATTTTATTGGCTTCATTATAGCCTTCAGGGATGTGTGGCAGTCCCAGAATCGGATCTTTCGGTTGCCCTTCAACTAATTCTAGCAAATAATTAAATTTACTCATCTCACAAATCTTCGAGCTATCCATTTCAAAACAACAAACGGGTTCCAGAATCGAAGCCAGCCAAAGGTCATCAAATTATCCACCCGAAACAATCACCGGCTGAACCCTGACTGGAAAATGATTTATCCAATGGATGGGGTTATCCACCTTTCGCACAACCGGGCCGCCTGTGTAGCTGGGGGTTGTTCAAAACTAGTTATGTTTTTACAGTTACATGCATTTTGTGGTTGAAGTAAAGCAAAGAAAATTAACAACAACAACAATATTTCCTATATTTATTTATTGAACATTGCTGAAGTGAATTTTCTCTTTCGTCCTTCGGATTCCGGATTCCATGCTTTTAGGGTTGCCCAAACTGGCCGAAACCGGCCATGTTCAGAACCACCAAATAAAATTTGCCAGAACTTTAAAACATCTATTTCGTAGTTAGGACCCCAAAGCAAGACTACATGCAAAATTTAAGCCAAATCGGTGATCATGACATGAGGTACCGTGGCCGCGACCTTTTAATATTACTCGAATCTCACAGAGTATGACTCTTGATAGCTTATAAAACCCCGAACGGTGCGTTGCATGTTCAGGTCATGGCTATAAATCTCTTTGAAGTGCTGTGTGTTTTTAAGATTAATGTTTTCCAAAAGGCAAAAGATTAAAGTGTAAGAGCTTTAAATAGTCTGGAGATTAATTCTGGTATATTGCCACAGTCCATTTAATCTCCTCTTAGAGATGTTCTAGTTCAATGAAAAAAAATTATGTCAGTCAGCTTATATTGAAAAATGTTTGTGCACGCCCTGCTTGCCTATATTTTGAAATCCTACGTCATAAGAGCCCTGGCACTGGGGACGCTTACCTCAAAAATAGGCTAATTTAAACATATTTAAATTCTGACTTAGCTCCGAGGCTTAGGGGAATGGAACAAAAATACATCAATTATTCATCCATCGCCCTCGGTGTAATTTCTTTTGTTTTATCCCCCTAAGCCTCGGAGCGAAGTACATCGAAATTGGTCGAAAATAAACGAACTGCAAAAATATCTTTCCACATTGACTTCAATCAATCTCACATTTGTTTGAATTACCGAGAGAGGCAATTAATAACCGATTTTGTCATTTTTCCATCCGAGATAAACAATTGAAAGTGATGAAAATGCCTCTCTATTTGTTTTTACAAAGTTCCTTGCTCGGAATTTTCACGAATACCGAAATTCGTAAAACTAAAAAGGTGGGAAGGGAGGTTGAAAAGTGGTCAATTTACTACAGCTTGGTGTTAATATTTTAGCGTCGTAAAAAATCTTTATTAACTACCAACTAAATAAACTGGAAAATTTCTAAAATGTTTCATCTTTGTGGTAAAAAAAAAAAAAAATGATTTTTTAAAAATAACTTACTTGTAAGAGGTTTCGTGTATTTTAAACTGGGAAGTTTTGCACTACATATGTAACAGCTGTCAACGTTTTTAATTTTAAGCATTCTGTCCGTTTCTTTGACTTATTTAATTGCGGACATTACAGTTTTATGCATATAAATAAAGGAAAAATTAATGCAAAATTTACACGCTAGAAGTTGATAACAGCCGCCTTTACAAAACAAGAACCGACCAACAGTTCGCCGGTTTTTCATCTGCTGCTTCACGGTCGAATGATCTCTAAGCGACTAAGCAGTGTACTAAGCAGTTGTATAAAATTTAAATTAAGTAGGCGTTGACTCTCACTTCGAACGACCGCGGACGGCGTTATCAAAAGTATAACTGACATCTGGCCGTTGACTTCAACCCCGAGAGAGAGCAACCTGCCACAGAACACTAGCTTACGCCAAGCTCGCTGAGGTAAGAATGACTGTTTTTTTATGGACTATTTTTTGTAAAAGCTTAGGTCTTCGACAATAACAAAGCATTCGTGTCTGCTCGCTTTGTTGGTTTTCGTCGATTGACTTATCTTGCCCTTTCGTTTGTTCGATTTACCAATGCTTCGTTTTCCATATCGCACAGTGCAAGCATCGGGTGACACACTTGCCCAGCTTGTAGTGGCAACCACACGAAGGCCTTTAGAAGCTAGTCGTATTAAAAGTAGTGTTGCAGCGTCGCTTGCACTCGATCAACTGCAACTTCGCAGTACACTTGAAATAAGCCAGCGATCACCAAAATGCAGTCAATTTTCGAACAACTAAGTTGCATCTGTGAATTTTCTTAAGTTAAGTAAGTTATAAAATAAATTGTGAGCTTAATCATTACCGTGATGCCAAACAAAACGGGGGCAGATCAGAAATAAGTTTTCAAAGCGTAATTTTAACTGAATATGCATAGATAGGAAGACACACTACTGTTGTTTATGTATACTAATTTTGTTCGGCGTCAAATTTTTCAGTCTTGTAAACCGCGTTCTCTTTTTTTATTTCGAAACATTCGAGACCAGCTGTATTCGCAAAATGCAAAAAGACGCAAAACATCAAGATTTAGTTTAAAAAGACCTCAAACTACTAAAATCCACACTATTGTTAGTTAGGCATAGAAAACGAATGATATACGCTTCACTGATCAAGAACAAAGGTTTTCGCTCTACAAAAATACGATATTGATTTGAAAAGCCTTTACACTGGTGTCTGTCGATTACTTCGAAGTACAACCCCTATAGCTTCTAAATTAGCCGTTATAACTTCTATTACATTTCTTATTCAAAATGTAATTTTATTTAAATTATGCAATTCGTTTGACGCGGCATCGCTTAAGCTGGCCAAAGGGTGAAATAACTTCACGTAGCGTGACTCGACACGTCAATCTTGTAACGCCTGGAACTCAATTCGGTGGTTGCCTTGGAAAAAATCCATCCAGTTTGAAAAAGCCTAGACTGAGAATTATGGTAATGATTAAAAATACCACCTTTTGGCTACGTTCTGTAACAAGTGTCTGGAGTGTATCCACTTCAGTATTCGCTTAAGCAAGCGAATTTCAACTGGAATATGGCATGACAAATTTTAGAGAGGAGGGAGATGAGAAACCGAGCAATTTGCGAAAATCTGCTTGAAAACAAAATTCTAAACGAAAACCCGATATAGAGCAACTGATATCCAAGCCATCATCCAAGTTCGGCTCCGGTCAGAATAATGGTTTCGCGTGTAGGTGTATTTTTAAAAAAAACGACAAAAATGCTAATGAATAGAAACGTAAACTCCCACGTCAGTGTCTCAATAGGTTTGCTGAAACTAGTTTATGAAACTAAAATACGTGCATTTCAAAACCTTTTCCCCCGACAGGAGCTCAAGCTAAACTGAAATAATCGATCAACTTTTTATTGTTTTATGAAGTCGATAGTATGGCGGCTCAATTAAGCGGGATTATAATATCGGACGCTTATCACGAATAACTCGCTTAACGTTTCACTCAAAAGAGAGCAATATCAACTTAGGTTACACGGAAGTTAAATACTCAGAACATCCTGCTATTGTTGTATAATAAATTAGCGCGCCGGTTAATCCCAGTTTCGCGAAGCAGCCACTGTGAGGAACTGAACAGCTAGCTAAAGTAATGGTTTGGTTAAGAAAACCTTACCAGGTGCCCGTTCCTCGAAGGTCCCGAAAAGTTTTCGCACCCAGAAAGCCGTAGCAAAGTCTCAAACCTTATGATTACAGAGCTGTTATATTCACACATTCTTGACATAAACGAAGGTTCCATTCCGTACAAGAAGTTTCAGGCGTATACACCGGCTCTCTGTCTTTAAATACCGATTAAGAAAAATGGCTTTTCGGGCCCGAAAAGTTTGCGGGGCTTTCGAAACACAGGCCCCAGGTTCGTAGCCCGTGGACGTTACCTGGCAACCATATAGGTTAGTAGGTGTAGGTCTGGTTTCATGATAAAGCGGACAAACACCACAATTTTCTAGCTTAACCCGATGATAAAAAAGATACGTTATGCCGAAAAAGTATTGTGACCACTGCACGTTTCTAAGTTCGTACATCTGCATTTGTCCGCTCAAGACTCAATTCTTATGAAAACAGCCATAGCATCAAATTTATTTATTATTTGAAAAAATGGTCCAAGATGAAAAGGAAAATTCTGATTGGTTCTTTAAGCTGTCCGAATTTTACAATACGGACCGCTAAGATGCACCGCTCAAGAATTAGTTTCGTTTACTGAGAATGACTCGTGAGGCCGGCGCACCAATTATTGGTAGTAGAATTTTAAAACAGCCGTTTAAGTTAATACTCTGCTCATCTAGCTTGCTCGGTCCGTGCTGAAATGGGAAATATTTGGTGTCATTATATCTTTTTCTGCAAATTTATGAACCTCGCCTGCGGCAAAACACGACCGATATTTTCCCAATACGGACATGTACGTCACAGTGTATATATTTCGGGGCTAGGTTGCTGACTATTTACGTTTCGTCTTTTAAAACTCATTCCCTTTCCTTCTGTGAATCTGTAAGAGAATTGAAGCCACTCACCTTCTTAGACCTGGATATCTTGATACTTCTACGACGTTAGAAATTCAACCAAACTTAATTAGAATTAATCAAACCCAATAAAAGAATGCGTTACACTACTCTAAGGTTGGTATTCAACTCTATTCTGGAGCACTTCTGCAACCGATTTTTACCGATCGAAAGTAGACGATCTAACAAGGGCTTTAAACAGGACGCGGTTTCGGAGTGTTATTCAAATTATTTATTCTTAGACTTACGTGTGTGTTTTTCAGCATTCCATATCTTGGTATTTGTAGTGAAAACAATGTGTTTAAGAGTTAATTGGCATCTGCCAGTTAGCCATGGTTACTATGGTTATTTGTTATGCCGTTGTAACGATGTTAAATTTCACTTGAAATTCTTTGAAAATTTCAATTCTTTGTCAAAGAGCGGACGAGCAACTCAATCATCTGCTAATAATTAATCTTTTTTTTTCATCACAACGGAGCAAACATTTTTCACGTAGTCGAGATCACTCCCTGGCAGAAATGTTGAGTATATTGGCCTCTGGCACTGATAACAGTTTCTCTTTTTCTTCAGTTTGAGAATTTAGAAGTTCTTTACAAAGATGGCAGATCCTGAGAACCAAGGAACTGCAGCTCAATCCGGCCTAGCCCCCGCAGAGAAATCTGGCGGTGGAGGGTCTGGGGGCGAGATAGGACTCTCCATGGCCTATATAATGTCAATTCCTGGAATCCTGAAGATCGTTGAGTTCGTAAGTTTCTTTTACCTTCAAAATAAAAGGGCCCCCAGACGAATATTTTTTCTAGTACTGGTAGTTTTTCTTGGAATGTTGTTGGTGACCGAGATGACGAATTTTTCTTCCTTTCCCCCGTTACGACAGTGACTATACACTACATCAAGGACTACACCTCAGAGATCATTGGGAGACATCACAGATATATATCTTTGTAACCCACAAACTTTTGATTACGTCAAGACAGTTACTGACTAACGTCTACGGACGGGAACAAACCTGTCCTTCCAGCTAGCAGCATTCTCTGACTGCTAGCTTATCTACATGAGGGTAGCAAAGGGGGAGTTGCTGAGGCAAAAGATTTTACAGAATCAGAGTATTCATCATATGATTTAACAAGTATTACGTGTTTTTCTGCATTAAAAAACTATTATTAATATTGAAATCGCTCGAGCTGGAAGTAATTTTGTGCATCACGAAAACCAAAACCAAAAACTGTCTCCGGGTTCAATACACCATTTTGCTAATGCTAGCTCCAGTCCTTGTGGGGGCAAAATTTGATCTAATTAATGAATTAATGAGGCCATTTTTTGCTGAGTGATCACTTCTTGCCCCCACAAGGGAACAAGGAAATATTTGCATTAGCAAACTGGCCTATTTCGCCACTGAAGTTGTTAAGCAACATGAGGCATGGATTTTCGGCTTTTGATTGGATGACAAGATTACGAAAAACGGATTTGCCAAATCTGGTACATATCGTTTCCTCAACTTAGTTTTGTCATAACCGAGTTGTGTATATGCCGCTTGAGACGTTTTTAAGACATATTTCTTTTACTGTTAAACTTTTCAGTTCACGCTGATGATAGCATTTGCTTTGGGGGCCGACATACCTGGAACCTGGGGACGAATGAGTTTTTTTCTCTTCGTCACCATTACGTCATGGATCCTTGTAATGGCGGTGTTTGTCCTGTTCGCCTTCAATATCATCTCAAAGATCAATCTCAATATTGACTGGAATATTCCGGTAAGTCTCCTAATTTATGCCGCCCCGTCACATTGCTCAAACAATCAGGGAAAACTGGTTTGAGGGTCTGACACCATTTTGCGCGTGATACTGACTAATGGCATTCTGTTTGTGCAGAATAATGTAACCAATAAGTTGAAGTCTAAGTTCTATTACATACCTCATCAGAGCATATAGAAATTCTTAATTTCCTAGTTTCTTTTCCTTTTTTCTTTTTTTCACAGGCTTTTTTCTGACAGTGTGATCATAACTTGCATGCCAGTTGAATGCTTCTATTTATTATATTAGTGACAAAAATACAGGGACACGACACAAACATTTTCAGCCAAAAGATCTGGTTTTGATAGCAGCTATTTGAATCATTATTTCCGTTTTTTCATTCGTTCTAGGTCTTGATATTTGCTGTTGTAGTTGCTTTTCTTCTTCTGATCAGTTCTTCTCTGATCGCTGACGATGCCGAGGACTGGAAGATATTGTCATCACTTGTTTCTCCGATTGACAAGTTACGAGCTGCCGCGGTAAGCATTCATTTGGCAAATATAATAAAACCAAGGTTAGTACACAGCAGGGAACAAGTTGCAAACGGGACAAGAGTGAAATATAGAAATTCCTGCAATAAGCCCAAAGTGGATTCAGTTTTGCCCGCGCGCGACCCACGGTGTCGTAGAGGTCTGGCCCTTCAATCTTCCAAGAAAGATCGAACATGTCGAAGGGACCTCTGCTTGCAGGTTACGGTGTCATCAACTTGAGATAATAAGAAGAGAACCGGTTAAAAACAGATGTGACTATCCACTTTTCTGAACTGTTCTTGTAAGAGGTGTTCGCAAAGGCCAGAAAAATAACCAATTAAAAATAGATGAAATGGGACTTGGGAGAGAACTGCAACGGCCTGTTACTCGTTCCCAGGTTCCCTCCCATCTTCTTCTCTAGTCTCTATTTGTAATTTTTTTTCCATTTTTTAATGCAAGACACTTTTCTCTCTCTCAAGGCTTTTGGATTCATCTCCATGTTTGTGTTCATCGGTGATGCTGTTGTGCACTTTTTGAAATACAGCGGAAAAATGTAATCCAACACAGTCCTTGACCAGTGTGGTTCTTATCTTTGTGTTGCTGTACTTGTTGAGTGAAAGTTAAATATTATATCCCTTTATCAAGTTGTTTTCTCAGTAACGCTGAGTCATGGTTAGAAACTGCTGACGAAGTAATTAATTTTAGATTTGTATTGAGTAAGATAGGAGGAAACGTCCATAGCGTCCTCCCGTTGTTCAAATGCACAGATGTCATTTTACATTTGGAAGACGTGGGAACACTTAGGATAAAGTTGGTAAAGAAGTCGACGATCTGACGTCACATAATCTTCCTGGTCACGTGTGTCGCGCAGCGTCCGCGAACCACAAATATATAGCGTTTTCACGTCACGTCACGGCAGCCATATTGGTGTTCAATAACAATGAAACGGCGGCCATGTTGGTGTACCAAACCAATCCTGTGGGAGTTGAACTCTTTTCTTACGTAAAAACTTTCTTTTGTTCCAATAAATTTGCGTGGCTGCTACGACGTGGGTGAAAATGCTCTATACATATCTAGTTCACTGAGTCAATTTACAAGCTAGTAAACTGAAGTAAATGTAATTGAAATGTGTTGACATAACCTAATTATAAGTTGAGTGTGTTAATCTGAATCCATAAAGGTATTCTGATCAAAGAAAACTATTTGCAGTAAGAATAAGACTCACATCTCCAGGTTTCTATTTAACAACTGGACTACATGAGCTAGTTTTCCATGAGCGGTCATACGACACGAGGGCGAGTATTCAGCGGGGTTGCTCCCTTGTATGGGCTATATAGATATGTGCGGCCCCGAAGGGTATGGTTTTTCAGCCGTTTTGATAACCCGGTGACCGATCTGTAAAACGGCTTTGTTGTCCAGTTTTATTATGAAAAACAATTATTCATCTGAGTGTCGGTGAAAGTGATCATGGTCTTCGTGGCTCAGTAAATATCCACCAATATTTACCTCCACTTCGGTGAATATTTGCTAATTAAAATACAGGAGGCGTATTTTTTGTGGTTGGCGCAAAACTCGTGATTTAAGCATTGGTCTTCCAAGAGCTACTAGTTTTGTAGAGATTTTGCCCTTTTATATTTCCAAGCCGTCTGTTTCAAAATTCTTCTTTCTGATCTTCGTACTCTTTGTATCATTAACCTTTTGAGAATTTCTATTTCAACCAAAACACTTTTCTCGAGATGATCAGGGTTTTTGCTCCCATACAATGCTTGCCTAAATTTGTTGTAAAGCGGTAAAGAGAAAACAGAGACTTGTTTCATCTAGAAGTTAAGGAATATATTGATAGCTTTTCTTGCAAATAATATTAAGTAACTCGTTGTTTTGTTTTGTTTTTAATTAGGCCGGTGGTTTAGTCAAATTCAATGCTACTGTATTTAATTAATGGGTCCTTTTTCAAGGATACTCAGGTTTAGCGATGAAATCTTGGTCATATACTGTGAAGTTCCGCAAGTGACGACACTTCATTGCTCCCCGCTTAAGCCGTCTAATCCTACTTGTAGAACCTTTTCCAAGGGTCTCTACTTTGGGGCTTAGTCCTACTTTCGGGTGACTAAACTGTGTCAAACTGAAGTGGTATAAATTGAGATTTACCAGGTCTTTGTGGATCAAAAACGTAGTGAGAGAAGATCATTTACTGTAAGCTATTGAGTAGTTGTAAGGTTTATTTCCGATCAGTAAGAATTTAAGAAAATTAGCAGTATATTTCAGTTAAAAGTTAGTTTTTAAAAAGTCGTACTCTTGTAGACAGATACACGATCAAATAAACATAGCCTTTAGCACTGTTGTATTCATATTGTGCTTTACACCTGTTATACCTATTAGCTTTAATAATCTGCATCAAGAGAGGACGAAGGCAATAGAGTTACTAATCCACCATATAGGAAAGAAAGGAAATCCCTCTCGATTATATGTCCCTCTCTTCTCCCCCGTTTCGGAAATCAAAGGAGGCTCTAGAACTAACGCGGATTTTTTTTCACGTGACCATTTCTAAAAATAACTTGAGAGGGTTACTGACCTTGGGAAAAAGTCCTATAAGGGGATAAAATCTCTTACTCTTCATTCTAACATGTCTACAGGCAATGCCTAAACATTCAAACATTCTAATTGCAAAGACATTGAAGTTATGCTGGTGCAACAAACAAGAGAAATTCCCTCGTCCACTGCGTTTCGAGAACACGGTACTCAGGATATGGTAAGGAGAAAAGCAAAGCGCGCCTGTGAAAGCATTTGCCTTTTTACCTTGAAAATAGGACGAGAGGCCGTTATTGCCATGCAAACTTCTGTTGCACAGGCAGCAGAGGTGAAGCCACACCGCATTGTTTTCAGTCCCTGTTCTCCTTTATTCGATGAAGAACGGTCAAGTCACGAGGTGAATCAATGAAGACAAATCAGACATGACTAATTATGCCCACACCCTGACCGGAAAGATAAGATCCGAAGGACAACTGACTTAATAGCTATTAAGTCAGTTGTCCAAGTCAGTTACAAATTCACGTTGTTTACACACCGGGTTCACACACCACGACTGGATCCCTAGTCGACGCCATTTTGAATTTGCCGAAATTCAAACTTGTAAAATTGCGCCTGGACTTTTCAAGTTTCGATCGAAACGTCGCACATGCGCAATTCGCGACATTACCCCTCTTATCTAAGGGACGTGACACTCATCATAATTGCAGACACGAAAGAACCCTGCAAATCAGTAGTCTTAGCCTGCTGAACAGGCGGATTAGCGGAGCACTGCGAAGCGCGAGTCGAAAAAAAAATCCCGCGCTCGTGTATCGCGTTTCGTTCTCTGCCAAGCTAATCCGCCTGTTCTGCAGGCAACAGTAGTCTGGACTGCACATGTAGACAGGTTACGCGCGTGTTAATTTTAACGTTAGAGATTTCATGATAATCACAAGTTCTTTTAGACGGATCAACCATGCAGCCGGTCAACCATGCAGCTATTTACCTATGATTAAGATTCCTTGCAATAACATAATTTGCAAAAAAATAAAAGTACCTACAAACAACTCTCTTAATTTTCAGCCTGCGGCTCGAAAACACGACGGCGAAGTTCATTAAGATTGCTAATGTTTTTTTTTTTTTTTGCGTTACTGTGCATGTTGTTTTTTCCCTTGTTTTTTTTTTCTTTAATCTTCCCCGAATGACAACAGACAAAACGTACGTGAGGAATAATAAATATCAAAAATAAAACTTCCTTTGTTTTCCAATTTTTGGTGTGTGAGCTCAAAGATTTCAACAGACTTAATAGCGTCACGCCCGCTACCTTAAGCTGCTCATGTGCTTAGTCACGGCTTCGCATGTGTTTCGGAGAAAAACAGACCGGAAACTGATTACGGAACTTACACAGGCGCAACGTGACGTAAATGACTCCCGGAAAAGGGAAGAAAAAGCTGTGCGACTCTTTCCTCTAACATTTCTCGTTTTTTCCTCATAAAACTGCATTTATTTAGTCAAGACTGGGAAAAAGAATGTTTCGCGAGGTTAAAATAACTTCCTGTAAAGGTTTCAACACCCCCTCTAAATATGAAAACTGCGTGCGTGTGCGATCAGCAAGCTAAGTATTACTGGCGTTAACCTACCGGAGCTTCAGCCTACAGTCCGCACGCACTTAAAAACTATATTTCATAGGGATCTGGCTTTACGGAAAGCTTTGCCCTTAAATAACATATACCTTCATGTTTTGCGAGCTAAATATTTAATAAACCAGTATTCAACAAGACAACTTCCTGCCCCTTTCCAAGAATCTCGTAGCAGCATAAAAGCGGATGCAGCCCGGGGGTACTTTCGGAATAATTGGGTGGGAGTGTGCGGTCCGCTTCCCAAAACCCTTACTCTATTAATGCATTTATGACCAAAATCTGCGATTTTCCCTACCTTATTTATAACTGGGCACAGTTGCCCTAAACATAATTTACGAAGGACTTTTAACTTTTGTTGATGGTCTTACGGATAATGATGAAAAAAGTAGCTTCTTCTAAAAAAGCATACCCAATTCAAGACTAGAAGGACAAACCCGTGCCCTATTTATGACCAAAACGGCCGAAAAACCATACCTTTTGGGGCCGCACATACCTTAATAGCCCATGTAAGGGAGTATTATTACCCCCTCCCCCCCGGGAGGATGTAGACAGGATGAGCAAATGATGAGATGCGCGCTGTGACGGTTTTACTAAGAAAGATGATAAGAGGCTTTTTGACTTTGATGTCTCGTGTTTTAGCTGACAGCAGGGCAACACCCACACTTACAAGTATAATTTGATTCGTAACTCAATTTGCGAAGTACAGTAAACCTGTCATCTCGCAAAGTCTTCCGCTCGGCCGAACGTACTCAAAAAGAATTTAAAAGGCGAAATACTCCCGAAATAAGGTAAGAATATTACATCAGTGGCATTGCAAGCAATGACTTTCTCAAGCGAATTGAAAACATTTACACTTTTACGGCCCTTGTTACGAAACTAATGTTTCGAGACCATAGCGATTTGCTAGCCTGTATCATTTATAATTCGAAGTAACATTCGTTTCTGGCGACTCAGATTTCTTAATATTTTATCAACTTCTTTCTCCAGGAGTATTTTTTACCCATTTCAAACTATTCTTACAGTCGAACCTCTCCTTATGGACACCTCGGTAAGCTACCACCTCTGTATACGAACAATTCGCTTGATCTCGGATAAACAGCGCAGAATTTATTTCTGCGGGAACAAAGGCCCTGCCCAGCATTGGTGCCCGTTTTAAACTGGTTCGACTGTATATTTAAAATGGTTTAAAACTGCTGTTTCCTGTAGCATCGATGGGTTAAATTGCTCTACTAAACAGTCCGGGATCGTTATCAGATTTGATAACCTCGACCAAAACAAACCATTAACCAATCGCTGCGCAAGTTTTCGTTCACGGCGTGACATTATTTGGTAGCAACAGTGTATAATTCAATATGGCGGTCGACGGGGCGCTGCGATGAAAGGAGTTACTTTTTTCACAACATCACAATGCAATTTCATTTAATTGTAATTGTATGTTTACTTCGCAATAGTTATTGGATTATGGAATAGAAACAGAGATGTATGGAAGAAAACTGTCTTTGTCCAAAAGCTACAGCGAAAAGTTTCATTTTCAGATAGACACCGTATAATATTTGTTCCGAGTAAAAACACACGAAGGTAGACAACAGTTATTCTGTTCACAAAAGGGTTGTTTATTGATATTAATATGATAGCTTCTATTTTCACTCAGGCTTCATTTTCTTGGTAGTTGGCGAAGCTGGCTGTTCAACAGTCTGTATAAAATATAAACGAAACACTAACAGTAAATACATCTTGAGTTCACAAATTGACACTGAACAAGTTGCTTCTATATTCCAAGCGGAGAGCTGTAACTGAATTTCGTTCAATTTGCATAAGCGAAGCGTGGTTAGGACCGAAACATCTCCTACTATGATTCATTACTATGCAATGGAAATAACAGTATCGAAACAGTTCGCGACCCTCCCTCTGTCGGCTCTTTGTCCAGATATACTGAAGATAGAATAGCTTACCTCGATGGCCATATCCCGTCCCACGCCTAATTCCATTTCTGCGATTGCTAATTCAATCCCCTCTGCCGTATTGTACCTTTCGTTTCCATCTTTGATGCACTGGAGTTTTCTTTGTCGTTGTGGGCTAATCCACCATATAGGAAACCAAGGAAATCCCTCTCGATTATATGTCCCTCTCTTCTCCCCCGTTTCGGAAATCAAAGGAGGCTCTAGAATTAACGCGGATTTTTTTTCACGTGACCATTTCTAAAAATAACTTGAGAGGGTTACTGACCTTGGGAAAAAGTCCTATAAGGGGATAAAATCTCTTACTCTTCATTCTAACGTGTCTACAGGCAATGCCTAAACATTCAAACATTCTAATTGCAAAGACATTGAAGTTATGCTGGTGCAACAAACAAGAGAAATTCCCTCGTCCACTGCGTTTCGAGAACACGGTACTCAGAATATGGTAAGGAGAAAAGCAAAGCGCGCCTGTGAAAGCATTTGCCTTTTTACCTTGAAAATAGGACGAGAGGCCGTTATTGCCATGCAAACGTCTGTTGCACAGGCAGCAGAGGTGAAGCCACACCGCATTGCTTTCAGTCCCTGTTCTCCTTTATTCGATGAAGAACGGTCAAGTCACGAGGTGAATCAATGAAGACAAATCAGACATGACTAATTATGCCCACACCCTGACCGGAAAGATAAGATCCGAAGGACAACTGACTTAATAGCTATTAAGTCAGTTGTCCAAGTCAGTTACAAATTCACGTTGTTTACACACCGGGTTCACACACCACGACTGGATCCCTAGTCGACGCCATTTTGAATTTGCCGAAATTCAAACTTGTAAAATTGCGCCTGGACTTTTCAAGTTTCGATCGAAACGTCGCACATGCGCAATTCGCGACATTACCCCTCTTAGCTAAGGGACGTGACACTCATCATGATTTCAGACACGAAAGAACCCTGCAAATCAGTAGTCTTAGCCTGCTGAACAGGCGGATTAGCGGAGCACTGCGAAGCGCGAGTCGAAAAAAAAATCCCGCGCTCGTGTATCGCGTTTCGTTCTCTGCCAAGCTAATCCGCCTGTTCTGCAGGCAACAGTAGTCTGGACTGCACATGTAGACAGGTCACGCGCGTGTTAATTTTAACGTTAGAGATTTCATGATAATCACAAGTTCTTTTAGACGGATCAACCATGCAGCCGGTCAACCATGCAGCTATTTACCTATGATTAAGATTCCTTGGAATAACATAATTTGCAAAACAAAAGTACCTACAAACAACTCTCTTAATTTTCAGCCTGCGGCTCGAAAACACGACGGCGAAGTTCATTAAGATTGCTAATGTTTTTTTTTTTTTTGCGTTACTGTGCATGTTGTTTTTTCCCTTGTTTTTTTTTTCTTTAATCTTCCCCGAATGACAACAGACAAAACGTACGTGAGGAATAATAAATATCAAAAGTAAAACTTCCTTTGTTTTCCAATTTTTGGTGTGTGAGCTCAAAGATTTCAACAGACTTAATAGCGTCACGCCCGCTACCTTAAGCTGCTCATGTGCTTAGTCACGGCTTCGCATGTGTTTCGGAGAAAAACAGACCGGAAACTGATTACGGAACTTACACAGGCGCAACGTGACGTAAATGACTCCCGGAAAAGGGAAGAAAAAGCTGTGCGACTCTTTCCTCTAACATTTCTCGTTTTTTCCTTATAAAACTGCATTTATTTAGTCAAGACTGGGGAAAAGAATGTTTCGCGAGGTTAAAATAACTTCCTGTAAAGGTTTCAACACCCCCTCTAAATATGAAAACTGCGTGCGTGTGCGATCAGCAAGCTAAGTATTACTGGCGTTAACCTACCGGAGCTTCAGCCTACAGTCCGCACGCACTTAAAAATTATATTTCATAGGGATCTGGCTTTACGGAAAGCTTTGCCCTTAAATAACATATACCTTCATGTTTTGCGAGCTAAATATTTAATAAACCAGTATTCAACAAGACAACTTCCTGCCCCTTTCCAAGAATCTCATAGCAGCATAAAAGCGGATGCAGCCCGGGGGTACTTTCAGAATAATTGGGTGGGAGTGTGCGGTCCGCTTCCCAAAACCCTTACCCTATTAATGCATTTATGACCAAAATCTGCGATTTTCCCTCCTTATTTATGACCTCTCCAAAACTTTGATACCCTATTTATGACCGTTGCGGCTGGCAACTGGGCACAGTTGCCCTAAACATAATTTACGAAGGACTTTTAACTTTTGTTGATGGTCTTACGGATAATGATGAAAAAAGTAGCTTCTTCTAAAAAAGCATACCCAATTCAAGACTAGAAGGACAAACCCGTGCCCTATTTATGACCAAAACGGCCGAAAAACCATACACTTTGGGGCCACACATACCTTAATAGCCCATGTAAGGGAGTATTATTACCCCCTCCCCCCCGGGAGGATGTAGACAGGGTGAACAAATGATGAGATGCGCGCTGTGACGGTTTTACTAAGAAAGATGATAAGAGGCTTTTTGACTTTGATGTCTCGTGTTTTAGCTGACAGCAGGGCAACACCCACATTTACAAGTATAATTTGATTCGAAACTCAATTTGCGAAGTACAGTAAACCTGTCATCTCGCAAAGTCTTCCGCTCGGCCGAACGTACTCAAAAAGAATTTAAAAGGCGAAATACTCCCGAAATAAGGTAAGAATATTACATCAGTGGCATTGCAAGCAATGACTTTCTCAAGCGAATTGAAAACATTTACACTTTTACGGCCCTTGTTACGAAACTAATGTTTCGAGACCACAGCGATTTGCTAGCCTGTATCATTTATAATTCGAAGTAACATTCGTTTCTGGCGACCCAGATTTCTTAATATTTTATCAACTTCTTTCTCCAGGAGTATTTTTTACCCATTTCAAACTATTCTTACAGTCGAACCTCTCCTTATGGACACCTCGGTAAGCTACCACCTCTGTATACGAACAATTCGCTTGATCTCGGATAAACAGCGCAGAATTTATTTCTGCGGGAACAAAGGTCCTGCCCAGCATTGGTGCCCGTTTTAAACTGGTTCGACTGTATATTTAAAATGGTTTAAAACTGCTGTTTCCTGTAGCATCGGTGGGTTAAATTGCTCTACTAAAATGTAGTGCATTTTCATTCCTCGTGATATATATTGCACTAATTCTCGAAGCAGTTAGAGATAATTATCGATTGTATATTTTGTACAGTCAACTCTCTCTTAACGAACACCTCTATAAGACGGACACCTGGTGCTGGTCCCGGCCGTATCTCGGTCATTTTACTATCCCCAAACTCTCTATAAGACGGTCACCTCCATAAGACGGACAACGGACAATTTGAAATCGTCAACGGACAATTGTGAGGTCCTGAATGTGGGCATGTACTAAAACCCGAAACAACGAAACGAAACCACCGAAACGAAACTACCGAAACCACCGAAACTACCGAAACCACCGAAACGAGCGAAACGAGCGAAACGAGCGAAACGAGTAAAATAACAAGTAAACAAATGAAAAAGTTCAAAAAGAAAAAAAAACAGCCTTAATCTCTGGCACGTTACTATGGCAGCCTGATCTCGTACCCAGATCCTGCTCTTAAGCCACATGTGTGACATCGTGGCATCACAAACCTGAAAGGTGGATGAACGCAAGCGTGTTGAGCAGTAAGACATCGAGAAAAAAGTAGGTATTTTCACATGTTGAATGGTATTCTAGCTAAAACAAGAAATCTAATTTCAAAGAAAGGTTTTCTGGTCGTACTTTTATTTATTTACTTACTATTTTACTCGTTTCGGTGGTTTCGCTTGTTTCGGTGGTTTCGTTTCGGTCGTTTCGGTCGTTTCGTTTCGGTGGTTTCGTTTCGTTGCTTCGGGTTTTAGTACATGCCCTGAATGGGACCGCAAATTACGATTTAGGGAAGAAAAATTCTTAAATCACCAAGTACGTGACCCAGACGTTTAATTGACAGCTCTTATCTTGTCGGCGAAATACATACAACACAAGTTAAAATTAAATCAGTCATTGTCCCATTCAAGGCCAATTCTTAATTACCAAGTACGTGACTCTTTTTAGCACCAGACGTTTAATTGACAGCTCTTATCTTGTCGGCGAAATACCTACAATACAAGTTAAAATTAAATCAGTCATTGTCCCATTCAAGGCCAAGATGTGGATAATAATAATGCTGAATCTGTGCACAATGAATACGCGTCTGTTTAAAGTTTGTTTTAAGTTATTTACTTGAACGAAACCTACGATTATTTTTTTGTTTTGCTATTTTTCTGGGTTTTAAGAAGGCGCATATTTCGTGAAAGATTGCGAAACTGCAATAAAAGATTTCTGAACCATGACCCGAGGGTCAACTAAACGAATCTTGTGTGAGCTTCTGTTACTGGATCTTACTGGGGCGTTCAAATACAGTTACAAATACACATCAAACACTGAACGTTTTCAGTGTTACTGATAGTCATAGATAGTGTATTAAACATGCTATCATTTTGCATAGTATATTTAAAATTACCTCTGACATTGTAAACTGAACCGAATAATATCAGCAAATCTCTGAACTGCTACCCTCTAAACGGGAGCAAAAACAAAAACATCACGCGTTGCGCCGTGCCAACCCTCACAACTCTGTGAAAGTGCAAAGTCGCACAAGTACAAACACTCAGTACTTGCATTATTAGGCGTTCATTTTCGCGCCCGCCTTTGCGCAAAAAAGAACGCTTGGCTCTAGCTAGCTTATAACTTGCCCTTTCAGTATTTTCTTTTTGTGTCTTATCTCTTTTTATTTCAAACTCGATTCTGCATCATGTGTCAAAACAGAAATACGAATTGGAATTTGGTGTTTGATTTCTTACCAACATGTTAGAAATGAGATATGAATTATAAACGTTAACATTTCCATCGGCTGATACTTGCGACGAAAAGGACCCCTTCTGCCAACTGAACCAAGAGCAAGTAATCGAAAAGAGAAACAGAGTTGATTTTAAGCCGGAGGAGGCAAAGACTTCTCAATAAAAGAGTTCGAAATATCCAATAGTAAATGGCTGCAGTGAAAATGGGTTTGAGTTCAAAATAGAGAGGAGATCCAAAGAACGGAACTCGATTTAGCAGGGTCCGACCACAGCTTTATTGATGCTTCAGTGCTCGTGTTTAAAATAGTCTCAGTAAAACTGTGTTTATATTGTGATAATTTCTTGTTCTACTATTAGTATAGGTAATCAGACGGTTTCGAGTTCAATTTCGAATTAATTTGCATGAGTGAGTTTTTCAAAAAGTTGAAATTGCAAGAGCCGCTTCGGCGAGTGTAATTTCAGCTTTTTGAAAAACTCACAAGTGCGAATTAATTCCAAATTGAATGAGAAAAACCGTATGATTACTTATTAATAATATAAACATGAAAAAATTTGCGCGGAGCAAGTGCCGGAAGACCTTTCTTGAAACCATTTTTTCAAAGTTTCCACACAAAATTTTCGTCATCATTTTACGTAATATCACTGGCTTGGAAAATTCCTATTGTCTTTCAGCCAATCATAATCCAGAATTACGATGTGCAATTTGCACTGGTGTTGCACTTTTTGCACCGGTGTTACACTTTTTGCACTGGTGTTATACTTGAACTGCACTGCTCTCAGCCAATCACAATCGAGTAATTTTTTCATGTATATTATTAATAAAGAAAATGAAACGAAAACGGTACGCCAGCATGTGCTGATGCATGCGTTTTGACTCTCTTTCATTTTTCTTTGTAAAATAAATTATGAAAGAATTTTTGGCATTTCACTGCTTCCATAAAATGAATCTTGGTTGATATCGCATGATTTCTAATCTAAAACATTTCACCTTTGTGACCTCTGGTCTGCTCTTGATAACGAAATATTCAACTGGAAACGGGAGTGAAACAGGGAGAAAAAGAATTGGGAGGAGTGTGACAACAGGGCAGTGGTGGCATTGGCAAAATCTTTTTTGTTGTTCTGTTCCATGAAATAGAGTCAAAACTCTTGAATTAGTGGTGGCCGGGATGGTCAGAAGAAGAGATCTGTGTCTATCCGTCCAATTATTAACTGTTTAATTAAGTTTGCTACACGCATTCTCAAGTCACGGACACGTTTAGCCCGCGTAGCTGGCGGGATTCGCGTGAGAATGGGTTCTGCATAGGGCTTGCCACAAGTTGCTCGGCAACTTTTTGGCAACTTTTCGTATTTCGAGCAACTTTTTTTTGTTTCCAGCATGTTTTTGCATTCTAAGCAATGTCAAGTTTTCTAGATATCGGAGCAGCTTTTGTTGCTTTTATAATTGGCCATGCTTCCATGTTTTCCACTGTTTCAGTAGACAATTTGTGAATTTCTTTACTTCTTTAAAAAAAAATTTAAAATCTTTTTAAAGAATTTTTTAAAATTTTTTTTTAAGTTAAAAAAAATAAAAAGTTTTGATATTGATGCGTAGAATTTAATCATACGTATTCCGAATAAATTTATTTAACGACGCTGGTTACGATGCAAAATTGCACAAAAATGCTTAGAAATGTTACTTTTGTCGTACACATTGCATAATTTTGCATCAGACCAAATAAAAGAAGAGAGAAACAAAAAAAAAGTTTTGCTTTTTTGAGCAACTTTTGAGCGACTTTTGAATTTCTTGGAGCAACTTTTGAGCAACTTTTTGAGAAATTTCGGGCAACTTTTTGGGAAATCTCGAGCAACTTGTGGCAAGCCCTAGTTTTGCATGCCGACAAAGTAAAACAAAAGCATACACACACGAAGCAGTCCCGCCAGACACATTGATTTACATTGGAAGGTCCGATCCAGAAAGGTGCACAACCGAAACGTTTTGATTGATTGATTCCTAAGTCCGAATTAAACAACTACAGATTTTATTTTGTGCACGGTCAAGCACAAAAATGGCAGACAAAAACATAAAACAAACAAGTTCTATAATTATAAACTGTATGGTGCGTTGTAGCCTATTTAGTTTGGATAGATACAAGATATGTAATCTGAATATGTTCGTACAAGTTCACATTTTCTTTAATCTCAGATGGAAGATGACAGTCCAACTCAACTTCTGGTTACCCAAACAACTCAAGCTCAGGCACCTCCTGGTCAGCCAGTGATATCTCAACAAGTCCGTCCCGGACAACCAATCATGTACCAGATGCAGCCCGGCCAACAACAACCGGTTTTTGTTCAGGCTCCTGCCGGTCAGCCAGCCGTTACAGCAGATGGGCAGCCTATTCAGTATTATTATGTCCCCGTGACGCAACCAATGCAACCTGGTCAACAGGGACAGCCAGTACAACCGGTGCAACCGGTTTACGTTCAACAAGTACAGCCTCAACAACAGGCTGGACAGGGTCTGGGTCTCACTATTGACACAGATTTTCTCAAGAGCCCTCTGTGCTACATTAAAATAGCAGAATTTGTGAGTATCGCATTTCCGTCTACTTTCGAGTAGAGAAAATAAGAAGACAAGCACGGAAAGTCCTAATTTCAAGGACTCTTCGCATAATCCAACTTGACTTGAGAACTTTCGGGGCGAGAAGACGGTTAACTAGAAAACTAGGTTAACTTTGATGATTGGTTATTTTTGTGTCTTGTGATTTAAAAAACAGCAGCCTTATTTTTGCGTGCCGTTTCGAATTTATTTTAAAAATGACTTTCTCCGCAGCTCAAATTTAACATCTTTTATAAACTCACTTGCATTATCATAGCTAAGATGGATGGGCTCGCTTATGTACAGTTCACGTAAGAGATACCAAAAGCAGTACCCCCGATGCCCTCCGTTTCTCTCATCTTCTTTCTTTACCTCTCCCCCATCTTGAAAACTCTACGATCGCGGTATGAGCAGAGCAACAAACTCGTCTTTGGCCAATTTGCCAACTCAGTGAAAATGTCTGCTGTCATTCCTTTCAAGTCATATATTGAAATATCCGGTTTTGTAGGTTGTGCTGCTCGGCGCATAGGCAAGTATCCTCAGGTACTTTGATGATCTAGAAGACTTTTTAGACACAAAAGCGGTGGATGATGGAAAAGCTAGCTTCTTCAAAGGCATCACAATTTTCTGTTGGGTCATGGTCATCCTCTACTTGATAATGTATACGTTGAGCTTCCCTAAGATTTGCAATTGCAAACGACCGTCCCTGTTCACTTTAGCGGTAAGTCAAAAAAAAAAAAATCTGCAAATAATTTCTAAATTTTAGATACTGATATTCGTAAGGGTTAACACACCTCCCTTTCGTTTCTGGCCCATCCACCCGTCAGTAATTGACAACCTCATTCCCAGGGTCTCTCATGTAAGGCGGAAAGATGACAGACCATGGGAACGAGGTTGACTAATTGATTATAGCCGATCGGTTAAGTATAGGCGATCGTATGAATACGAGCGCAATGAATGATTTGCCACTAATCGAATACCCGTGTTTGCGCAAAGAACTCTGGGATCGTCAGGGGGCAAACATTGTCGCTAGAAGGAAATATATAGCGAAAAGTTGTTTCGACGTCCAAAAAACGATTTTGGAGAAAGATCAACGCTTTTTCGCCGTCGTTTTATTGCAAATGAAAATCCCTGCTGTGATTGGAGCTTCCTCACTAAAAATATTTACCATGACTACTATATCTTTTTCTTAATTATTATTATGAACGCGCAAGTGTTAATTTGCACTGCAGTGCAAATTAAAATTATTGATAAATTTACCCGTTCTATGCAAATCACAATCAAGCTATTTTCTCAGTCAGGATAATGAAAGGTACTCTCTCTTGGTCATATGCAAGTTATACTTGTCTTGCACTTCGAGGAATACGCGGGGAACCAGAAAAAGGAGGGCTAAGGGGTTAAGAATATCCGTTTGCACTTAACCACCAGCTTATTTGTTTATTTCTCTCTTCACTGCACATGCAAAGACGTTAATCACTTTTTTTTTTTTTTTAATTTATTTCACAGTCTTTGATCTTCTACTTCATCATGTTTGCATTGCTGCTCGCCTGTACAGGAAACTTGGTTTCCAGGGCCGTCGACTTTGGAAAAGTCCTAAAACTGCCTTTTCTTAACAAGACAGTCAAGAAATTTGTCAACACACTCAGCGTTGCCTTGGTAAAAACAGTTACTTTTAATCATTTTTCCTGGGTGCCTAAATGCGTGGTTAGGTTAACTGTACCCCCCGCTATGAGCGGACGGAAATCAGTTAAGAAATAGCAAACATGTTCCGAGACAGTTTTGTCGAGTTTAAGGAACACGAGTGGAAGTTTGCGAGGACGAGAAATACTAAAACAATTGTTAGTTGACTCGGGCTCGGCCCTCGTCAAGTATCACGCGATAGAAATCTCGAGCTCACAATCTAATTGGTAATTAATATAAATCTTCTATTGTTCTGTCAAGAATGTAGTTCTCTGATTGGCTAGGCCGCTCACTATCTATTCCGTGATAGATAGTGAGTGGCATAGTAGTAAACGCTTGTTAACAAACTGGCCGTCGCTTCTTTGCGTTGTCGAAGTGTCTGTGAAGAAGATTTAATTAGATAAACTTTTAAACAACGAGCAGATTTATACTAAATCAATTAGATTAATCGCTTTCGAATTCTATGTGTGAAAGTTGACGAGGGCGCAGCCCTCGTCAACTATTACGCGTCAACTATCACAACAAATGTTTAGAATAAATATCAATTAACGAAAAGACATCTTCTGATATAGTTATAGTTACAATCTTGTGAATTCCCCTACATCCTGGCCAGCTCTGTACTATTTAGATGTTAAAGTATAGTAAGTAATTTACAGTGCTGTAAACTAATTCTGTAAGTAATGTTAGTACTGTAAGTAGCTTTAGTACTGTAGGAATTGTAGTTGTTGCAAGACAATTAAAAAATAAAGAAAAAGAATTCAATGGAAAAAAAAAATTACGCGGTAGAAATGATCACTCGGTAGTAATCTCAAGCTCATGATTTAATTGTTAAGGAAAAATACGGCTTTTAGCCTGATAACGTACCTACGAACCTCATACATTGGCTTTTCTATCTTATTGTGATATTTACAAGCTGTTTCTCTTGCTAACATTACTCCGTTTCCTTCATCTTTGACAGGCCTTTGGATTTTTATCCTGCATAGCGTTCGTCGTTGATATGATTCTGAATCACAAGTTGTTTCAGAAACAGCGAGCACAGGAAATGCCCCCTGAGCAAGGACCTCCCCAGCGACGAGCCTGGGATGTCAACACCGAGTACATACGATCCCCGCTGTTTTATGTGAAGTTGGCAGAAATGGTAAGCCTTTCAAAAGTAGCTTTAACGTTGTCAGTTTTCCTCGGATAACTGACAAAACAAGCAGTGAGGGGTACTTTTTAGGGAAAAGCACTAATCTGAACACAGTTCGCAAAATTTAAAATGACGGCATGTAGATTTGTCTTTTGATCGCGATACGATTGTGGCCAGTGCTGATTGTTGCCAAGTGGCTGAATGACTGGCTGGCTGATTGACTGAATGACTGACTGACTGACTGACTGACCGACTGACTGACTGACTGACGGACTGACGGACTGACGGACTGACGGACTGACGGACTGACGGACTGACGGGCTGACGGGCTGACTGACTGACTGACTGACTGACTGACCAAATTCTTAAAGAGCTAAATGTATCTTCTATTACCAGTTTGTCTAGCGATACCAATAAACCATTGACTATTCTTCGATAGCCAACTCAATATTCGAAAATTACTCTTAATTTCGGCATGAGTGCCCAAAACGGTTGGTTTAAACGGCTAGCGCTTGGCTTGCGAGAGACAAATCATCGTTTTTTCCTCGGGAATGAGTACCGGGACACAACATTTTTTTTTGTTTAGTTTGCATGCAGAGATCACCTTCCTTCTATACAGTGAAGGTTATATTCTATACAGTGAAAATTATCACGGAAAATGAGAGCATAGCTAGCACTCGTAAAAGATAATATGTGGGGCCCCAGAACACTGCGTGCTTGGAGGTATTAAATCCCTGTCGACTAAATATGAGTGCCTTTATCGCGAAACGTACATCAAATTGCTCCTTGACATTGATGTAACACACCATTGTTGTACAGTAAAAACTCGCATAAAAGAACAAGTGGATTAAGAACACTCAGGCGGAAATTTGGTTAAAAAGGTACCATATACATAAGAACACATTCAGCCTGAAAGATGAAAATTGTTCTCATATAAATTTGGTTGCCAGTTAGATTAGAATAACCTACTAGGGTACAGTATTAAGTACAGTACTGAGTAGATCAATATATGTGTTATCCATTAATTAATTAAAATGTTGTGCTTGCACATTGATTTCATCTGTTGGTAGTCTATGCAGTATTTTAAGAACACCTTAAGAACATTTTCAGGCTGATTTTGCAGAAAACACCTGATATATAAAAGAACAAAATCAGCCTGAAACCCTAAAACACGTATTCTTTTATGCGGGTTTTTGCTGTATTTCTCGCTTAACTTTGTCTCTATTTTTCTGCTCCTCTTCACTCTGAAAGCGTAAGGTGAATGGTTCAAATATAAACGTTTCTGAAAACGTTTCAGATAATTTCAGGAATTGTGGAGTTTATTGAAGGTCCTCCTGCTCCTAAACGAATACGGGGACCCCCCTTTTTTATTTCAAATTTTAGTTTCTCTTGATATAATATAAGCAGCCAACAGGTGAAGTTTCAAAAAGTAGTGAGTTCTATTTCGATGCAATTAACTTTATAAGGTGAGATGGATCTATAATGTCTATTAAAACAACCAGTGCACCTTCCTCGTCTCTTAGTTTAAGTGTCATTAAAAGGTTTACCATGTGCTATTTGCTCCGTGTACTTACCCATGTATTCAATTTTTATCATGTAACTCCGCTGACTCGAAATGTTTTATACCTGGCAGGCGTTGCTGTTTGCAGCATGGGTGTGTATCATAAAGTACTTTGACATGGCCATTTTTAAAATCCAGCCCCCAGCAGAAGATTCTAAAGCCGATTTCTTTAAAGGAATCACAATCTTTTCCTGGGTGATGGTCATCCTCTTGGCCTTGACGTTTGTGCTAAGTTTTGACAAGCTTTGTAGTCGATCATCTCCCTGGACTCTGACGGTACGTCATGGAACAGTCTGAGATAGAGCGGTTTTCAATTAAGTGTCGAAAGTAATAAGGCAGCTACTTTGGGTTGGTTTTACTACGGTTTAAGATTAGCTGAGTAGTCTAATTGATACGTGATTGACTTGGTTTTGGTTTTATGACACTCAATTGAAAACTGCTCTCAGTATCTTGTCACAGTTAAAACTGGTTGAACCAGCTGAAAAATGCTTTAACTTTGAACCGTCAACCAAGGCATCTCAGATAATCAAAAATCTTTCAATTAATTTAAAGCCTGGAAAAATCTTTCGATAAAACGGAGAAGAATAATTCGAAACATTTGAGTCTGAAAATAATCCAACCGTACAATTTTCTTTCTATTTAATATCGGTTTTTTCCATTGTTTGCAGACACTGCTTATCCACTTCTTCTTGTCCGTTTTATTGATCGCTTGCTGTGGAAACATGACATCACACGCCATCGACTATGGAAAGGCGTACAAGAATGTGTACAAGACATACAAGCCCAACGTGTTAGCCCTTCTGTTTGGGCTGGTAAGTAGAATTCAATTGTACTGTTACAATGGCCTATTCAGTTGTAAATTGTAACTTTGCCTCATCAGCACTGGTCAAGAAGCCATGGGACGGCCTCTCCTATATGGTCCTTTAAAAAAAAAAATCAGATTTATTTATTTAACGCAAAGAGTCTTACTTATTTATATATTTATTTATTTATTTTACATATTTATTTATAGAACGTAATTCATTTATTTAACGTAAATAGTCGACTACGTATTCTTTCCAGTTTTCAGCAGGAAATTCCTCAAAGACAGTTCACCTAACTGGGTTGCTATTCTTCTATTCAAGAACTCTTTTTGGACAAAAATGCATGGAAATTAACAAAGCCTCCGTCCCAACTAATTCCCTTACCCTGTAGCACCTGTCGGAACAATTACTCTTTTCTTTGATTAAGAGAAATACTTACTTGATCACAGTTAGTCAGAGTTTTAAAAATGTCCGCTCATTCTTGGTGTTTTGACAGGGGTTCGGTTACATTTCCTGGATAATTTTCATTGTGGACATCTACCTTCTTTACAAGTTGTACAGGCAGCAAAGGGTTGAGGAGGTTGGTCACCCACAGCAAGCAGGCCAGCCAGGCGTCATCCAACAGCCCGCTGTGGTTATTGTTCCACAAGGCGCGAAACAGCAAGTCTACCAACCGCCTACACATCCGGGACAGCAGCCAGTACAATATCCGGGACAACAGCCTGTCCTGATGGGAATGCCTCCGCCGGCTTACCGTCAACAGCTTCCACAAGGAGAGACCCAGAAATAAAATATCACATTGCATGCTGCCGAATTATGCGAAATCCGCCATATGCGTTAAAATCTAGTTCTATTATAACTTAAAAGCATCCAGTGTATAGAAACGATGCCGTAAAAGAGAAATTAATTTTCAGCTTTTAGCATTTTTACAACCCGCATCATACAGATCAACAACAGATAGTCACTCAAAGCACTATGGCTGCCATACCATGACAAATATTGTCATTATATATATATGCCAATGCTGTGCAAATGTTGGAGCATTTGACGTTTGTAGGAAGAATAGCTCAGCTGCTTTGTAAATCGGAACAATACGTTAAGAGAAGTTTTGGTAAATGTTGTGTATTGCATCAGTGTGATTAGTCATATGAAGTTCTTTTGCCTTCAGATCTGCAAGTGGTTAGAATACAGAGGTTTGCTTTAATTAAACAGAAAGAAAGCAGGCTACAAACACTGATTAGCATCCGATGGAACCTGTAGAAAGAAACTTGAGACGCGGCTCTATTGGGCTAAGGAGACGTCTCGTCTCTGATAGCACAGTTTAACTTTGAATGAATGATTAATATTCTTAGCGTAGCTTTTGCAGAAATCATTGATTTTATCTAATTTATTTTGTTGGATTTTTGCAAGTAGTTTTCTTGTAGTTTTATTTTACTCAGAAAATTTAGATTAAACCTGTGAAGGAGACGAATCTGGTCGAAGCCCGATTTAATTTTTTGACCCCTAAAAGAGACCATTTTAAACAGAGCAGATAATTACGGGCATCGAATACGCTCATCAGTACATAATTTTTAAAAGTTGCTTGTATAATTGATCTAAAACACCAACATAACATGACAGTTAGTTCTGAATTCCTCCGAGCGATCAGAGAAGTTAAAATTATGCCAATTAAAGGAGAGGTGAGGAGAATATGACTGTACTTCTCGCCGCTAGATCGTTCTTCGTTCGTGTGTTCGTGTCGTAAGCTAAGGAAAAGTCTAGTTTCTTTAATTATTCTTTTTTAATAGCTCCCTTAGTTGAAAAACATCAGCGTCCTTTTGCATATTAAAATTAATTGATTATCTGGGCTTAGTTACGTGATTAATCACACCATCAAACTAAGTTTCCTATGATAGTTATTTTATAGCAAGTGTTATTTCAATATGGTCAGGGGTTCATATGGAATAGTATCCTTCTGGACTTCAAATTGACAAAGTTATTTTGCTTTCAAACTTTTTTTAGTGGAAAGGATACTGGGAACATTTTTATATATTATTGCTTTTAAAATAAGTAGAACTATTAGCCATTGCTGTTATATTCAAACAAGCTCTGTTTACCAGTGTTTTTCCTGCATTTTGTCAGTCATGTTTCAAATGATATCGGGTACTTCCAGAATCATTGGGTTGGGGTGTGCGGCCCGCTTCCCAAAACCCTTACCATATTTATGACCAAAGTTTGCGACTTTCTCTACCCTGTTTATGACCTTTCCAAAACTTTGAAACCCTACTTTTGACCGTTGCGGCTGGCACAGTTGCCCTAAACATAATTTATGAAGGACTTTTGTTGATGGTCTTACAGATATTGATGAAAAAAAATAGCTTCTTCTAAAAAATTCAAGACTAGACAGGCAAAGCCATGCCCTGTTTATGACCTAAACGGCCAAAATCAATACCCTATTTATGACCAAAACGGGCGAAAAATCATACCCTTTGGGGCTGCACATCCTATATAGGCCATATAAGGGAGTACCACCCCCCCCGGGAGGATGTAGGTAGGCTGAGCAAGCTATGATGAGATGCGTGTTGTAACGGTTTTACCAAGAAACATGAAGAGGCTTCTGACTTTGATGTCTCGTTTTTTAGCGCATTAGCTGACAGCAAGGCAACACTTTCAAGTATAATTTGATCCGTAACTCAAACCCGGAGGGAGTACTCCCAGAAAAATCGGGTGGGGGTGTGCGGCCCACTTCCCAAAACCCTTACGCTATTTATGACCAAAATCTGCGATATTCCCTACCCTATTTATTACCTGACCAAATATTCGAAACCCTATTTACCCTGTTTCAGACCTGCGTTATGATAAGTTCCCTAGTTCAGACCAATCTTAAATTACCGTAAACATAATTTTTGACGGGCTTTTGTTGATTTTCTTTTCGATAATGACGCAAAAGTGGCTTCTTTTCAAAAACATACCCATATCAAGGCTAGAGTGCAAAAACCATACCCTATTTATGACCAAAATGACCAAAATCAGCTAAAATCGATACCCTGTTTTTGACCAAAACAGCTGAAAAACCATATCCTTTGGGGCCGCACGTACCTATATAGCCCATGTAAGGGAGTACCCTCCCCCTCCCCCGGAAGCTCAAACTGCAAAGTACAGTAAACCTGTCATCTCGAAAAGTCTTCTGCTCGGCCGAACTTCTCAAAAAGAATTCAACAGGCGAAATAATCCCGAAATAAGGTAAGAATATTACATCAGTGGCATTGCAAGCAATGACTTTCTCAAGCGAATTGAAAACATTTACACCTCTAATGGCCCTTGTTACGAAACTAATGTTTCGAGACCACAGCGATTTGCTAGGCTGTATCATTTATAATTCGAAGTAACTTTGGGTGTCTTGAAAACCAGAATAGCGAATAGCGAATAGTCGCGAATAGCGAATAGCGAATGGTCCCGAATAGTGCGAATAGCGGCGAACAGTCACGAAAAGTGGCGAAAAGTGATGAATAGTCATCAATAGTCACCGCTTTAGATCTAATATCCTGCGTTAATTAATTATCCAAATAAGCAACAGAATTTCAGTGAATTTATTACCTTTTCTTCTCCGGACTCCGGCTAAGGCTGTCCATCGCCGACATTAAGAAAACAGAAAACACAAGGATAACCTAATAAAGACGTATTTAGGCTTTTGCAGCGGTTAACACAGAAGAAATTACGTTTAGAAACACCTTTTGTCCTGATAAGCGTAGTGCTTTTTAGCGGGAAAATCCCATCCTAAGTTGCTACGAGGTTGACTGCGAGATACTGGGTACCCTATTTGCTACTATTTGCCACTATTTGTCACTATTTGCCACTATTCGCCACTATTCGAGACTGTTCGCCACTATTCGCACTATTCGTACTATTCGCTGATCGCTATTCGCGACTATTCCAGACACCCAAGGAACATTCGTTTCTGGCGAGTACTAGATGAAGGATTCGACAAATACCGGCAGCGTTGCTCGCCTCGCCGCGCAACGCTGCCAGTTTGTGTCGAATCCATCTACTACTGAGGCGTGCCGCGCGCGTCCGCAAAGTTAAGCCTTCGCGGTGTGAAAACAATTTTTTGTGCACCGAAATTTCAGTCAATTAAACACGCCGCAGGGCCCGGTGTAAGATGGCCACCATCTACGATCAACGCACCCACGAGAAACTAACAAGCGATTTTATCGAAAGGAGGGTCGAGGTCGATGAATCTCTCGTAGACATAGAGGCCCGTTTGGAAGAGCTAGAAGCTTGTGACAAAATTTTAAGAAGTTTTGCTGCTTTTGGAGCGGGGTTTTTGGCTGCAAGGCTAGCTATCGGTATAACGAGGCTTGCCTTCGGTCTAGACAAAAAAAGCAATTTAAGATTCGCGCTACTTGTCTATAACAAATGGGCCGCGGTAGAAAAGGGGTGGTTGAACAGAGCAAAATGAAGCCAAAAAACCGCCAACAAAAACAGAGAAGATGCAGACATGTTGTAGTGGAATGGCATAAAAAAGCCTGTTGATAAAAAACCGCCATTATTTTTACAATCTGATTTTGTAGACGCGATGAAACAGATGAACCCACAAGAGGTCGCCAATATTCTCTTGTCAAAACAAACAGGCAAAGTTACTCGAGCATAAAATTCCTGAGCGCCCAAGAAAATCAGCGCTGGAGTTTGATTTTTTATCTTTTGAAATTTTGTTTTTAGGGCGCAAAGGAATGCAGGCTGTTAGGGCGCACAGGTATGCGATCTATTGTTTTACACGCGCATACCTATTGTTACTTCACGTAAAAAAAATAACAGGCGCGTGATATTCGTCTTTCCGTAGCAACCAACATTTAATTACTGCGACGATCTCGCGTGTAATATCGCGAACGTTTATCTGTCACTCAGGCGTGAAATATGTATTCACAAGACACGCAATCAAGTGAACACTGACAATCATGTTTTTATAATATGCAAATGAAATCGTGAATTTTCAAACGATAATTCGAACCGGCGGCAAGATCGGTTACTTTTTTTTTTTCTATATTCGGATTCAACGTTGCCGCGGATATTTTTCTCCAGTTCGTCAACATCAACAAGCTTTCCGCTTGACGGTTGGCGAGGCAGCTTGGCTCGGACTTGTTCTTTCCGGACGTTGTACTGCTGAAACTCGGAAAGAATGATGTCAAACTCGTGGGCAGACACGGCGTTGTTATTCAAAGCTTTGGATAATAGTCTGCTGACTGTGTCACGTTTGGCGACGGCGAGCGTGGTAATGTCTTGATGCTTTTTAATTTTTGCCTCAAGTTTCCTGCTGGCGATTAGGGACTTTAAGCAGCGGGAACGCGGACGGGGACGGGGACGCCGAAACCTGTGAGAAGGCTGGGGAGAGAAGGCCGTTGTGGCGGTGTCACAGTGATTTGGGTATCCCCGTGTTTTGGGTACCCCCGTACCCAAATCCCTAGTGTTTTGGGTACCCAAAACACTGAAAGTGTTAAATACCACAGACTGGGGCAAGTGAAATCATGCATAATTCTGCTCAAAAACCATTTATATTCTTACGAAGCTTTGTCTCAATAAGTAAAAGCTTTCTTAATCTTGATATAAACACAGAACGTCGCTGAAAATAGTCGCAATTTATAACAGACTGTCCGATCCTAGTCCGCATTTATAACGACATACAAAACCGTATTCACGCGCCAAAGCTCCCTGTATGAATATGCGCTTAGTGCCTATCGATAATCCCTGAAATGCACGTCATTTTAAACAAGAAAGGCGCATTCTAAACCTCGGATAGTTCGGCCATTGAATAACATCAATATGCGAGCGGGCACACTGAGATACGGCCGTCACGCAACATGCCGGTCTCAAGCTGTGACTGACCTCTGTGTATGTTGCCTGTCTGAAATAAACTTTGTCTCAGACTTGTTTATTTATCGCTCTTTCCTTGATTATCTCTCCTATTACTTCCCTTTGCAATGTGCCTGCTTCTTATTGTTTCTTTAATTTAGGGTAGCCAAATCTAAAAGGCAAAGCAAACTTACAAAGACGAAAGTAATTCTAATGAGGAAAGGACTAGATCAAAATGCTGAACTGTAAGGGATACCCAAATCCCTAGTGATATTGGTATCCCTTTCTAGGGTGTTTGTTTGTTATCGTTTCTTTACTTCAGGCAGCCAAATCGACCGAAGATTAAAAAGGCAAAGCAAATTTTTAAAGGCGAAAGGCCTTGAAGGGGAGAAAGGACAAGAAATGTGAAAAATTAAGGGATACCCAAATCCCTAGTGATATGGGTATCCCCTTGCAATATGTTTATTTCTTATCGTTTCTTTAATTCAGGGTAGCCAAATCAACAGAAGATAAAAAAGCAAAGAAAACTTGCGAATACGAAAGTCATTCCAATGAGGAAAGGTCTAGAAATGCTAAAACGTAAGGGATACCCAAATCCCTAGTGATATGGGTATCCCCTTGCAATATGTTTATTTCTTATCGTTTCTTTAATTCAGGGTAGCCAAATCGACCGAAGATAAAAAGGCAAAGCAAACTTGCAAAGACGAAAGTCATTCCAATGTGGAAAGGACTAGAAATGCTAAAACTTAAGGGATACCCAAATCCCTAGTGATATGGGTATCCCCTTCCAATATGTTTATTTGACATTGTTTATTTAATTCAGGGTAGCCAAATCGACCGAAGATAAAAAAAAAAAGCAAAGCAAAATACAAAGACGAAAATTCCAATGAGGAACGAGGACTAGATCGAAATGCTGAAATGTAAGGGATACCCAAATCCCTAGTGATATGGGGTATCCCCTTCTCGAGTGTTTGTTTGGGGTACCCAAAACTCAGGGATACCCAAATCACTGTGACACCTGCGGGAATTCACAAACATTAGGGACTTTAAACAGCGGGAACGCGGACGGCGACGGAGACGCCGAAACCTGTGAGAAGGCTGGGGAGAGAACGCCGTTGTGGCGGCAATTCGCAAACATTACTTAAGCAGCACCGTCCGAAACCGCGGTTTCCGCACTGTCAAGCTTATTGACATTATTCGTCCTCTGTTTATCAGGATGAACTAGGGTGACTTCATTGAAAGAAGTTCGCAATCAACTCCTGATAATCACGATGAAGGTGTGTTAAACGATGACGAACTTCTACTCTTGTACGATTTAAACCCGGTCGAATGATCTCGACCAACGCTATGATTCCTTTCCTGATTTTAACTTCGATGGTTTGAAGACGACTGCCGGTCCGAATTTCGTTTCCACAAACGCAACTTGCCCCTTCTCGCTGAGCTGTGCAATGAAGTAAATGAACTTATTATCAGCAGAAGTTTAATCAGACTGGCGCGACAGATCAGTGTGCCGACTGATAAAGATCTAGGTAAACCACTGATCTTACGACTGAAAATGGAAACAGCTACGCAAGTTTTAATGGTGTCTACCCTTTTAAATGTGTTAGAATTTCACCATAATGAGCCATTTGACATTTGAGTACTTCTTGAAAGGAAAAATTTCGATTGAAATTCGTGTAAGTTGTCTTTATTTACATAAGCTTTCAAAAAGATATTTCACGGTACTCACATGTTCGCCGACCGGCTTGAGTGCAATTCAGATTTCTCGACGTTTCTTTAAAATGAAATATGTCACATAACAAGAGAAGACAAGCATTAAAGTTCCTCGAAATTAGTAACACGTTTTCAGACAACGCGAAATGAGCTTCACTCACGTCGGGCCCGAACGCAGAACGTCAACTTGTTTCCCACCAGTCATGCGCAGTGGACCTTTTGGCTTTTCCCTGATCTCATGGCGTTCCCGTCGCCGTCCGAGTTGTCTTTGTTTAAAGTCCCTAATATTCAACTGCAAACAGGAGTGAAACAGGGAGAAAAAGAATTGGGAGGAGTGTGACAACAGGGCAGTGGTGGCATTGGCAAAATCTTTTTTGTTGTACTGTTCCATGAAATTGAGTCAAAACTCTTGAATTAGTGGCGGCCGGGATGGTCAAAAGAAGAGATCTGTGTCTATCCGTCCAATTATTAACTGTTTAATTAAGTTTACTACATGCATTCTCAAGTCACGGACACGTTTAGCCCGCGTAGCTGGCGGGATTCGCGTGAGAGTGGGTTCGGCATAGGGCTTGCCACAAGTTGCTCGGCAACTTTTTAGCAACTTTTCGTATTTCGAGCAACTTTTTTGTTTCCAGCATGTTTTTGCATTTTAAGCAATTTCTAGTTTTCTAGATATCGGAGCAGCTTTTGTTGCTTTAATTGGCCATGCTTCCACATTTCCATACTTTCCAATGTTTCAGTAGACAATTTGTGAATTTCTTTAATTTTTTAAAAAAAAAAAAATTTTAATTTTTTTAAAGAATTATTTTAAATTTTTTTTTAAAGTTAAAAAAAAAATACAAAATTTTGATATTGATGCGTAGAATTTAATCATACGTATTGCGAACAAATTTTTTTAACGACGCTGGTTACGATGCAAAATTGCACAAAAATGCTTAGAAATGTTACTTTTGTTGTACAGATTGCATAATTTTGCATCAGACCAAATAAAAGAAGAGAGAGAAAAAAAAAGGTTTTGCTTTTTTTGGCAACTTTTGAGCAACTTTCGTCGCGAAGAACAACTTTTGACTTTTTTTGGAGCAACGTTTGAGCAACTTTTTGAGAAATTTCGGGCAACTTTTTGGGAAATCTCGAGCAACATGTGGCAAGCCCTAGTTTTGCATGCCGACAAAGTAAAACAAAAGCATACACACGCGAAGCAGTCCCGCCAGACACATTGATTTACATTGGAAGGTCCGATCCAGAAAGGTGCACAACCGAAACGTTTTGATTGATTGATTCCTAAGTCCGAATTAAAACACTACACATTGTACTTTGTGCACGGTCAAGCACAAGAATGGAAAACAAAAACATAAAACAAACAAGTTCTATAATTTTAAACTCTATGGTGCGTTATACAAGTAGCCTATTTGGTTTGGATAGATACAACTTTTGTAATCTGAATATGTTCGTACAAGTTCACATTTTCTTTAATCTCAGATGGAAGGTGACAGTCCAGCTCAACTTCCAGTTGCCCAATCAACTCAAGTCCAAGCTCCTCCTGGTCAGCCAGTGATATCTCAACAACAAGTCCTTCCCGGACAACCAATCATGTACCAGATGCAGCCCGGCCAACAACAACCGGTTTTTGTTCAGGCTCCTGCCGATCAGCCAGCCACTACAGCAGATGGGCAGCCTATTCAGTATTATTATGTCCCTTTGACGCAACCAATGCAACCGGGTCAACAGGGACAACCAGTACAACCGGTGCAACCGGTTTACGTTCAACAAGTACAACCTCAACAACAGGCTGGACAGGGTCTGGGTCTCACTATTGACACAGATTTTCTCAAGAGCCCTCTGTGCTACATTAAAATAGCAGAATTTGTGAGTATCGCAGTATCTACGTTCGAGTAGAGAAAATAAGAAGACAAGCACGGAAAGTCTTAACTTCAAGGACTCCGCGCATAATCCAACTTGACCTGAGAACTTGCGGGCGAGAAGACGGTTAACTAGAAAACTAGGTTAACTTTGATGATTGGTTATTTTTGTGTCTTGTGATTTAAACAACAGCAGCCTCATTTTTGCCTGCCGTTTCGAATTTATTTAAAAAATGACTTTCTCCGCAGCTCAAATTTAACATCTTTTATAAACTCACTTGCATTATCATAGCTAAGATGGATCGGCTCGCTTATGTACAGTGCACGTATGAGATACCAAAAGCAGTACCTCCGATCCGATGCCGTTTCCCTCATCTTCTTTCTTTACCTCTCGCCCATCTTGAAAACTCTACGATCGCGGTATGAGCAGAGCAACAAACTCGTCTTAGGTCAATTTGCCAACTCAGTGAAAATGTCTGCAGTCATTTCTTTCAAGTCATTTGTTGAAATATCCGGTTTTGCAGGTTGTGCTGCTCGGCGCATGGGCAAGTATCCTCAGGTACTTTGATGATCTAGAAGACTTTCTACCAGTGGATGATAAAAAAGCTAGCTTCTTCAAAGGCATCACAATTTTCTGTTGGGTCATGGTCATCCTCTACTTGATAATACATACGTTGAGCTTCCCTAAGATTTGCAATTGCAAACGACCGTCCCTGTTCACTTTAACGGTAAGTCAAAAAAAATGTGCAAATAATTTCTAAATTTTAGATACTGATATTCGTCAGGGTTAACACACCTCCCTTTCGTTGTTGACCCATTCACCCGTCAGTAATTGACAACCTCATTCCCAGGGTCTCTCATGTAAGGCGGAAAGATGACAGACCATGGGTACGAGGTTGACTAATTGATTGTAGCCGATCGGTGAATTTACACTACGAGTTATTTTCTAATAGTGGTGTAAATCCATAATTACTCGAGCTCTCATAGGATTATTCATTTACTATATGACTGAGAAAATTACTAATTATTTGAAATTGAATTGTTTTAATTTTTATGCATATAGTAATGATAAGTATTATTTTGTTGTAGAAAAGAATTTTTTCAGGATCTAACTGAAAACTTCTGCTGTGAGTGGAGCTTCGTCACTAAATTTTTTTTTTATGACTACTGTATCTTTTTCTTAATTATTATTATGCACGCGCAAGTGTTAATTTGCACGGCAGTGTAAATTCAGATAAATTTTCCCCTTCTGTGGCAACCACAATGAAGCTATTTTCTCAGTGAGGATAATGAAAGGTACTCTCTCTTGGTCATATGCAAGTTGCACTTGTCTTGCACTTCGAGGAATACGCGGGGAACCAGAAAAAAGGAGGGCTAAGGGGCGAAGAATACCCGTTCGTACTTAACCACCCGCTTATTTGTTTATTTCTCTCTTCACTGCACATGCTAAGACGTTAATCACTAATTATTATTATATATATTTTTTGTATTTCACAGTCTTTTTTTGCTTTGTTTGCAGACACTGCTTATCCAATTCTTCTTGTCCGTTTTATTGAACGTTTGCTGTGCAATCATGATATTTCATGCTATCCACTATGGAGGGGCGTACAAGGATGTGTACAAGACATACAAGCCCAACGTGTTAGCCCTTCGGATTGGGCTGGTAAGTAGAATTCAATTGTACTGTTATAATGGCCTGTTCAGTTGCAAATTGTAACTTTGCCTGTTCAGCATTGGTTAAGAAGCCACGGGACGGCCTCTCCTATATTGTCTTTCAAAAAAAAAACCAGGTTTATTTATTTAACGTAAAGAGTCTGATCTATTTATTTATTTATTTATTTTACATATTTATTTAGTGAACGTAATTTATTTATTTAACGTAAATAGCCGACTGCGTATTCTTTCCAGTTTTCAGCAGGAAATTCCTCAAAGACAGTTCACCTAACTGGGTTGCTATTCTTCTATTCAAGAACTCTTTTTGGACAAAAATGCATGGAAATTAATCAAAGCCTTCGTCCCATGGCCCAACTAATTCCCTTACCCTGTACCACCTGTCGGAACAATCACTCTTTTCTTTGATTAAGAGAAATACTTACTTGATGACAGCTATTCAGAGTTTTAAACTGATGTCCGTTCATTCTTGGTGTTTTGACAGGGGTTCGGTTACATTTCCTGGATAATTTTCATTGTGGACATCTACCTTCTTTACAAGTTGTACAGACAGCAAAGGGTAGAGGAGGTTTGTCATCCACAGCAAGCAGGCCAGCCAGGTGTCGTCCGACAGCCCGCTGTGGTTTTTCTCCCACAAGGCGCGACACAGCTGGTCTACCAACCGCCTACACATCCGGGACAGCAGCCAGTTCAATATCCGGGACAACAGCCTCTCCTGATGGGAATACCTCCGCCGGCTTACACTCAACAGCTTCCACAAGGAGAGACCCAGAAATAAAATATAACATTGCCTGCTGCCGAATTATGCGAAATCCGCCATGTGCGATGAAATCTAGCTCTATTATAACTTAAAAGCGTCCAGTGTATAGAAACAATGCTGTGAAAGAGAACTTAATTTTCAGCTTTTAGCATTTTTACAACCCGCATCATACAAGTCAGCAACAGGTAGTCACTTTAAAGCACAATGGCTGCTATACCATAACAAATATTGTCATTACATATTATCATTACATATACATGCCAATGCTGCACAAATGTTGGTCAATGTTGGAACATTTGACGTTTGTAAGCAGAATAGCTCAGCTGCTTTGCAAATCGGAACAATACGTGAAGAGAAGTCTTGGTAAATATAATGTATTACATCAGTGTGATTAGTTATATGAAGTTCTTTTGCCTTCAGATCCGCAAGTGGTTAGTATATAGAGTTTTGCTTTAATTAAACAAAAAGAAAGCAGGCTACAAACACTGATTAGCATCCGATGGAACCTGTAGAAAGAAACTTGAGAAGCGGCTCTATTGGGCTAAGGGGACGTCTCGTCTCTGATAGTACAGTTTAACTTTGAATGAATGATTAATATTCTTAGCGTAGCTTTTGTAGAAATCATCAATTTTATCAGGAGCCAAAATCGGGGACAGAGACCGTTAACGCGCGCCATTTCTAGTATTGGGGCTGTCCCTCTGATATGGGACAACTTTTCTATTTTTAGAACAAATTGCGCCATCCCGTGCGGCACACGCGCGTACCTGCTGCGAGGATTTTTGCGGATGTAGCGCGGGGAAATGGCGTCCGAAATTCCCGAAATGTTTGATGCTTTTGGCCCACAAATCAATACTTTCATGTCTGTTGGAATTTCGCTTCAGTGTTTACGTCGTAAGTTGTTCCAGTTTGAGTGAAGTAAGACAGTGTCAAATTTAGTTATGTGCTGCTTTATATCACTAACCGAGTTGTGTTCCGCAGCTTCTTTTACAAGGGCTCCACATTACTCCACTCTAAGTTTCACATATGTTGAAGATTAACAGTTTCTCCAAAACACAGCAAAACACTAGTTGGAAATATTTGGATATAGCAGCGTTTCAGGACTTCAAAGTTTCTCTCCTCTTGCCACACGCTTGCGAGGATTTTACCAGAGTCTATCTCGACCGAACAGTAAAAAAAAAAAAAAATTGCAAGTTTGCGTTTCGCCTGAATTGTAAGCAACGCTTGATGTTTTATCAAGGCCCAATAAGCGACAATAAAGTTTAAGTCTGTAGATGCTGCTCACTTTTGTTTTGTAAAAATCCAATAAATTGACTGTTGTCGATGAAGAACGATGAATAAGAGCACCCGCCGATGCGTGTTTTGTACAGTCAGTAAAACATGACAAATTGGACTTCCCCACTTTCGAGTGAAGACGTACCTCGAACTCATGTATCTCTAGTTTTTAAATATGTTTAAGGTTGATAAATGTTTAAGAACATATTAAAAGCTTAGCTGAAAATATGTGAATACAGCAGAAATATAGTAAATGGTTTGAACCCAGGAGTATCAGTAGTTCGTATAGTGTGATCGTCCGGGCGAGGGTAGTTCTGAAAAGAACTGTTGTTGGTGACTGACGTTTCGACAACCTGAGCGAAAGTCATCTTCTGAGTCAAGTGAATAGTTTTATCAGTCGATGATGTTGTAAGTCTGGTTCGTTGAACATGAGTGGTCAGTTTAGTCATGGTGGTATTGGCTGAAAGACTCGTGTAAAGTTTGTCATCAGTCATTGGCGGGTTTCGATCCGTCTATTGTTAGTCAAATTGGTCGGCTTTCTTTCAGCTTTCTTTAATCAACTCGAATAGTCACGGTACTCTAATAAAGATTTCGATTTTGTTGGTTGAGTCATCAAAACTCCTTGCCTATTTTATTTTCCCAGTGTAAACTTTCACTATGTTAAAGCAACACTCATGATGTTAGTAGCCTTTTGGCGTTGGTGAAAATTGTTGCAGCATCTCGGCACAAAAGAAAACGAAAGAAATCTTTGTCAAGATTTGTTGACAGTTGAAAACACCGGCTCGGACTTGAAAGTGCACGCGCTGCGCTATGCAAATGAGCTACTTGTACGCGTCAGACTTCCCTTTCAAAAACTTTTGCAAACTCGCCAAACAAACAGAAACAATAAGAAACTATCAAAACAGGGTTTGGTTATGATTACGCATTGTTTGGGAAACTCATAAATTAACTCGATACCAGAGTAAAGCGTTTTCTTACATAACTTTTCTTTATAAGACAAGCGCGAAAGCTTACGCGTACAACTAGCGCGAGCATCCATTCACAGCGCGAAATCGAAGTCATGTTTTCGACCTTGAAAAACTCACCTTTTCCATTAGCTCAGAGCATAAAACTGCATATAGGAGCCCTGGTTCTTATTCCCTGCCTTATTCCCTGCCATCGTTGTGAAAAATCTGCAAGAGAATCTCGCAACTCTCACCATTTGATCACGCAACGTGACAACATCCACGCGAGAGCTCCCGACATGTGTGTGGATCCGCGCGGATATATGACGTCAGGATGGCGCAATTTGTTCTAAAAACAGAAAAATTTTCCCATATCATAGGTGCACTCGGATCCCAAGACTTACGGTCTCCGTCCCCGATTATGGCTCCTGATCTAGCCCAAACATCTGATCTCTTCCCGTTTAAAAAGTTTTTGGTTTTGTCAAGCAGATCGCAATGAATAAAATATGTCGTTGGAGGTGTAAGCCGTTTTATGTATGTTACATTTTTTAAAATTTCGCCCAATACCAAGCAACTGGGTTAAATCACGGTCAAGGGTAATTTGTTTTCCTCCAAAATTTTTGATTACAAGCTGGCCAACCGGGTGATTTGTTTCTGTTTCTAGTTTGGTATATTTATATTTTTTGAACAGGTTGTCTATTTCTTTTGCCAAGCTCTCTAAAGTGTAATGCCCTGGTGGGAGTCTATCAACTGATAAACCTTGAGTGTTATCGGGTTTACCCAAGGCCGCGCTCCCTTCTTTTTCAAGAGTATGCCAGCTATTGTACAAACTGCAAGAGAGGAGTCTGACGAAATTAACCTTCGGTAGCGGCTCCTCAAAGTGCGCAGTTTCCCCGTTGTTTTGCGCGACAATCGTAAGCACAACTCAACCATTTTATATTGTACAAATATAACATATTCAAAATGGATCCGTTCAAGGACTTTGACAGATAGGCGCAAACGCCAGATACGAAAGCCAAAGAAGCCGCGGCCCAACAAAGCGCGTGGGCAGCATTCACAAAACAGTTCCCGAATGCTGATAAAGCCTAATTCGTTGCACAAATCAATGTTGATGAAAAGCGGAATGTGTCAGCAGAAATGTTCTTCAAGGCAGGAAAAGGTTCCCTTCAAAGCGTGTTTGGTTCAGACAGGCGCTTTTGGAGTCAGAAAATGAAAGCCGCTCTTGGGCTGACAGACGTGGCGGGCTTTCCCTATCAATTGCCGCTAATTAAAACCAAAAAAGCGCTGTCAATTCCAGCCGTAGATTTTGCAAAAGCGGCCGAAGCCTTAAGAAAATCTTCAGTGGCCAGATAAACATCTACGTGACGCCCGACAGCTACTTCGTGACAAAATTCCGCGACATTTTCCAAAAAGCCTAGCTCAAACACACTGATGAGACAGAATCGAAAAATTGGCTGGGCGGCGCTAAAATGAAATATTGGCCTCAGCAACTCAACTTCGCTGTTTTCTGCGCGACACAAGCTTGTGGAATATCTCGCGAAATCTTTGACGGCGGAAAGTCTCTGCCGCCCCAAATAAGAGCCTTTTACCAATTCCACGTGTATTTCACGGTCAGGCGAATTCTGTATCAGATAGGCGGCATTCACAGCAAAAACGCTCTGTCCGGCGACCCGACATTCAACCAATTCGATAATCCTTATGACAAGGCCCCATACGACAGAATCTGCGATGAGTTCGGAATAGACCCCTCAAGTGACTTCCGTTTTAAACGTGGAATGAACCACAGCCTGGGGGTCGTGTACCTTTACATGTATGACATAGACAAGGAAGGGAAGGTAGAATGGGCTCATTTTCCCGAGTACCATACTTTCGGCCCCAAACACATCGGCTACATCGAGCCAGACAATATTGCTTCCACCCAGTATGACTGGTTCGCCCCAAACACAGCCGCCGGTTTGACGCAGGCGGGCCTTTCGCGCATCAATCAGTCAATCGAAGCCTTTGTTTACCGCGTCTTGGCTGCGCAAGTCATCGTGCGCAGCAGTATTCTTGGAGAAGGAGGTTGAGCGAAAGAAGCCCAGAGCGAGTTTCTGGTTTTGATGGAAGACGCGATCAGACAGCCACACCAGGCACAGAGCGGGCAAAGATACCAGCTGGCGGTGGATCAAGCGAAGATCAGACTCAACCATGGCGGTGTGCCCTAGCGCGTGGCTAATGCCCGCTAAAATGAACATCAACACAGAAAGCACGGTTGGTTACAACAATAAGCTGAAACAGGCGGTTGCTGGAATGAAACTGTGGGTGAACAATGCCGTGAATCCAGGGACAAAAAAATTTTAAAAGCTTTTTGAAGTAACGCTGGATTATTTCCATTTTCGTTGCCGGGTGTATCGAGGCATTCAAAACATGAATATGATCGAATAGGGTATCAACAGTACTGTCCCGGGTGGGCAGCCAGGCGGGCGGTTGGACATAAGCAGCCAGCTCGGCCGTCTCATGTTGCCCCGCTGTTGGCACGTCATCGTCCTCATCCTCATCGTCCTCATCATCATCGGGCCAGACGGGGGTTTTGTACCACATGGTTTCATCGTAATCGCCATCGCCATCGTCCTTCTTGGGTGGATAATAAGTATCATCGTCTCAGGGGTCATAATCACCATCTTCTGCCATGTTTAGTGTAGGAGCAGCTTTTTTAATTAGAGGCCCGTCACTTTTTGATATATTTTTCGAATAAAGACCACCGTGGCAAGAATCAGCAGCCAGGTGTGCTCGGCGAGATAGCTGACCACTTTCCCCGCTGTTTTGAAAAGGAAGTTCACAATCGAGCCAATCAGCTTGGGCAGCATGGAACCAAGCTGAGCGCCTATATCTTGAAGACCTTAATTTCCCAAAGCTTTGCCAGTGGCTTTCAAAGCTTTAGTAACCAAACTGACGACAGCCCCGATTGCGACTCCCGCGGCGAGAAGAACAGCCGTCACTCTCACACCATATTTTTGAAGATCTCTTTGATTCTTTCCGAGAGAGGCAGCGCCCTTTCTCTTTCCTCAACTTGAGTTTGCAAACGCGCGAGCTCCTCGTTTATTTCTGCCACTCTTTCTTCTGCCGCTTCTTTGTCGACCGGCGAGGAGCCTTCAGCTTGGATGATATCATGTTGCTGTTTTTTCACGCTGCAGCTCGCTTTCTCGCTCTTTCAAATCATTCAAAGGTTTTGTGCTGTTCAGCCTTTGCTACAAGACATTTGTTTCTCTTTCTTTTGCAGCGATTCTTGCTCTTTCTCTGGCAACCTTTGCTTGGGTTTTTTCTTTGCTTTTACTTTTTCTTCAAGCGCGGCCACTTCTTTTTTTACCTTGTCATCATCGTTTTGATAATTTTTTAAAACCGATCCAACTTATTAATTTCTGATTGCATTTCAATAGTGGTGCCATGTTCTTCATGAATATCATCACGCTGTGCTTGAGCTCGCTCTAATTTTTTGTCTAAGCTCTTGCCTCTCTTGTTCTTTTTCGCCCTTTTCTGCAGCGAGGTCTTCGTCTGCTTTTAATTGTTTTTCAGATTCTATCGAGCTTTGGCGTGCTTCCCGGATGGTTGCGCGATCTTCAGCAATGATTTCTTCAGACCTTTCCCCCAGAGCTGTTGAATATTTGTCTGTGAAACTTTTTAGAAACCCTGAACCGTCCCTCTTGAAAATTTTGGTCTCATCGCCCTTTGGGTCCAAAACACCAATCTCAGTATCATTATCTTTTTTGCTGAAACTAATTGGGACTAATTTTCCGAAGTCTACCCTATAGAACCGTTTTTTGATGAAATCTCTGGCCTTTTGAAGCCTTGATAGTTTTTCTTCTGGAACTAACCAGTCGCCCAACAAGGGGGTTTCTTTATAAGAAGTGTCAGGCAGCCCGGTCTTTTGGTGTTGCCTCGTTTGCATTTCCGTTTCTTCGCCACTTTGCAATTGGCCAGGCTGGTAGGGGGTGGACGTCGCGCCAGGGGCATAGGGCTGCGTTTTATTATTGACTTCTGTTTCGTCATCATCCTGGTCAAGCCGATGGTCAAAGACAGGATCCTCGTTACCAAAATCGCCGCCTTCTGCCATTGCAATATTGGAAAATAAACCCGGTTTGTTATACCTTCTTCGAAGAAGAAATGTCCGTGCCAGAGACCCTGCGCCCAACGCACACGCAAAAGACCTTGCGGGCCCCACGATGTCACACGCGTCACCTTCGAACGCACCGAAGCCATCCCCCGTGAGACCCTGTGTGTTTCAGTGCCCAAGCTGCATGAAAACGAGGTAATGCATTTAGTGCCTGGCTCGCTGGCGCTGCGCTTTGACATCGACCTGATTGGCGGGCACGCCAACAACTTCCTCGTTCAGAACGCCACGCGGGCGGTGGTGGACAAGCTGGTCGTGAGGTTTTCAGGCACCATCTTACAAGACACCATGGGGTACGACATCTACAAAACTTTCAAAGACCTTTTCCTTCCAGTTGAAAAGCGCGACAACATGGTGCCTGAGGGGATACAGAGCGAGGACTTATGCAAGATACGCTCAAAAGCAGGGGACAGGGAAACCTCGGGAGTCGACGCTGGAGACAAACTGAACGAGATCTACGGAACCAAGTACCGCATAAGGCTTGACCATCAGCTGCTGACAGACAACGGCGTTTTCTACCCCTAGGCCCTTTGCAATGATCTCGTATTTGAAGTCACCCTGGCGCCGGCTTCACAGTTGTTCAGAGGGTCACCACCAAGCTGGCGTACAAGCTGACCAACATCCAGCTCGAGTATGAAATGATCCGCAGCGAGACGCTCGCAGACGAGGCGCGCAGCGCGTACTCGAGCGGCAAAAAGGTCGCTTATGACCACGTGATGCGGTACAAAGTGGAGACCTTCATAAAAAACACAGTCACGCGGCTGAATATCAAAGTCAATCCCCCGAGAAGGTCAATGAAAGGCATACTCCTTCTGTTGGTAGAGCCGTATAACGCGGGCACAAGGGACTCTGAAAAATACGTCTTCCCTGACATAAAAAAGTCAGCATCACCATCAACGGCTCGCCCAACATGCTGTACAACGACGGCCTCGAAAGCAAAGACATTTGGGCAGAAGCCAGCGGCTTCTTTGTGCAAGACCAAAATAAAACCGAACACATGACCCTGCAAAAGTTTTACACCGACAATAAGTTTGGGTTGCTCATTGATCTGCGTTCTATGGCAGATCGGAAAATGCACGGCAGCGGCACGCGCCTTGTGAACACCGCGGACGGCGTCCAGCTGGAAATCGAACGTACCACCACAGGCTCGGGCAACGTGAACTACCATGTGTTCGTGATCTCTGAGTCCCAGTTTAACATCATGGACAGACAACTAGAATCTGTGCAGTATTGAATATGGACCCCGGCAATATTTCGTTCAACGCGCTCATCGTGGGGCCGACCAACTCGAGTAAGACGCAATTCCTCGTGAACCAGCTCTGTAGCCCTTTCTGCTTCCTCTCTGATGACTGTGCGGTCTCGAAAGACGCAAAGAGCGGACCGGGGAGCTGGTAAAGATCGGATTTTCCGCTCGCCACGCCGGCATCAGCGTGTGGGTGCTGACCCAGCAGCTCTCAAACATCGCGAAGCCTCTCCGAGAGAATGTGGCGGCGCTCGTGCTGTTTTACACGCCGTCGGTCAAGACCACGAAGAGCACGCCGGCGAGCTTTCCCAAGATGCCCTCAAGCAGCTGATTGCAAGGCTGAAAGTGCGCAAGTTCTCCCACCTGATGTTCTCTCTTCACCACCCTTTCGCAATTGAATTGAAAGAATAAAATTACAATATATACGATGGCTGAAGGAAATGATCTGGTGATGGCTGAAGTCATGAGCCTTCTGGAAGCTGAACCTGACTCGAAGAGTAATTCGCTGACCGACTCTTTGAGTCTGCCAGGGCCTGACATTCCAGCCTTCCGTGAAGAGCTTGCAATTCTGGTTTCTACAGGCAAAGCAAAAGAGGCCATTGGCGTGCAGCTGACACAAGAGCACGTTAAGTGTTTGGAGGCTAAAGATGTTGAAATTACTACGAAACGTACGAGACTTATGTGGGCGCCAAGACCACTGACACCTTTGCTGATATCTTTCTCTCGTTGTACACCAGGGCGGTTGGGACGTTTGTGCAGATTAAAGACGTTGAAGCTCTGCAGGATGATCTCAAAAAAGATTAGGTCATCACCAAAGAGTCGTCCACCCTTGTCGGAAGTCTTGCGTTGAGATGTGGGCGGCTGCTCACGGCACTGATCACAACGAAACATATCGATTTCAGTGTTGCTGAGCACTCCTCAGCAACTGCTGAGCAATTGGTCAGCATTGCTGACTAATTTCTCAATAAAATATTTTGTTTAGTAAATATACGCATTGTCGGATTCCACAGACACGCAACCTGCGGCTGACTCTTCGAGTCAATTGTCTGCGGCCTCGCCCGACTCTGCGAGTCGGCAAACGCAGGTCACTGCAAAAATTCCATCCACGATACGGGCAAAAAACCCAAACCGAGTGGCTGCTCGCAAGGCTGTCGCTGAGAGAACAAGACTGGCTCGAGAGGCGCAGAAAAAAGCCGCATCTGAAGCAGCGGTCATAATAGCAAATAACAAGGAAACAAATGACACAAAAACGGCCGTGCCCGAGAGCGAAGACACGAACACCACAAGAAACGTTCTCACCACCGCACAATGGCTGAGTGTCATCAGCATTTTCGTTTCAATTATCGGGCTCTACTACAAACGTGAATAGACAAAAACAGTTTTCAGCGCTTCCACAAGTGAAAGCAGCACCAGTCCACCGACTGCGACCTCTTCTCCGGTACAAGAAAGTGTTGGGAGACCTCCGGCTGCTGACTCGCAGAGTCGGGCGAGGCCGCAGCTAAAGCAGCCAATTCAAAGAAAAGGCCTCAGCGCTATGGATTGAAAAATCAATTAAACTTTCCTCTGCAACTTAAACAGATATGTCTGAAAACAAACTAGTGAAAACGATGATGGATGCGGCCGCTCTTACCGGCTTAGCCGCCGGCATCAGCTGGATTGCGAAAAAGGTGGTGAAAGAGACCTTCACCGTTGACCCTAGCGGCAGCGCCATGAACTATGCAAAATTCAAAGCTGTCCTGGCAGGCAACATCGCGTTAAAACAGTACATGGAAGACAAAAAGATCCTTCCGACCTCTGTTTAGAGAAAAGATATGCATGTTTTTAACGATGGCTATCATTGTGATGATGGTCGAAGATGCTATTCTTAACGCCGCTGCTTTCACTGGCGGCAACTATCTCGCTAAATACTTGTCCGGCAAACAACGGAAATGCAGCGTTGGATGAAAAAAAACAGCAAGACAAAGCTCTTGAAGCTTATCAGGCCGCTATGGCCAAATACACGCGAGACCGCACGAAGCTTCTTGATTGGATTCAAACCAACAGAGAAATCAAAGAACAAGCGAATCAAAACTTCACGAACACCGATTAGGCGTTCAAACTCTATAACCAGGCCCACCCAGACAAGCAAGTCACGCCTCCCAAAGAACCTCAATTCGCTGACTCTTATCAACCCAGTGAGCTGCAGAAACAAGACGAGCTGATTTTTGTGGGCGGCAACGCACTCGCGGTCGCCTATGCCGCCTTTCGTTTTCTTTAAACTTTCGCGGATGTAAAATAATGGACACCAAGCTCGCCAAAGTCTACTACAACCCCAAAGGCTACTGGAAAGGCATCGCTACCATCAAAAAATTAGCGGACGCCGCGAAAGTCCCTGAAGAAACCGCCAAGCAGTGGCTCATCAAACAAGCTCTCTGGCAGATCGATCTCCCCGCCTCGCGCTACATTCCTCGCGCCAAACTCGACGTATCGGCGCCTAACGAGGTCCACCAGGCGGACCTTCTTTTTCTGCCTCATGACAAGCTTCCTGTTGGCCGCAAAGTTTACAAATACGCGCTGACCGTTGTCGACGTCGTCGGCCGTTACAAAGAAGTTGAGCCTCTGACCTCCAAAGACTCTGCTGAGGTTGCGAAAGCTTTTCAGTCGATTTACAAGCGCAGCCCATTGACATGACCTCAGCTGCTGCAGGTGGGCCGTGGGCGCGAGTTCATGGGAGGCGTGACCAAAGAAATGGAAAACCACAAAAAAGCTATTCGTCGCGGGCGCCCACAAATTAACGGAGACCAAGCTATTGTGGAGCGTTTCAACCGCACGCTCGCCGAGCGCTTGTTTGAGCATCAATATGCTGTAGAACTGCTCTTGCCTGCGGGCCAGCGGTCGACCGCGTAGATTAAAAGGCTCAACATAGTAGCACTTCGCGCAGAGCGCAATCATCCGGCTGCCTTCGCATTCGAGTTTGAACAGCCCAGGCGTGCGCCCGCTCCACTTGTCCTACGCCAGCTACTCGTGCTTTTTTCCTCAAATTCTGCGCGCACTGATCTTGGCGAGGGACACCCTCAAGCCGCTCGGCAGAGATGGCGATGTAATTGCTGTCCGTGTCCATCTGAATCAGCTTGAAGTCACTGCGGTCGAGGTACCGATCCAAGAAGTCGTAATAGAATTCTAGCATCCTCAGCTTGGCCAGCTGATACACCGCGATGCCGATCTGGAAAGGACGAGTGATCGTGATGCGCGCCTTCCTGCTTTCCAGCTCATAGGTTTGCCCGACCTCTTCCACATCGCGGAATTACGCGCTTTGTAGCGCTCTGTCCACTACCTTCTCATCTTTTGTGTACACCACTCATGTCTGCCGCTCTAGCGCTTTGATGAGCTTGCCGTACGCGCTGTTACCGAGCAGCTTGAATACCTCGGCCAGCAGAGCCTTGCTCTTGTCCACATCTCCAGTGCGGCGGGCTTCTGTAACCTGCTCCACGATCCAGGTGAAGATCTTCGTCGCCTCATAGTCGATCGTGCGGTGCACGGCTGTAATTACTGCGCCATGGGCAACATACCGGCGCAAGAGTTGCGCATATAGCAGCAGCTTTTGTGCTGACCACGCTCCCACCAGCTTTTTCCCGTCGCCTCTTTTTCTGCCGGTGCGGACCATGTAAACGTTCTTGTGTTGCGGCACTGCTTCGTCGGGAATCTGTTTGGTGAAGAAGATGGGAGGCATTTCTTCAAACTTCATCCACAGCTTTTTGGGGATTTCAATGTCGACTTCCGCGAATCCAAACCAGGTTGCGGCTTTCAGGCGTTCTGTCAACGCGGGCGCGGCTTTTGCTGAATAGTCGTAATGCACGACCTTTTCCTTTCCACAGGGCATGTCTCTCAACATTATCGACAGATAGAGCGCGTTGGCGTTGTAGCCAATGATGCGTTTGCAGATTTTCGGCTGTTTGAAGCAGTGCGGTCTAATGTGCGTGACGCCGGCTTTATGATACCGCGTGAACACCAGGCTTTGCCCACCCACCACGGCGTCTTTCAACATCCCATATGCTTCTTCACAAGGGCTGTGGAGGTCGGCGCCGCGCTCTATCGTGCCTCTCAGCAGGTAATGCAGGCTCACCCCTGGGAGGCTGACTGCATCTTTTAAGATGTCGATCCCTTTGGCTGTGTAAAAGGCGCGCATGTTTTTCAAGGCTTCCAACCCTGGCGCCACGTCGCGGTTGTTGTAATAGCGCAGCCAGTCTGCGAAAGTTTGCATCTCCTTTTCTTTAAAGATTTTTTTGCACTCCGCCATTCTGATAGCTTGACGAGAAAAGCGCCTTTCAAGCACGAATACCATGTCGGGTAATCCGGCAGCTCGGGGAAATCTGGCTTGTCAGGGATGTCGAACCTATCATAAGGCATGTGGGATTTCAGATCGGCGCCGCAGTACGCTTTGACCCAATTTCATAGCTCTTGCCCGGCCCCAGATAGTTTATGAGGTCTACGAAGAGGAAGCCGCTGGTTTTCATGAACATCGTCGTGTGCGTCTTTTTCCCCACTTGTACCTTGGCTGTCGTGTCATCCACCAGCTCCTCGAAATGTTCTTTTATCAGGTTCATATCATAATGCCCAGAGTTGAAACCGAGAACGGGGACTTGGGCGCACCATTCTGCGATCGTCCTGCGGCCCTTTCCTGTTAAAAAAGGGCTGTCTTCCGGTATAAGCTCAGCTCTGACTCGCTGCGGATGTTTGCCCCGCGCCTCTCCAGCTCTTTCATGAACGTCTGGATTAGCTTTTTGGGGTTTCGTTCGCAGATATGCGTGGGCTCGCGTTCTAACGTGTCGCCGATGCTCACGGTGATTGCCACGCGGGTTGCTTCGTACGTGAGCGACGCTGTCACTTCGTTTCTCTGGCTTTTATCATGCCACGATTCAAAATCGTACAAGATCGCGTGCGGATAGGTCCGCTTTTCTTGGTTTGGCAGGGCGTCGTGGGTTTTTTGTTCGTCGCACTCCCATTTCTCGATCACTCGGTAGCCGGCTTCTCTCAAGGCGTGGGTCCTTGCTGCCGTGGCGAGGAAGCGGTTTTCTCGCGTTTGGCCGTGATTGGTAATCTCTTTACGGGTGTTTGGACAACGGCAGGAAGAAGCCGTGCCAATGGCAGCCGTGGTATTAGAACACCGTCTTTGTTTTTGGGTCTACCGTCAACTGGCGCTCCCTCAATCCACCGCTCGCCGCCGTGGCCGCATAACGCGTGGTGAATTTGCCGGCCCAGCTGCTTGCTTGCGCCCTCTAGCCAGCGGACCGATGACGTCGACGCTCGGGGTTTGCCGTAGAAAACTCGCTCATAAACGGTCTGCGGGGCTTCGACTCTCCTGTTGGGGCAATCTATAACTGTTTTCCCTTGGGCGCATGTTTGGCTGTGTCTTTGAAGATGGCAGGCTTGGGTGAAACGTGCTTGGCAATCCGCGCATGCATACAGCCTTGCTAGATTTTTGATGTGTTTGATCAAAAACGCGTGTCCATCATAAATTCCAATCGTCATAATTTTCTCCAGCTGGTCTAAAGGGTTTCTTTTTCGATGCCACAAAATTTCGCCGTTTTCCTGGCGCTCTGGCTCATAGACTCTGATAGCAAACCAAGCTTACAACCGTTTCCCTTGATTGAGGTTTGTCTGGACCTTATCCAATTCATCGAGAGAAGTTTTTGGGATGTTCTTTTGTTTCAAAAAACTCTGTGTTAGCTCTCTCGCCGTCTGTGTGCTCCGATCGGGGCGCGCTCCTTGATACATGGCAATGCAGCACCACAGGCACAAGTTGTCGTCAAAAGTGTCCAGCGCCACCATTTGGCGCCCGCGAGCAAGGTTGCGCAGCCAGTCTGGCAATGCGCCTGTGCCTAAAATTAGCTGCCTGTCAAGCACGACCTTCACTTGGATGTTCAAAAACTTTACAAACACCCATTTGGTGTTCGGGTGCTCGATGTTGTCAGGGTTTAACCGTTCAGTTTCCTGCGCATTCAACCATCTTTCCGCTTCAGTAAAATTGTTCATCCAAGGCGAGCCCTTGCGCTATTTATAATAAACCATTTTCAAATCTGTTTCGGTGTTTACTATGACATATGCATAGATGTAACGAATATAAAAAGCCGAGTTGATGCGTTGCCTAAACTTTGCCATAATAGAAAGCGTGTGGTTTTCGCCTAACCTCTTATCAAAGGTCCATCTGATAATATTCTGCCTTTCTTTTCGCGCAACGCTGCCGGGATTTGTCGAATCCTTCATCTACTACTTGGCGACCCAGATTTCTTAATATTTTAACAACTTCTTTCTCCAGGAGTATTTTTACCCATTTCAAACTATTTTTTTACAGTCGAACCTCTCCTTATGGACACCTCGGTAAGCTACCACCTCTATGTACGAACAATTCGCTTGATCTCGGATAAATAGCGCAGAATTATTTCTGCGGGAACAAAGGTCCCGCCCAGCATTGGTGCCCGTTTTCAACTGGTTCGACTGTATATTTAAAATGGTTTAAAACTGCCGTTTCCTGTAGCATCGATGGGTTAAATTGCTCTACTAAAATGTAATGCATTTTCAGTCCTCGTGATATATATTGCACTTAATTCTCGAAGCAGTTAGAGATAATTATCGATCGTATATTGCTAAAGAATGTACAGTCAACTCTCTCTTCACGGACACCTCTATAAGACGGACACCTGGTGCTGGTCCCGGCCGTACCTCGGTCATTTTACTATAACCAAACTCTCTATAAGACGGACACCTCCATAAGACGGACAACGGACACTTGTGCATGTGACGTCCTGAATGTGACCGCAAATTATGATTTAGGGAAGAAAAATTCTTAAATTACCAAGTACGTGACTCTTTGTAACACCAGACGTTTAACTGACAGCTCTTATCTTGCCGGGAAATACATACCATACAAGTTAAAATTAAATCAGTCATTGTCCCATTCAAGGCCAAGATGTGGACTTTGAATCACCGGCTCCAACCTTCAAATCTACCGGGAAAATCTACTACAGAAAAGAAGCTCTTAGACTGGTTGACCACCTAAAGGAATTCGCTTCCACAACGCTGCAAGATGAAATCCTCATATCAAAATTAAGCAGCGTTGGTCAGCGCTGTGAGGATTTTAAACTGTTTACCTGAAACCATCCAAGATCATAGATTTCTTTTCTTCTTAAGGTAGCATCTCACCCCAAATGTAACCATTAAGGGAAAAAAAATATTTTACGATAGAAAGATAGCTCTTACTCCTCTCTTTGTTTTTAAAAAAAAATTGAAAAACTGTTTCTACGGGAAGTTATGGACAAAATAATGTTTTCTTCACTAATTGCCTTTAATGGAATGTTGACAAGTCATTGTGACAGTCAACACATTATTATCATGTGAAGGTGAATTAATCAACATGACACGAGCGTGGGACAAAGAAAAATTCTGAGTCCCCGACGGGAATCGAACCCATGACCTCCCGAACACCGGGCGGGTGCTCTATCCACTGAGCTACGAGAACTCATGTTACACACAGCCTTGTTTGGACACTCAATTTCGTCACGGCCAGACCACGCAACAATATTTTCGCGCTGTTGCCATGTCTTACAGAAAAAAGCGAAAGCGATTGAGCTGCCCTTTTGTACCAAAGGGATCGGTAAAAAGAAAACAAGGAAATTGTTTTGACAGGGATTGGGCTGACAAACTTGCCGCTGGCGACAAAGGGTCCTGTTATAAGCAGCACGAAGTGTTCGAGGAAGGACAGGATTTGGAGGCGTAATCCTTCTGAGACCAGCTTTGGCAAATAACGTTATTATTTCCTCTGAATAATGCTTCTCGTAGTCCTTCGAGTATAGACGTGTACAAGACAGATTTGAACGACGCACTACCAAACATAGTTTGGCTAGATACTGGTGCCTGTATTTCTCCTAGTCTCTAGTACGAAAACGGGGATCCTCGCAAAGATTGTGAAAGACACTCAACAAGAAATAAATCCCGCACCGGAAGTTGTGCCTGGCAATTGTGTGGCGGTAATTTTGTGGCTTTATTCGTCAGTACTGATCATATGGGCCAGAAAACAATTTGTATTGTTTCCTATCCAGCTTATTACCATTCTTACCAAGCTGCTCGCATCTCAGAAAGGATGACTTCCTTAGGATTTTCACTGGAGTCAGTGGTACTTGCTTTCTTCCCTGCTTGCGCGTTCGGCGTCGCGTCGTATTCTTTGTCGTGTTTGTCTCGTTTACCTTTGTCCCCTTTTTCGTTTGTTTAGGCATTGCTAACGTTGGTTTGGTCTATTCATAATACAATTTACCAGTCAGAGGAATCATGAAAACTCCGGAAACTGGGATGAAACACTTTCAATTTTACAGTAACAACTTACCTTCGGAGCGAGCGACCCAACAGTGATACCTGGTAGAGCTGATTTGTAGCGTATTTGACATCTTGTCTGGTCAACATTTGAGCGCTATTGTTATGAAGTAAGTTGAGCCTTTTGCTTGTAAAACGTAGGTAATTACTTTCACACCTTGTTGTTTTAATCTCATTCGACCGGAAAAACGTCTCTGAAACTGTTTTGCTCTTTTTCTCGAAACAATATTTTCAAGAAATTGGGCGCACGTTTTAAGTTCGCGTGCATTGAGTTTTCAACCGTTTTAGCTCAAATTTGGCGTGAATATTTCTATATAATGTGGCTCAAAAACCATGTCGGCGTTTTTGGTTTTTCCTGTTCTTTCTAGAGTTGTACACAAATGAAGGAACAGAAGGAATATTATTTCGAACCTCGAAGTTTAAGCGAGCGTAAAAAACAAACGAGGCAAGATATCAAAATTCGCCGACACAGTTTTTGAGACAAAGGTGTTAAGAACTCGGCGCAATGTTTGTCTCTTCCTCTAGATCACTTCCGACTGGACAGGAACTGAATATTGCAAGCTATGTACTTTTGCAAAACGATCGCTATATTTTCAAGGAATTTATCTTTTTTCTTTCAATAAATATTGTATGGTAGTTAACACGTTAACTATTGATTGTAATACGACAAGAAATTCAATTTTATAAATATGTTTTTGCTCCAGTTTGTAGGTTTTGTTCAAGTAAATAACTTAAAACAAACTTTAAACAGAAGCGTATTCACTGTGCACAGGTTCAGCATTATTATCTTAAAATTCATGGGGTTATGTTATGTCGACTCTCTACAAGACACCTCTCTAAGACGGACACCTCCCTAAGACGGACACCTCTCTAAGACAAACAGCTGAGGCCGGTGCCGATGGTGTCCGCCTTAGAGAGAGTTGACTGTATATCAATTTGAAGAGTTTTTCAAGTTCAGCCTCCTCAGGCAGGCGTCCTTAGAGTCCTTAAAATCTACTTTAGCGAAAGTTACGATTATTTTTTGTTTTGCTATTTTTCTGGGTTTTAAGAAGGCGCATTTTTCGTAAAACATTGCAAAATTGTACTAGAAGATTTCTGAACCATGACTCGAGGGTCACCTAAACGGATCTTATGTGGGCTTCAGTTTCTGGATCTTACTGGGGCGTTCAAATGCAGTTATAAATACACATAAAACACTGAACCCTTTCAGTGTTACTGATAGTCATAGTGTATTAAACAGGCTATCATGCGCCATTTTGCATAGTATATTTAATGAGGTAGAAGTTCATCAGATGATTGAAAAAAGTTACCTCTGCCATTGTAAACTGAGCCGAATTATATCAGCAAACCTCTGAACTGCTACCCTCCATTAAAACAAGACGATGCAAAACAGAACTAAACAGAAATACGAATTGGGAATTGTGTTTTTTTTTTTTTTAATTTAACACCAACATATTGGAAATGAGAAATAAATTAAGGTTAACATTTCCATCGGCTGATAGTTGCGACAAAAAGGGTCCCGGAGTCAACTAATCCAAGAACAAGTAATCAAAAAGAGAAACGGGGTTTTGATTCTAAGCCAGGCAGGCGCGTAGGAGGCGGGGGGGGGGGGTTCGAGGGGTTTGAAAGAACCCCCCTTGAAGGTCAATAATGGAGGACTTAAAACACAAACTGTTGATTGTCAGCTTTTAGCAAATAGTGGAGGAATGGAAAACAAACTTTGAGTGTTGTAGCGTTTAAATTACCCTACAAGAAAACGCTAAAAGTATCGGGAAAGTATTAATTCTTAGGAGAATGGGTACAAGTGAAATTCGAGAACCTTACATGAAGTATAGAGTTTAAAAGTGGCGTCTAAACAATCAGCCGAACGATCAGCTCCTATTTTAAGTTACTTTTCCAAAGGTAAGGGACTAATTGTTCAACTTTTATTCCTTTTAGGTTTAAGTTCGTAATGTTAGACCACAAAAGCGTGTTTAGGTCTGTATACTGTTGTGTCATATTAAACATCGATCGTTTTACGTGGATAAAGACTTACACAATCGCAAGGATCAACAAGGACAGAGCCTCGCTAAACTAGCCGTAGTTACGTACTGAGAGGCCAAGTTATATGTATTCATAATTAAAGCAACTTAAGCCTTCGAAAAGGCCTTTGCATTGATATGTCAACCAGCCGGCAAAACTTAAGCTTAGGCCCGGGCCAAACGTCGAACTTGTCATGTGTCGATCGATTCAGCGAATAAGGTTCCTGAGAAGTTCGATCGTACTAAAAATACCTGTTATTTTACACTCCATCGAGTTTGAAATATTGACGTGCACAATGCTGAAAATAGCATTTCCGGGCCTCTAGATTTGAAAATTTTCTGGGGGAACATGCCCCCAGACCCCCCTAGAGGCTCGCGCCTTCGGCGCTCGTATTTAATAACCCCCCTTAATAAATATTCCTGTCAATACGAACACCCCTTCCAAAAACCTCAGCTACGGGCCTGCCAGGAGAGGCAACGACATAAATAAAAGAGTTCGAAATGTCCAATTGTAAAAGATTGCAGTGAAAATGCGACTGAGTTCGAAATAAAGAGGAAATCCAAAAAACAGAACTCGATTTAGCAGGTTCCGACTATAGCTATTATTACCCGCTGGGTTCAGTGCTGGTGTTTACAATAGTCTCAGTAAAGCTGTGTTTATGTTGTGATCATTTCTTGTTCTACTAATAATAAAGAAAATGAAACGAAAATGGTACGCCGGCATGTGCTGATGCATGCGTTTTGATTGTCTTTCATTTTTCTCTGTAAAATAAATTATGAAAGAATTTTTGGCATTTCACTGCTGCGATAAAATGAATCTTGGTTGATATCGCATGATTTCTAATCTAAAACATTTCACCTTTGTGACCTCTGGTCTGCTCTTGATCACCAAATATTCAACTGCAAACGGGAGTGAAACAGGGAGAAAAAGAATTGGGAGGAGTGTGACAACAGGGCAGTGGTGGCATTGGCAAAATCTTTTTTGTTGTACTTTTCCATGAAATTGAGTCAAAACTCTTGAATTAGTGGCGGCCGGGATGGTCAAAAGAAGAGATCTGTGTCTATCCGTCCAATTATTAACTGTTTAAGTTTGCTACATGCATTCTCAAGTCACGGACACGTTTAGCCCGCGTAGCTGGCGGGATTCGCGTGAGAGTGGGTTCAGCATAGGGCTTGCCACAAATTCCTCGGCAACTTTTTAGCAACCGTTAGTATTTCGAGCAACTTTTTTTGTTTCCAGCATGTTTTTGCATTCTAAGCAATTTCTAGTTTTCTAGATATCGGAACAGCTTTTGTTGCTTTAATTGGCCATGCTTCCACATTTCCATATTATCCAATGTTTCAGTAGACGATTTGTGAATTTCTTTACTTTAAAAAAAATTTAAATTTTTTTAAAGAATTTGACATTGATGCGTAGAATTTAATCATACGTATTGTGAACAAATTTTTTTAACGACGCTGGTTACGATGCAAAATTGCACAAAAATGCTTAGAAATGTTACTTTTGTTGTACAGATTGCATAATTTTGCATCAGACCAAGTAAAAGAAGAGAGAGAAAAAAAAAGGTTTTGCTTTTTTTGGCAACTTTTGAGCAACTTTTTGAGAAATTTCGGGCAACTTTTTGGGAAGTCTCGAGCAACATGTGGCAAGCGCTAGTTTTGCATGCCGACAAAGTAAACCAAAAGCATACACACGCGAAGTAGTCCCGCCAGACACATTGATTTACATTGGAAGGTCCGATCCAGAAAGGTGCACAACCGAAACGTTTTGATTGATTGATTCCTAAGTCCGAATTAAACAACTGCACATTGTATTTTGTGCACGGTCAAGCACAAGAATGGCAAACAAAAACATAAAACAAACAAGTTCTATAATTATAAACTGTATGGTGCGTTATACAAGTAGCCTATTTGGTTTGGATAGATACAACTTTTGTAATCTGAATATGTTCGTACAAGTTCACATTTTCTTTAATCTCAGATGGAAGGTGACAGTCCAGCTCAACTTCCAGTTGCCCAAACAACTCAAGCCCAAGCTCCTCCTGGTCAGCCAGTGATATCTCAACAACAAGTCCTTCCCGGACAACCAATCATGTACCAAATGCAGCCCGGCCAACAACAACCGGTTTTTGTTCAGGCTCCTGCCGGTCAGCCAGCCACTACAGCAGATGGGCAGCCTATTCATTATTATTATGTCCCCGTGAGGCAACCAATGCAACCGGGTCAACAGGGACAGCCAGTACAACCGGTACAACCGGTTTACGTTCAACAAGTACAACCTCAACAACAGGCTGGACAGGGTCTGGGTCTCACTATTGACACAGATTTTCTCAAGAGCCCTCTGTGCTACATTAAAATAGCAGAATTTGTGAGTATCGTATTTCCCTCTACTTTCGAGCAGAGAAAATAAGAAGACAAGCACGGAAATTCGTAACTTCAAGGACTCCTCGCATAATCCAACTTGACTAGAGAACTTGCGGGCGAGAAGACGGTTAACTAGAAAACTAGGTTAACTTTGATGATTGGTTATTTTTGTGTCTTGTGATTTAAACAACAGCAGCCTCATTTTTGCCTGCCGTTTCGAATTTATTTAAAAAATGACTTTCTCCGCAGCTCAAATTTAACATCTTTTATAAACTCACTTGCATTATCATAGCTAAGATGGATGGGCTTGCTTATGTACAGTGCACGTAAGAGATACCAAAAGCAGTACCTCCGATCCCATGCCGTTTCCCTCATCTTCTTTCTTTACCTCTCCCCCATCTTGAAACCTCTACGATCGCGGTATGAGCAGAGCAGCAAACTCGTCTTTAGCCAATTTGCCAACTCAGTGAAAATGTCTGCAGTCATTTCTTTCAAGTCATATGTTGAAATATCCGGTTTTGCAGGTTGTGCTGCTCGGCGCATGGGCAAGTATCCTCAAGTACTTTGATAGTCTAGAAGACTTTTCAAACACAATAGCGGTTGATGATGAAAAAGCTAGCTTCTTGAAAGGCATCACAATTTTCTGTTGGGTCATGGTCATCCTCTACTTGATAATGTATACGTTGAGCTTCCCTAAGATTTGCAATTGCAAACGACCGTCCCTGTTCACTTTAGCGGTAAGTCCAAAAAAAAAAAAATGTGCGAACAATTTCTAAATTTTAGATACTGATATTCGTAAGGGTTAACACACCTCCCTTTCGTTTCTGACCCATTCACCCGTCAGTAATTGACAACCTCATTCCCAGGGTCTCTCATGTAGGGCGGAAAGATGACAGACCATGGGTACGAGGTTGACTAATTGATTGTAGCCGATCGGTGAATTTACACTACGAGTTATTTTCTAATAGTGGTGTAAATCCATAATTACTCGAGCTTTCGTAGGATTATTCATTTACTATATGACTGAGAAAATTACTAATTATTTGAAATTGAATTGTTTTAATTTTTATGCATATAGCAATGATAAGTATTATTTTGTCGTAGAAAAGAATTTTTTCAGGATCTAACTGAACTTCTGCTGTGAGTGGAGCTTCGTCACTAAATTTTTATGACGATTGTATCTTTTTCTTAATTATTATTATGCACGCGCAAGTGTTAATTTGCACGGCAGTGCAAATTCAAATTATCGATAAATTTACCCGTTCTATGGCAACCACAATGAAGCTATTTTCTCGGTGAGAATAATGAAAGGTACTCTCTCTTGGTCATATGCAAGTTGCACTTGTCTTGCACTTCGAGGAATACGCGGGCAACCACAAAAAAGGGGGACTAAGGGGCGAAGAATACCCGTTAATCCCGTTAACCACTAATCACTAATTTTGTTTGTTGTTGTTGTTTTTTTTGTATTTCACAGTCTTTTTTTGCTTTGTTTGCAGACACTGCTTATCCAATTCGTTTTGTCTGTTTTATTGGGCGCTTGCTGTGGAATCATGACATTTAATCCTATCGACTATGGAGGGGCGTACGAGCCCAACATGTTAGCCTATCGGATTGGGCTGGTAAGTAGAATTCAATTGTACTGTTATAATGGCCTGTTCAGTTGCAAATTGTAACTTTGCCTGTTCAGCATTGGTTAAGAAGCCACGGGACGGCCTCTCCTATATTGTCTTTCAAAAAAAAAAAAATCAGGTTTATTTATTTAATGTAAAGAGTCTGATCCATTTATTTATTTATTTATTTATTTATTTATTTTACATATTTATTTATTAAACGTAATTTATTTATTTAACATAAATAGCCGACTGCGTATTCTTTCCAGTTTTCAGCAGGAAATTCCTCAAAGACAGTTCACCTAACTGGGTTGCTATTCTTCTATCCAAGTACTCTTTTTGGACAAAAATGCATGGAAATTAATCAAAGCCTTCGTCCCATGGCCCAACTAATTCCCTTACCCTGTACCACCTGTCGGAACAATCACTCTTTTCTTTGATTAAGAGAAATACTTACTTGATGACAGCTATTCAGAGTTTTAAAAATGTCCGTTCATTCTTGGTGTTTTGACAGGGGTTCGGTCACTTTTCCTGGATAATTTTCATTGTGGACGTCTACCTTCTTTACAAGTTGTACAGACAGCAAAGGGTAGAGGAGGTTTGTCATCCACAGCAAGCAGGCCAGCCAGGTGTCGTCCGACAGCCCGCTGTGGTTTTTCTCCCACAAGGCGCGACACAGCTAGTCTACCAACCGCCTACACATCCGGGACAGCAGCCAGTTCAATATCCGGGACAACAGCCTGTCCTGATGGGAATGCCTCCGCCGGCTTACACTCAACAGCTTCCACAAGGAGAGACCCAGAAATAAAATATAACATTGCCTGCTGCCGAATTATGCGAAATCCGCCATATGCGATGAAATCTAGCTCTATTGTAACTTAAAAGCGTCCAGTATATAGAAACAATGCTGTAAAAGAGAACTTAATTTTCAGCTTTTAGCATTTTTACAACCCGCATCATACAAGTCAGCAACAGGTAGTCACTTTAAAGCACAATGGCTGCTATACCATAACAAATATTGTCATTACATATTGTCATTACATATACATGCCAATGCTGCACAAATGTTGGTCAATGGTGGAACATTTGACGTTTGTAAGCAGAATAGCTCAGCTGCTTTACAAATCGGAACAATACGTGAAGAGAAGTCTTGGTAAATATAATGTATTACATCAGCGTGATTAGTTATATGAAGTTCTTTTGCATTCAGATCCGCAAGTGGTTAGTATATAGAGTTTTGCTTTAATTAAACAAAAAGAAAGCAGGCTACAAACACTGATTAGCATCCGATGGAACCTGTAGAAAGAAACTTGAGATGCGGCTCTATTGCGCTAAGGGGACGTCTCGTCTCTCATAGCACAGTTTAACTTTGAATGAATGATTAATATTCTTAGCGTAGCTTTTGTAGAAATCATCAATTTTATCAGGAGCCATAATCGGGGACGGAGACCGTTAACGCGCGCCATTTCTAGTATTGGGGCTGTCCCTCTGATATGGGACAATTTTTTTATTTTTTTAGAACAAATTGCGCCATCCCGTGCGGCACACGCGCGTACATGCTGCGAGGATTTTTGCGGATGTAGCGCGGGGAAATGGCGTCCGAAATTCCCGAAATGTTTGATGCTTTCGGCCCACATATCAATACTTTCATGTCTGTTGGAATTTCGCTTCAGTGTTTACGTCGTAAGCTGCTCCAGTTTGAGTGAAGTAAGACAGTGTCAAATTTAGTAATGTGCCGCTTTATATCACTAACCAAGTTGTGTTCCGCAGCTTCTTTTACAAGGGATCCACATTACGCCACTCTAAGTTTCACACATGTTGGAGATTAACAGTTTCTCCAAAACACAGCAAAACACTAGTTGGAAATATTTGGATATAGCAGCGTTTCAGGACTTCAAAGTTTCCCTCCTCTTGCCACAGGCTTGCGAGGATTTTACCAGAGTCTATCTCGACCGTAGAGTTAAAAAAAAAAAAAAAAAAAAAAATTGCAAGTTTGCGTTTCGTCTGAATTGTAAGCAACGCTTGATGTTTTATCAGGGCCCAATAAGCGACAATAAAGTTTAAGTCTGTAGATGCTGCTCAGTTTTGTTTTGTAAAAATCCAATAAATTGACTGTTGTCGATGAAGAACGATGAATAAGAGCACCCGCCGATGCGTGTTTTGTACAGTCAGTAAAACATGATAAATTGGACTTCCCCACTTTCGAGTGAAAACGTACCTCGAACTCATGTATCTCTAGTTTTTCAATATTTTTAAGGTTGATAAATGTTTGAGAACATATTAAAAGCTTAGCTGAAAATATGTGAATACAGCAGAAATATAGTAAATGGTTTGAACCCAGGAGTATCAATAGTTCGTATAGTGTGATCGTCCGGGTGAGGGTAGTTCTGAAAAGAACTGTTGTTGGTGACTGACGTTTCGACAACCTGAGCGAAAGTCATCTTCTGAGTCAAGTGAATAGTTTTGTCAGTCGATGATGTTGTAAGTCTGGTTCGTTGAACATGAGTGGTCAGTTTAATCATGATGGTATTGGCTGAAAGACTCGTGTAAAGTTTGTCATCAGTCATTGGCGGGTTTCGATCCATCTATTGTTAGTCAAATTGGTCGGCTTTCTTTCAGCTTTCTTTAATCAACTCGAATAGTCACGGTACCCGAATAAAGATTTCGATTTTGTTGGTTGAAAACTCCTTGCCTATTTTATTTTCGCAGTGTAAACTTTCACTATGTTAAAGCAACACTCATGATGTTAGTAGCCTTTTGGCGTTGGTGAAAATTGTTGCAGCATCTCGGCACAAAAGACAACGAAAGAAATCTTTGTCAAGATTTGTTGACAGTTGAAAACACCGGTTCGGACTTGAAAGTGCATGCGCTGCACTATGCAAATGAGCTACTTGTACGCGTCAGACTTTCCTTTCAAAAACTTTTGCAAACTCGCCAAACAAACAGAAACAATAAGAAACTATCAAAACAGGGTTTGGTTATGACTAAGCATTGTTTGGGAAACTCACAAATTAACTCGATACCAGAGTAAAGAGTTGTCTTACATAACTTTTCTTTATAAAACAAGCGCGAAAGCTTACGCGTACAACTAGCGCGAGCATCCATTCACAGCGCGAAATCGAAGTAATTTTTTCGACCTTGAAAAACTCACCTTTTCCATTAGCTCAGAACATAAAACTACATATAAGAGCCCTGGTTCTTATTCCCTACCTTATTCCCTGGCATCGTTGTGAAAAATCTGCAAGAGAATCTCGCAACTCTCACCATTTGATCACGCAACGTGACAACATCCACGCGAGAGCTCCCGACATGTGTCGGCGCGGATATATGACGTCAGGATGGCGCAATTTGTTCTAAAAATAGAAAAATTGTCCCATATCATAGGTGCGCTCGGATCCCAAGACTTACGGTCTCCGTCCCCGATTATGGCTCCTGATCTAGCCCAAACATCTGATCTCTTCCCGTTTAAAAAGTTTTTGGTTTTGTCAAGCAGATCGCAATGAATAAAATATGTCGTTGGAGGTGTAAGCCGTTTTATGCATGTTGCATTTTTTTTAAATTTCGCCCATTACCAAGCAACTGGGCTAAATCACGGTCAAGGGTAATTTGTTTTCCTCCAAAATTTTTGATTACAAGCTGGCCAACCGGGTAATTTGTTTCTGTTTCTAATTTGGTATATTTATATTTTTTGAACAGGTTGTCTATTTCTTTTGCCAAGCTCTCTAAAGTGTAATGCCCTGGTGGGAGTCTATCAACTGATAAACCTTGAGTGTTATCTGGGTTACCCAAGGCCGCGCTCCCTTCTTTTTCAAGAGTATGCCAGCTATTGTACAAACTGCAAGAGAGGAGTCTGATGAAATGTACCTTCGGTAGCGGCTCCTCAAAGTACACAGTTTCCCCGTTGTTTTGCGCGACAATCGTAAGCACAACCATTTTATATGGTACAAATATAACATATTCAAAATGGATGCGTTCAAGGACTTTGACAGATAGGCGCAAACGCCAGATACGAAAGCCAAAGAAGCCGCGGCCCAACAAAGCGCGTGGGCAGCATTCACAAAACAGTTCCCGAATGCTGATAAAGCCTAATTCGTTGCACAAATCAATGTTGATGAAAAGCGGAATGTGTCGGCAGAAATCTTCTTCAATGCAGGAAAAGGTTCCCTTCAAAGCGTGTTCGGTTCAGACAGACGCTTTTGGAGTCAGAAAATGAAAGCCGCTCTTGGGCTGACAGACGTGGCGGGCTTTCCCTATCAATTGCCGCTAATTAAAACCAAAAAATCGCTGCCAATTCCAGCCGTAGATTTTGCAAAAGCGGCCGAAGCCTTAAGAAAATCTTCAGTGGCCAGATAAACATCTACGTGACGCCCGACAGCTACTTCGTAACAAAATTCCGCGACATTTTCCAAAAAGCCTAGCTCAAACACACTGATGAGACAGAATCGAAAAATTGGCTGGGCGGCCCTAAAATGAAATATTGGCCTCAGCAACTCAACTTCGCTGTTTTCTGCGCGACACAAGCTTGTGGAATATCTCGCGAAATCTTTGACAGCGGAATGTCTCTGCCGCCCCAAATAAGAGCCTTTTACCAATTCCACGTGTATTTCACGGTCAGGCGAATTCTGTATCAGATAGGCGGCATTCACAGAAAAAACGCTCTGCCCGGCGACCTGACATTCAACCAATTCGATAATCCTTATGACAAGGCCGCATACGACAGAATCTGCGATGAGTTTGGAATAGACCCCTCGAGTGACTTCCGTTTTAAACGTGGAATGAACCACGGCCTGGGGGTCGTGTACCTTTACATGTATGACATAGACAAGGAAGGGAAGGTAGAATGGGCTCATTTTCCCGAGTACCATACTTTCGGCCCCAAACACATCGGCTACATCGAGCCAGACAATATTGCTTCCACCCAGTATGACTGGTTCGCCCCAAACACAGCCGCCGGTTTGACGCAGGCGGGCCTTTCGCGCATCAATCAGTCAATCGAAGCCTTTGTTTACTGCGTCTTGGCTGCGCAAGTCATCGTGCGCAGCAGTATTCTTGGAGAAGGAGGTTGAGCGAAAGAAGCCCAGAGCGAGTTTCTGGTTTTGATGGAAGACGCGATCAGACAGCCACACCAGGCACAGAGCGGGCAAAGATACCAGCTGGCGGTGGATCAAGCGAAGGTCAGACTCAACCTGGCGGTGTGCCCTGGCGCGTGGCTAATGCCCGCTATAATGAACATCAACACAGAAAGCACGGTTGGTTACAACAATAAGCTGAAACAGGCGGTTGCTGGAATGAAACTGTGGGTGAACAATGCGGTGAATCCAGGGACAAAAAAATTTTAAAAGCTTTTTGAAGTAACGCTGGATTATTTCCATTTTCGTTGCCGGGTGTATCGAGGCATTCAAAACATGAATATGATCGAATAGGGTATCAACAGTGCTGTCCCGGGTGGGCAGCCAGGCGGGCGGTTGGACATAAGCAGCCAGCTCGGCCGTCTCATGTTGCCCCGCTGTTGGCAAGTCATCGTCTTCATCCTCATCGTCCTCATCATCATCGGGCCAGACGGGGGCTTTGTACCAGATGGTTTCATCGTAATCGCCTTCGCCATCGTCCTTCTTGGGTGGATAATAAGTATCATCGTCTCAGGGGTCATATTCGCCATCTTTTGCCATGTTTAGTGTAGGAGCAGCCTTTTTAATTAGAGGCCCGTCACTTTTTGATATATCTTTCGAATAAAAAGACCACCGTGGCACGAACCAGCAGCCAGGTGTGCTCGGCGAGATAGCTGACCACTTTCCCCGCTGTTTTGAAAAGGAAGTTCACAATCGAGCCAATCAGCTTGGGCAGCATGGAACCAAGCTGAGCGCCTATATCTTGAAGACCTTAATTTCCCAAAGCTTTGCCAGTGGCTTTCAAAGCTTTAGTAACCCAACTGACGACAGCCCCGATTGTGACTCCCGCGGCGAGAAGAACAGCCGTCACTCTCACACCATATTTTTGAAGATCTCTTTGATTCTTTCCGAGAGAGGCCGCGCCCTTTCTCTTTCCTCAACTTGAGTTTGCAAACGTGCGAGCTCCTCGTTTATTTCTGCCACTCTTTCTTCTGCCGCTTCTTTGTCGACGGGCGAGGAGCCTTCAGCTTGGATGATATCATGGTGTTGCTGTTTTTAACGCTGCAGCTCGCTTTCTCGCTCTTTCAAGTCATTCAAAGGTTTTGTGCTGTTCAGCCTTTCCTACAAGACATTTGTTTCTCTTTCTTTTGCAGCGATTCTTGCTCTTTCTCTGGCAACCTTTGCTTGGGTTTTTTCTTTGCTTTTTACTTTTTCTTCAAGCGCGGCCACTTCTTTTTTTACCTTGTCATAATCGTTTTGATAATTTTTTAAAACCGATCCAACGTGTTAATTTCTGATTGCATTTCAATAGTGGTGCCATGTTCTTCATGAATGTTGTCACACTGTGCTTGAGCTCTTTCTAGTTTTTTGTCTAAGTTCTTGTCTCTCTTGTTCTTTTTCGCGCTTTTCTGCAGCGAGGTCTTCGTCTGCTTTTAATTGTTTTTGCGATTCTATCAAGCTTTGGTGTGCTTCCCGGATGGTTGCACGATCTTCAGCAATGATTTCTTCAGACCTTTCCCCCAGAGCTGTTGATAATTTGTCTGTGAAACGCTTTAGAAACCCTGATTCGTCCCTCTTGAAAATTTTGGTCTCACCCTTCTTTGGGCCCAAAACAACAATCTCAGTATTATTACCTTTTTTGCTGAAACTAATTGGGACTAATTTTCCGAAGTCTACCCTATAGAACCGTTTTTTGATGAAATCTCTGGCCTTTTGAAGCCTTGATAGTTTTTCTTCTGGAACCAAACAGTCGCCCAACAAGGGGGTTTCTTCATAAGAAGTGTCAGGCAGCCCGGTCTTTTCGTGTCGCCTCGTTTGCATTTCCGTTTCTTCGCCACTTTGCCATTGGCCAGGCTGGTAGGGGGTGGACGCCGCGCCAGGGGCATAGGGCTGCGTTTTATTATTGACTTCTGTTTCGTCATCATCCTGGTCAAGCCGATGGTCAAAGACAGGATCCTCGTTACCAAAATCGCCGCCTTCTGCCATTGCAATATTTCAATTATGTTTTTTAAATTAGAAAATAAACCCGGTTTATTATACCTTCTTCGAAGAAGAAATGTCCGTGCCAGAGACCGTGCGCCAAACGCACAAGGAAAAGACCTTGTGGGCCATGAAGGCCCCGCGCTGTCAAACGCGTCACCTTCGAACGCACCGAAGCCATCCCCCATGAGACACTGTATGTTTCAGTGTCCAAGCTGCATGAAAACGAGGTGCTGGTGTCTGGCTCGCTGGCGCTGCGCTTTGACATCGACCTGATTGGCGGGCACGCCAACAACTTCCTCGTTCAGAACACCACGCGGGCGCTGGTAAACAAGCTGGTCGTGAAGTTTTCAGGCACCATCTTACAAGACACCGTGGGGTACGACATCTACAAAACTTTTCCTTCTAGCTGAAAAGCACGACAACATGCTGCTTGAGGGGATACAGAGCGAGGACTTATGCAAGATACGTTCAAAAGCAGGGGACAAGAAAACCTCGGGAGTCGACGCTGAAAACAAACTGAACGAGATCTACGGAACCAATTACCGAATAAGGCTTCACCATCAGCTGCTGACAGACCACGGCGTTTTCTACCCCTAGGCCCTTTACAATGATCTCGTATTTGAAGTCACCCTGGCGCCGGCTTCACAGTTGTTCAGAGGGTCACCACCAAGCTGGCGTACAAGCTGACCAACATCCAGCTTGAGTATGAAATGATCCGCAGCGAGACGCTCGCAGACGAGGCGCGCAGCGGGGAACTCGAGCGGCAAAGAGTTCGCTTATGACCACGTGATGCGGTACAAAGTGGAGACCCTCAGAAAAAACACAGTCACGCGGCTGAATATCAAAGTCAATCCCCCGAGAAGGTCAATGAAAGGCATACTCCTTCTGTTGGTAGAGCCGTATAACGCGGGCACAAGGGACTCGGAAAAACACGTCTTCCCTGACATAAAAAAGTCAGCGTCACCATCAACGGCTCGCCCAACATGCTGTACAACGACGGCCTCGAAAGCAAAGACATGTGGGCAGACGCCAGCCGCTTCTTTGTGCAAGACCAAAATAAAACCGAACACATGTCCCTGCAAAAGTTTTACACCGACAGTAAGTTTGGGCTGCTCACTGATTTGCGTTCTATGGCAGACCGCAAAATGCACGGCAGCGGCACGCGCCTTGTGAACACAACGGACGGCGTCCAGCTGGAAATCGAACGTACCACCACACGCTCGGGCAACGTGAACTGCCATGTGTTCGTGATCTCTGACTCCTGGTTTAACATCATGGACAGACAACTAGAATCTGTGCAGTGTTGAATATGGACCCCGGCAATATTCCGTTCAACGCGCTCATCGTGGGGCCGACCAACTCGGGTAAGACGCAGTTCCTCGTGAACCAGCTCTGTGGTCCTTTCTGCGGCAAATTCGGTTACTTTGCGCTCATCTGCCCGAAATTCGCTCACAACAGGACCCTTTACCGCTTCGCTGAGAGAGACCCGCGGTTGTTTGTCATCATCTGCGAGCAGCACCAGGTTGAACTTTGGTTGAAAGCGATAAGTACTTTCTTCGAAGACACCAACATTCTCATAGTCCTTGATGACTGTGCAGCCTCGAAAGACGTGAAAGGGCGGACCGGGGAGCTGGTCAAGATCGCCTTTTCCGCTCGCCACGCCGGCATCAGCATGTGGATGCTGACCCAGCAGCTCTCCAGCATCGCGAAGCCTTTCCGAGAACATGTGGCGACGCTCGTGCTGTTTTACAAGCCGTCAGCCGGCGAGCTTTCCCAAGACGCCTTCAAGCAGCTGATTGCAAGGCTGAAAGAGCGAAAGTTCTCCCACCTGGTGTTCTCTCTTCACGACCCTTTCGCAATTGAAGTGAAAGAATAAAATTACAATATATACGATGGCTGAAGGAAAACATCCGGTAACGGCTGAAGTCATGAGCCTTCTGGAAGCTGAGCCTGACTTGAAGAGTAATTCGCTGACCGACTCTTTGAGTCTGCCAGGGCCTGACATTCCAGCCCTCCGTGAAGAGCTTGCAATTCTGGTTTCTACAGGCAATTGAAAGCAAAAGAGGCCATCGGCGTGCAGCTGACACAAGAGCAGGTTAAGCGCTTACTACAAAAGGTACGAGACTTATGCGGGCACCAAGACCACTGAAACCTTTGCTGATAGCTTTCTCTCGTTGTACACCAGGGCGGTTGAGACGTTTGTGCCGATTAAAGACGTTGAAGCTCTGCAGAATGATCTCAAAAAAGATTACATCATCACCAAAGAGTTGTCCACCCTTGTCGGAAGTCTTGCGTTGAGATGTGGGCGGCTGCTCATGGTAGCCAACACGGCACTCATCACAACGAAACATATCGATTTCAGTGCGGCTCAGCAATCCTCAGCAACTGCTGAACAATTGGTCAGCATTGCTGACTAATTTCTCAATTAAATATTTTTGTTTAGTAAATATACGCAATGTCGGATTCTACAGACACGCAACCTGCGGCTGACTCTTCGGGTCAATTGTCTGCGGCCTCGCCCGACTCTGCAAAAATTCCAACCACGATACCGGCAAAAAACCCAAACCGAGTGGTTGCTGGCAAGGCTGTCGCTGAGAGAACAAGACTGGCTCGAGAGGCGCAGAAATAAAGCCGCATCTGAAGCTGCGGTCATAATCGCAAATAACAAGGGAAAAAAATGACACACAAACGGCCGTTCCCGAGAGCGAAGACACGAACACCACATGAAACGTTCTCACCACCACACAATGGCTGAGTGTCATCAGCATTTTCGTTTCAATGATCGGGCTCTATTACAAACGTGAAGAGATAAAAAGAGTTTTCAGCGCTTCCACAAGTGGAAGCAGCACCAATCCACCGGCTGCGACCTCTCCTTTTATGCAAGCAAGTGTTGACAGACCTCCGGCTGCTGACTCGCAGAGTCGGTTGAGGTTGTAGCTAAAGCAACCAATTCAAAGGAAAGGCCTCCGCCCTATGGATTTAAAAATCAATTAAACTTTCCTCTGCAACTTATACAGATATGTCTGAAAACAAGGTAGTGGAAACGATCATGGATGCGGCCGCTCTTACCGGCTTAGTCGCCGGCATCAGCTGGATTGCGAAAAAGGTGGTGAAAGAGACCTTCACCGTTGACCCTAGCGGCAGCGCCATGAACTATGCAAAGCTGTCCTGGCAGGCAGTATCGCGTTAAAACAATACCTGGAAGACAAAAAGATCCTTCCGACCTCTGTTTAGAAAAAAGATATGCATGTTTTTAACGATGGCTAGCATTGTGATGATGGTCGGAGGTGCTATTCTTAAAGCCGCTGCTTTCATTGCCTTCACTCACTAAATACTTGTCCGGCGACAGCGGAAATGCGGCATTGGATGAAAAAAAGCGGCATGACAAAACTTTTGAGGCTCATCAGGCCGCTATGGCCAAATACACGCGTGACCGCACGAACCTTCTTGATTGGATTCAAACCAACAGAGAAATCAAAGAACAAGCGAATCAGAACTTCACGAACACCGATTACGCATTCAAACTCCATAACCAAGCCCACCCAGACAAGCAAATCACGCCACCCAAAGAGCCTCAATTCGCTGACTTTTATCAACCCAGTGAGCTGCAGAAACAAGACGAGCTGGTTTTTGTGGGCGGCAACGCACTCGCGCTCGCCTGTGCCGCTTTTCGTTTTCTTTAAACTTTCGCGGATGTAAAATAATGGACACCAAGCTCGCCAAAGTCTACTACAACCCCAAAGGCTACTGGAAAGACATCGCTACCATCAAAAAATTAGCGAACGCCGCGAAAGTCCCTGAAGGAACCGCCAAGCAGTGGCTCATCAAACAAGCTCTCTGGCAGATCTATCTCCCCGCGTCGCGCTACATTCCTCGCCCCAAATTCGACATATCGGCGCCTAACGCGGTCCACCAGGCGGACCTTCTTTCTCTGTCTCATAACAAGCTTCCTCTTGGCCGCAAAGTTTACAAATACGCGCCGGCCGTTGTCGACGTCGCCAGCCGTTACAAAGAAGTTGAGCCTCTGACCTCCAAAGACTCTGCTGAGGTTGCGAAAGCTTTTCAGTCGATTTACAAGCACAGCCCATTGACATGGCCTCAGGTGCTGCAGGTGGGCCGTGGGCGCGAGTTCATGGGAGGCGTGACCAAAGAAATGGAAAACCACAAAAAAGCTATTCGTCGCGGGCGCCCACAAATTAACGGAGACCAAGCTATTGTGGAGCGTTTCAACCGCACGCTCGCCGAGCGCTTATTTGAGCATCAGTATGCTGTAGAACTAGTCTTGCCTGCGGGCCAGCGGTCGACCGCGTGGGTTAAAAGGCTCAACATAGTAGCACTTCGCGCAGAGCGCAATCATCCGGCTGCCTTCGCATTCGAGTTTGAACAGCCCAGGCGTGCGCCCGCTCCACTTGTCCTACGCCAGCTACTCGTGCTTTTTTGCCTCAAATTCTGCGCGCACTGACCTTGGCGAACGACGCCCTCAGGCCGCTCAGCAGAGATGGCGATATAATTGCTGTCCGTGTCCATCTGAATCAGCTCGAAGTCACGGCGGTGGAGGTACCGATCCAAGAAGTCGTAAAAGAACTCTAGCATCCTCAGCTTGGCCAGCTGATACACCGCGATGCCTATATGGAAAGGACGAGTGATCGTGATGCGCGCCTTCCTGCTTTCCAGCTCATAGGCTTGCCCGACCTCTTCCACATCGCGGAATTACGCGCTTTGCAGCACTCTGTCCACTACCTTCTCATCTTTTGTGTACACCACTCATGTCTGCCGCTCTAGCGCTTTGATGAACTTGCCGTATGCGCTGTTACCGAGCAGCTTGAATACCTCGGTCAGCAGAGCCTTGCTCTTGTCCACATCTCCAGTGTGGCGGGCTTCTGTAACCTACTCCACGAACCAGGTGAAGATCTTCGTCGCCTCATAGTCGATCGTGCGGTGCACGGCTGTAATCACCGCGCCATGGGCAACATACCAGCGCAAGAGTTGGGCATATAGCAGCAGCTTTTGTGCTGACAACGCTCCCACCAGCTTTTTTCCGTCGCCTCTTTTTCTGCCGGTGCGGACCATGTAAACGTTCTTGTGTTGCGGCACTGCTTCGTCGCGAATCTGTTTGGTGAAGAAGATGGACGGCATTTCTTCATTTCTTCATCCACAGCTTTTTGGGGATTTCAATGTCCACTTCCGCGAATCCAAACAAGGTTCCGGCTTTCAGGCGTTCTGTCAACGCGGGCGCGGCTTTTGCTGGATAGTCCTAATGCACGACCTTTTCCTTTCCACAGGGCATGTCTCTCAACATTATCGACAGATAGAGCGCGTTGGCGTTGTAGCCGATGATGCGCTCGCAGATTTTCGGCTGTTTGAAGCAGTGCGGTCTAATGTGCGTGACGCCGGCTTTATGATACCGCGTGAACACCAGGCTTTGCCCACCCACCACGGCGTCTTTCAACATCCCATATGCTTCTTCACAAGGGCTGTGGAGGTCGGCGCCGCGCTCTATCGTGCCTCTCAGCAGGTAATGCAGGCTCACCCCTAGGAGGCTGACTGCATCTTTTAAGATGTCAATCCCTTTGGCTGTGTAAAAGGCGCGCACGTTTTTCAAGGCTTCCAACCCCGGCGCCACGTCGCGGTTGTTGTAATAGCGCAGCCAGTTTGTGAAAGTTTGCATCTCCTTTCTTTAAAGATTTTTTTGGAGTCCGCCATTCTGATAGCTTGACGAAAAAACCGCCTTTCAAGCGCGAATACCATGCCGGGTAATCCGGCAGCTCGGGGAAATCTGGCTTGTCAGGGGTGTCGAACCTATCATAAGGCATGTGGGATTTCAGATCGGCGCCGCAGTACGCTTCGACCCACTTTTCATAGCTCTTGCCCGGCCCCAGATAGTTTATGAGGTCTACGAAGAGGAAGCCGCTGGTTTTCATGAACATCGTCGTGTGCGTCTTTTTCCCCACTTGTACCTTGGCTGTCGTGTCAGCCAACAGCTCCACGAAATGTTCTTTTATCAGGTTCATATCATAATGCCCAGAGTTGAAACCGAGAACAGGGACCTGGGCGCACCATTCTGCGATCGCCCTGCGACCCTTTCCTGTTAACAAAGGGCTGTCTTCGGTATAAGCTCAGCTCTGACTCGCCTGCGGATGTTTGCCCCGCGCCTCTCCAGCTCTTTCATGAACGTCTGGATTAGCTTTTTGGGGTTTCCTTCGCAGATATGCGTCGGCTCGCGTTCTAACGTGTCGCCGATGCTCACGGTGATTGCCATGTGGGTTGCTTCGTGCGTGAGCGACGCTGTCACTTCGTTTCTCTGGCTTTTATCATGCCACGATTCAAAATCGTACAAGATCGCGTGCGGATAGGTCCGCTTTGCTTGGTTTGGCAGGGTGTCGTGGGTTTTTTGGTCGTCGCACTCCCATTTCTCGATCACTCGGTAGCCGGCTTCTCTCAAGGCGTGGGTCCTTGCTGCCGTGGCGAGGAAGCGGTTTTCTCGCGTTTGGCCGTGATTGATAATCTCTTCACGGGTGTTTGGACAATGGCGGCAGCAGCCGTGCCAATGGCAGCCGTGGTACTAGAACACCGTCTTTGTTTTTGGGTCATAACCGTCAACTGGCGCTCCCTCAATCCACCGCTCGCCGCCGTGGCCGCATAACGCGTGGTGAATTTGCCGGCCCAGCTGCTTGCTTGCGCCCTCTAGCCAGCGGACCGATGACGTTGAAGCTCGGGGTTTGCCGTAGAAAACTCGCTCATAAACGGTCTGCGGGGCTTCGACTCTCCTGTTGGGGCAATCTATAACTGTTTTCCCTTGCGCGCATGTTTGGCTGTGTCTTTGAAGATGGCAGGTTTGTGTGAAGCGTGCTTGGCAATCTGCGCATGTATACAGCCTTGCTAGATTTTTGATGTGTTTGATCAAAAACGTGTGTCCGTCATAAATTCCAATCGTCATAATTTTCTGCAGCTGGTCTAAAGGGTTTCTTTTTGGATGCCACAAAATTTCGCCGTTTTCCTGGCGCTCTGGCTCATAGACTCTGATAGCAAACCAAGCTTACAACCGTTTCCCTTGATTGAGGTTTGTCTGGGCCTTATCCAATTCATCGAGAGAAGTTTTTGGGATGTTCTTTTGTTTCAAAAAACTCTGTGCTAGCTCTCTCGCCGTCTGTGTGCTCCGATCGGGGCGCGCTCCTTGATACATAGCAATGCAGCGCCACAGGCACAAGTTGTCGTCAAAAGTGTCCAGCGCCACCATTTGGCGCCCGTGAGCAAGGTTTCGCAGCCAGTCTGACGATGCGCCTGTGACTAACATTAGCTGCTTGTCAAGCACGACCTTCACTTGGATGTTCAAAAACTTTACAAACACCCATTTGGTGTTCGGGTGCTCGATGTTGTCAGGGTTTAACCGTTCAGTTTCCTGCGCATTCAGCCATCTTTCCGCTTCAGTAAAATTGTTCATCCAAGGCGAGCCCTTGCGCTATTTATAATAAACCATTTTCAAATCTGTTTCGGTGTTTACTATGACATATGCATAGATGTAACGAACATAAAAAGCCGAGTTGATGCGTTGCCTAAACTTTGCCGTAATAGAAAGCGTGTGGTTTTCGCCCAACCTCTTATCAAAGGTCCATCTGATAATATTCTGCCTTTCTTTTCGACTTCTACCCCCTCAGGCACCCCCTCGCGAGCGACATACATCTCCTCGATCTCATTCTGAAAGTCAATAATCGGAGGCTTTTTAGGGCGCTTTATTGGGGGCGGTCTTGATAAACCGTTTGGTGTGACGGGCGACGTACATCGCTATTCCAAGGAAAGGCTACTATTAAAATAGTGCTCGTGCGCCCGAGTGCGACATTAGAAGGCTTACTTTGCGTGCGTCCGAGCGCAGCGTCAGAAGGCTTAACTTTGCGGACGCGCGCGGCGCGCCTCAGTAGTAGGTGAAGGATTCGACAAATACTGGCAGCGTTGCGCGGCGAGACGAGCAACGCGAGCCGAGCAGAGCCGCGCAACGCTGCTGGGATTTGTCGAATCCTTCATCTACTACTTGGCGACCTAGATTTCTTAATATTTTATCAACTTCTTTCTCCAGGAGTATTTTTAACCATTTCAAACTATTTTTACAGTCGAACCTCTCCTTACGGACACCTCGGTAAGCTACCACCTCTGTGTACGAACAATTCGCTTGATCTCGGATAAATAGCGCAGAATTATTTCTGCGGGAACAAAGGTCCCGCCCAGCATTGGTGCCCGTTTTAAACCGGTTCGCCTGTATATTTAAAATGGTTTAAAACTGCCCTTTCCTGTAGCATCGATGGGTTAAATTACTCTATTAAAATGTAGTGCATTTTCAGTCCTCATGATATATATTGCACTTAATTCTCGAAGCAGTTAGAGATAATTATCGATCGTATATTGCAAAAGAATGTACAGTCAACTCTCTCTTCACGGACACCTCTATAAGACGGACACCTGGTGCTGGTCCCGGCCGTACCTCGGTCATTTTACTATAACCAAACTCTCTATAAGACGGACACCTCCATAAGACGGACAACGGACACTTTGAAATCGTTAACGGACACTTGTGCATGTGACGTCCTAAATGTGACCGCAAATTATGATTTAGGACAGAAAAATTCTTAAATTACCAAGTACGTGACTCTTTGTAACACCAGACGTTTAACTGACAGCTCTTATCTTGTCGGGGAAATACATACCATACAAGTTAAAATTAAATCAGTCATTGTCCCATTCAAGGCCAAGATGTGGACTTTGAACCACCGGCTCCAACCTTCAAATCTACCGGGCAAATCTACTACAGAAAAGAAGCTCTTAGACTGGTTGACGACCTAAAGGAATTCGCTTCCACAACGCTTCAAGATGAAATCCTCATATCAAAATTAAGCAGCGTTAGTCAGCGCTTTGAGGATTTTAAACTGTCTACCTGAAACAATCCACGATCATAGATTTCTTTTCTTCTTAAGGTAGCATCCCACCCCAAATGTAACCATTAAGGGAAAAAAAATATTTTACGATAGAAAGATAGCTCTTACTCCTCTCTTTGTTTTTTAAAAAAAAATTGAAAAACTGTTTCTACGGGAAGTTATGGACAACATAGTGTTTTCTTCACTAATTGCCTTTAATGGAATGTTGACAAGTCATTGTGACAGTCAACACATTATTATCATGTGAAGGTGAATTAATCAACATGACACGAGCGTGGGACAAAGAAAAATTCTGAGTCCCCGACAGGAATCGAACCCATGACCTCCCGAACACCGGCCTTGTTTGGACACTCAATTTCGTCACGGCCAGACCACGCAACAATATTTTCGCGCTGTTGCCATGTCTTACAGAAAAAAGCGAAAGCGATTGAGCTGCCCTTTTGTACCAAAGGGATCGGTAAAAAGAAAACAAGGAAATTGTTTTGACAGGGATTGGGCTGACAAACTTGCCGCTGGCGACAAAGGGTCCTGCTATAAGTAGCACGAACTGTTCAAGGAAGGACAGGATTTGGAGGCGTAATCCTTCTGAGACCAACTTTGGCAAATAACGTTATTATTTCCTCTGAACAATGCGTCTCGTAGTCCATCGAGTATAGACGTGTACAAGACAGATTTGAACGACGCACTACCAAACATAGTTTGGCTAGATACTGGTGCCTGTATTTCTCCTAGTCTCTAGTACGAAAACGGGGATCCTCGCAAAGATTGTGAAAGACACTCAACAAGAAATAAATCCCGCACCGGAGGTTGCGCCTGGCAATTAATTGTGTGGCGGTACTTGTGTGGCTCTATTCGTCAGTACTGATCATATGGGCCAGAAAACAATTTGTATTGTTTCCTATCCAGCTTATTACCATTCTTACCCAGCTGCTAGCATCTCAGAAAGCATGACTTCCTTGGGATTTTCACTGGAGTCAGGGGTACTTGCTTTCTTCCCTGCCTTGCGCGTTCGGCGTCGCGTCGTATTCTTCGTCGTGTTTGTCCCGTTTACCTTTGTCCCCTTTTTCGTTTGTTTGAGCGCTATTGTTATGAAGTAAGTTGAGCCGTTTGCTTGTAAACCGCAGGTAATTACTTTCACGCCTTGTTGTTTTAATCTCATTCGACCGGTAGAACGTCTCTGAAACTGTTTTGCTCTTTTTCTCGAAACTATATTTTCAAGAAATTGGGCGCATGTTTTAAGGTAATTCCTCTGAAACAAAAGTGGCAATAGATTTTTGTTTAAACTTTGTCTACTGAATATTTGTCATATGACAACTTCAATTTGGAATAAAAAAAGGGGGGTACCCATGCTCATTAAGGAGCAGTGAGGCATTGAAAATGCCCCATTTTGGCATTATTTAATGCTTAATATAAAAACGCATTCCCAGTAATTGTAAAATCTTTGTGAGCCCAGACTCATAAGAACACGCATTAAACTACAGTCAATACAGTGTGTCGGACACAGCTAAATATTTTAGGTTTGATCCAGGCAGAAAGCTAAATCCTTGATTAAAAATTTGAACCAAATTTCTTGACGTGGTTACCGACTGCAAAATAGAAAAGGCCACAGTGTATCTGCTATTTTTCTTATTTATTCAATTTTCAGCAATAGAATTTAGATCAGTATTTTCTCACGCAAAGCTTATGATTAGTTGATTACAATGACTGGAAAAAAAATTGGTGTGCCCGTGCTCTTTGGTGAGCTAGACCCATTTTTCAACTGACAGAGCTCAATATCAAGGCAAATCCGTCATGTTTTCAATGCGCGCGTGCACGAGCGCGCGCTAATGACGCCATAAATTATGCCCAGTAAGGATGCGCAATGCAAATGTGAGGAATGACCTCAAGTTTGCGTGCATCGAGTTTTCAACCGTTTTAGCTCAAATTTGGCGAGAATATTCCTATATAATGTGGCTCAAAAACCATGTCGGCGTTTTCGGTTTTTCCTGTTCTTTCTAGAGTTGTACACAAATGAAGGAACAGGAGGAATATTATTTCGAACCTCGAAGTTTAAGCGGGCGTAAAAAACAAACGAGGCAAGATATCAAAATTCGCCGACACAGTTTTTGAGACAAAGGTGTTAAGAACTTGGCGCAATGTTTGTCTCTTCCTCTAGACCACTTTCGACTGAACAGGAACTGAATATTGCAAGCCATGTACTTTTGCAAAACGATTGGTATATTTTCAAGGCATTTATCTTTTTTCTTTCAATAAATATTGTATGGCAATGTTCATTTATTGAGCTTTCAGAAAATTTATTATATGGCTTTGGCTTGTGGTCAATATAACGCGCGTTCTGATTGGCTAAGAACGAGATCTGAACGGTCATTATGCAGCCGTAATGTCCACGGTCCGATTACGGATTATGCAAATTAGGAAGAGCCCGGTTCGGAAAATTCAAGCGCATTGCAACGATGAAAGCCGATTAAAAACAGTAAGAGAAAGTAAATTTAATCCGAGTTGCTAAAAGTTTAGAGATTTTTCCTTAACAAAATTTATATGGAAGTCGTTTTTGACTTACCAGCCGGAACCTTGGCGGGCACTGGTGAAAAACAATCGAAGTTTACCGAGTCTGGTAAAGCTAAAATCGCTAAGTGAAAAACACCATCGGCAGATCTGTCATGCATCCTGAGCAGAACACCACTAAGAAACTTATAAGTCATCATCCTAGTCACAACAATTACTGAAATATTGAACTCCGCAACAGTTCTTATCAAATAGATTCCCTCGCTTTAACACAAGCAAGTGTAAATCAGCTTCCAGGATCATCAAATATAAACAATCGGGCGGTTTCTGTCGGTAGCACTGTTTCTGATAACTGCAGGTAGTTTTAGACGTTCACAAGGCTTGAAAAGTTCATCCATAAATCCCAGAATGAAGAAGGCGAAGATATGTTGTCCAAAGCGATGCGGAGATCGAGTTATTCTGAGCAGTACATTCTGAAGCATTAGTATTTTCTTTCACCGAAAGACCCTTGGTTTGGACTATTTTGAAGCACTTTCTGTCTTTTCTATATGCGTTGACGTTTCGCCACAAAAGTCGGAAAAACTCTCCCATCAAGTTGTGGCACCACGGTACTAAAATACCTTGTTGAGGCTGTGACAATCATTTTTTCCGTTAAGAAATGTGTGTTTTTCACAGAATACGTAAAGGTCACTGACTGTGTAGTTTTGCTCTGGGTTTGAGACGATGAATGAATCGGTAAACGCGCGCATCGCCGGATGTAAATTGACGACTTCCGCTCGAATATTTTTTTCTTTTCTTTGTTAAATTCATGAGTGATATAATAAACAACTTAATAACCTCGACCGTTCGGTCGTTACGGGAAAATCTCAAACCTCGGCCTACCGTATTGCCCTCGCTATCGCTCGGTCAATACGGCAAGGCCTCAGTTTGAGATTTTCCCGTAACGACCTCACTCTCGGTTATTAAGTAGTTAATATAGTTTGTCCGGGTTTTTATATAACGTCTCGCCTTAAAACTGTGCGAACGCAAAGCGGCCATTTTCGGTGGGATGCTACCTTGAGTGCAAGCCCACCAAAGCCATGGCTATTAGAAGCTATTAACTTAACTTGCTTTTACCAATTATTTTTTAGAAAAAATGTCATCTTTTTAGACTTGGTGCCGCGAAAGACAGTCCTGAGTAATAAGATGGTCATGTTCCCGTTTGCAGAATGTACCGTTCACTGTTTGGACTCTAGTTAACACGTTAACTAATGATTGTGATACGACAAGAAATTCAATTTTATAAATATGTTTTTGCTCCAGTTTGTAGGTTTTGTTCAAGTAAATAACTTAAAACAAACTTTAAACAGAAGCTTATTTACTGTGCACAGGTTCAGCATTATTATCTTAAAATTCATGGGGTCATGTTATGTCGACTCTCTACAAGACACCTCTCTAAGACGGACACCTCCCTAAGACGGACACCTCTCTAAGACGGACAGCTGAGGCCGGTCCCGATGATGTCCGTCTTAGAGAGGGTTGACTGTATATCAATTTGAAGAGTTTTTCAAGTTCAGCCTCCTCAGGCAGGCGTCCTTAGAGTCCTTAAAATCTACTTTAGCGAAAGTTACGATTATTTTTTGTTTTGCTATTTTTCTGGGTTTTAAGAAGGCGCATTTTTCGTAAAACATTACAAAATTGTACTAGAAGATTTCTGAACCATGACTCGAGGGTCACCTAAACGAATCTTATGTGGGCTTCAGTTTCTGGATCTTACTGGGGCGTTCAAATACAGTTATAAATACACATCAAACACTGAACGCTTTCAGTGTTACTGATAGTCATAGTGTATTAAACAGGCTATCATGCGCCATTTTGCATAGCATATTTAGTGAGATAGAAGTTCATCTGATGATTGAAAAAAGTTACCTCTGACATTGTAAACTGAACCGAATTATATCAGCAAATCTCTGAACTGCTACCCTCCATTAAAACAAGAAGATGCAAAACAGAACTAAACGGAAATACGAATTGGAAATTTTTTTTTTAAATTTAATACCAACATGTTGGAAATGAGAAATAAATTAAGGTTAACATTTCCATCGGCTGATAGTTGCGACAAAAAGGGCCCCGGAGTAAACTAATCCAAGAGCAAGTAATCGAAAAGAGAAACGGGGTTTTGATTCTAAGCCAGGCAGGCGCGTAGGAGGGGGGGTTCGAGGGGTTGGAACGAACCCCTTTTGGAGGTCAATAATGGAGGACTGAAAACACGCACCGTTGATTTTCAGCTTTTAGCAAATAGTGGAGGAATGGAAAAGAAACTTTGAGTGTTGCAGCGTTTAAGGTCATTCCCCAGTATTGCATTGCGCATCCCTACTGCGCATGATTTCACGTGTGATTAGCGCGCGCGCATTAAAAAATGGCGGCTTTTTCTTTGCGGCTGCACCTCGCCATAGAGGTAAATCGTCATTTATACTCTAATCACCCTGAAACGGTTATAAAATATTTTGTAACCAATCTTAATAAACACAAACACAGCATCAGGGGCGGGCATCTCGTTTATTGATGCAGGATACAGCGAGCGGTACATCATCATAAAGAAAATACAGAGTGAATAAACTGAAAAATTAAACAGCAAAGTTGAAAGAGATGCCTTCGAGTGGCTCTTGCATAACTTACAAATTCTTAAATAGCCTACTAGCCCCTTAGGGATTCACGCCTAAAATACTTCTACAGTTAACACGAACCATACATAGTGAACATACTCCAGTGTAATTAGCGAAACGTTACAAAATATATCTTCTCGAAAACGAGTACGGTGACCTATCATTTTTTTCTGTTGTGTTGAATTGAGTAATACATTTCTCTGCGTAAAATAAATATGGGCCAATTCTCAGTGTTGAGCAAGAAACAACCGTCGGAAACGTGATTTTAGCAAGCAATCGTGACTGTAATCATGGTGCTATTGTAAGGATTTATATGGTATAAACAAGGTGCTGTTGCTCCTAAACGACCATGGGGACCCCTCATTTTTATTTCCAAATTTAAGTTCCTACAACATAAACAGTCAATACGCAAAGTTTGACAAAAATTTCAGTGCCGGTTCTATTTCAATGGAATGACCTTAAATTACCCTGCAAGAAAACGCTAAAAGTATCGGGAAAGTATTAAATTGCTAGGAGAATGGGTACAAGTGAAATTCGAGAACCTTACATGAAGTATGGAGTTTAAAAGTGGCGTCTAAACAATCAGCCGGACGATCAGCTTCTATTTTAAGTTACTTTTCCAAAGGTAAGTGACTAATTGTTCAACTTTTATTCCTTTTAGGCTTAAGTTCGTAATGTTAGACCACAAAAGCGTGTTTACGTCTGTTTAATGTTGTGTTATATTGAATATCGATCGTTTTACGTGGATATAGACTTACACAATCGCAAGGATCAACAAGGACAGAGCCTCGCTAAACTAGCCGTAGTTACGTATTGAGACTCAGACGCCAAGTTACATGTATTCATAATTAAAGCAACTCAAACCTTCGAAAAGGCCGTTACATTGATATGTCAACCAGCCGGCAAAACTTAAGCTTAGGCCCGGGCCAAACGTCGAACTTGTCATGTGTCGATCGATTCAGCGAGTGAGGTTCCTGAGAAGTTCGATCGTACTAAAAATACCAGCTATTTTACACTCCATCGAGTTTGAAATATTGACGTGCACAATGCTGAAAATAGCATTTCCGGGCCTCTAGATTTCAAAATTTTCTTGGGTGGGGGGGAGGGGGGGGGGGCATGCCTCCAGACACCCCCAAAGGCTGCTCGCGCCTTCGGCGCTCGTATTTAATAACCCCCCTTGATAAATATTCCTGTCAATACGAACACCCTTCCAAAAACCTCAGCTACGCGCCTGCCAGGAGTAGACTTGCCACAAGTCGACCTTTTCTTTATCCTTGACTTACTTATCTCCCTCGGGCGAAGCGAGAGGGTAATCTTCGCGCGACGAAAACTAACAATGGAAATATTATTGGAAAGGACTTTTAGAAAGTCTAGCCAGGAGAGGCAAAGACATAAATAAAAGAGTTCGAAATATCCAATTGTAAAAGATTGCAGTGAAAATGCGTTTGAGTTCGAAATAAAGAGGAGATTCAAAAAACAGAACTCGATTTAGCAGGTTCCGACTATAGCTATTATTACCCGCTGGGTTCAGTGCTCGTGTTTACAATAGTCTCAGTAAAGCTGTGTTTATGTTGTGATCATTTCTTGTTCTACTAATAATAAAGAAAGTGAAACGAAAATGGTACGCCAGCATGTGCTGATGCATGCGTTTTGATCCTCTTTCATTTTTCTCTGTAAAATAAATTAGGAAAGAATTTTTGGCATTAACTGCTGCGATAAAATGAATCTTGGTTGGTATCGCATGATTTCTAATCTAAAACATTTCACCTTTGTGACCTCTGGCCTGCTCTTGATCGCGAAATATTCAACTGGAAACGGGAGTGAAACAGGGAAAAAAAAGAATTGGGAGACAACAGGGCAGTGGTGGCATTGTTGTTCCATGAAATTGAGTCAAAACTCTTGAATTAGTGGCGGCCGGGATGGTCAAAAGAAGAGACCTGTGTCTATCCGTCCAATTATGAACTGTTTAATTAAGTTTGCTACATGCATTCTCAAGTCACGGACACGTTTAGCCCGCGTAGGTGGCGGGATTCGCGTGAGAGTGGGTTCTGCATAGGGCTTGCGACAAGTTGCTCGGCAACTTTTTGGCAACTTTTCGTATTTCGAGCAACTTTTTTTGTTTCCACCATGTTTTTGCATTCTAAGGACTTTCTAGTTTTCTGGATATCGGAGCAGCTTTTGTTGCTTTAATTGGCCATGCTTCCATATTTTCCAATGTTTCAGCAGACAGTTTGTGAATTTCTTTAATTTTTTTTTAAAAAAATTTAAATTTTTTAAATTTTTTTTAAGTTAAAAAAAAATACAAAATTTTGATATTGATGCGTAGAATTTAATCATACGTATTGTGAACAAATTTATTTAACGACGCTGGTTACGATGCAAAATTGCACAAAAATGCTTAGAAATGTTACTTTTGTTGTACAGATTGCATAATTTTGCATTAGACCAAATATAAGAAGAGAGAGAGAGAAAAAAAGAATTTGCTTTTTTTAGCAACTTTTGAGCAACTTTCGTTGCGAAGAACAACTTTTGACTTTTTTTGGAGCGACTTTTGAGCAACTTTTTGAGAAATTTCGGGCATCTTTTTGGGAAATCTCGAGCAACTTGTGGCAAGCCCTAGTTTTGCATGCCGACAAAGTAAAACAAAAGCATACACACGCGAAGCAGTCCCGCCAGACACATTGATTTACATTTGAAGGTCCGATCCAGAAAGGTGCACAACCGAAACGTTTTGATTGATTGATTCCTAAGTCCGAATTAAACAACTACACATTGTATTTTGTGCACGGTCAAACACAAAAATGGCAAACAAAAACATAAAATAAACAAGTTCTATAATTATAAACTGTATGGTGCGTTATAGCCTATTTAGTTTGGATAGATGCAAGATATGTAATCTGAATATTTTCGTACAAGTTCACATTTTCTTTAATCTCAGATGGAAGGTGACAGTCCAGCTCAACTTCCAGTTGCCCAAACAACTCAAGCCCAGGCTCCTCCTGGTCAGCCAGTGATATCTCAACAACAAGTCCTTCCCCGACAACCAATCATGTACCAGATGCAGCCCGGCCAACAACAACCGGGTTTTGTTCAGGCTCTTGCCGGTCAGCCAGCCACTACAGCAGATGGGCAGCCTATTCAGTATTATTATGTCCCTGTGACGCAACCAATACAACCGGGTCAACAGGGACAGCCAGTACAACCGGTACAAATAGTACAGCTGGGCCAACCAGTGCAACCGGTTTACGTTCAACATGTACAACCTCAACAACAGGCTGGACAGGGGCTGGATCTCACTATTGACACAGATTTTCTCAAAAGCCCTCTGTGCTACATTAAAATAGCAGAATTTGTGAGTATCGCATTTCCCTCTAATTTCGAGTAGAGAAAATAAGAAGACAAGCACGGAAAGTCCTAACTTCAAGGACTCCTCGCATAATCCAACTTGACTTGAGAACTTGCGGGGCGAGAAGACGGTTAACTAGAAAACTAAGTTAACTTTGATGATTGGTCATTTTTGTGTCTTGTGATTTAAACAACAGCAGCCTCATTTTTGCGTGCCGTTTCGAATTTATTTAAAAAATGACTTTCTCCGCAGCTCAAATGTAACATCTTTTATAAACTCACTTTCATTATCATAGCTAAGATGGATGGGCTCGCTTATGTACAGTGCACGTTAGAGATACCAAAAGCGGTACCCCCGATTCCCTCTCGTTTCTCTTATCTTCTTTCTTCGCCTCTCCCCCATCTTGAAAACTCTACGATCGCGGTATGAGCAGAACAACAAACTCGTCTTCGGCCAATTTGCCAACTCAGTGAAAATGTCTGCAGTCAGTCCTTTCAAGTCATATATTGAAATATCCGGTTTTGCAGGGTGTGCTGCTTGGCGCATGGGCAAGTATCCTCAGGTACTTTGATGATCTAGAAGACTTTTTAAACACAGTAGTGGATGATGAAAAAGCTAGCTTCTTCAAAGGCATCACAATTTTCTGTTGGGTCATGGTCACCCTCTACTTGATAATACATACGTTGAGCTTCCCTAAGATTTGCAATTGCAAACGACCGTCCCTGTTCACTTTAACGGTAAGTCAAAAAAATGTGCAAATAATTTCTAAATTTTAGATAGTGATATTCGTCAGGGTTAACGCACCTCCCTTTCGTTGTTGACCCATCCACCCGTCAGTAATTGACAACCTCGTTCCCAGGGTTTCTCATGTAAGGCGGAAAGATGACAGACCATGGGAACCAGGTTGACTAATTGATTGTAGCCGATCGGTGAATTTACACTACGAGTTATTTTCTAATAGTGGTGTAAATCCATAACTACTCGAGCTTTCATAGGATTATTCATTTACTATATGACTGAGAAAATTACTAATTATTTGAAATTGAATTGTTTTAATTTTTATGTATAAAGTAATGATAATTATTATTTTGTTGTAGAAAAGAAAGTTTTCAGGATCTAACTGAAAACTTCTGCTGTGAGTGGAGCTTCGTCACTAATTTTTTTTTTCACTACTGTATCTTTTTCTTAATTATTATTATGAACGCGCAAGTGTTAATTTGCACGGCAGTGCAAATTCAAATTATCGATAAATTTACCTGTTCTATGCCGGCAATCACAATGAAGCTATTTTCTCAGTGAGGATAAAGAAAGGTACTCTCTCTTGGTCATATGCAAGTTGCACTTGTCTTGCACTTCGAGGAATACGCGGGGAACCAGAAAAAAGGAGGGCTAAGGGGCGAAGAATACCCGTTCGTACTTAACCACCCGCTTATTTGTTTGTTTCTCTCTTCACTGCACATGCAAAGACGTTAATCACTATTTTTTTTTATTTTTTTATTTCACAGTCTTTGATCTTCTACTTCATCATGTTTGCAATGCTGCTCGCCTGTACAGGAAACTTGGTTTCCAGGGCCGTCGAGTTTGGAAAACTCGAAAAACTCCTTAAACAGTTTCCCTCTAACACGACAGTCAAGAAATTTGTCACCACACTCAGCGTTGCCTTGGTAAAAACAGTTACTTTTAATCATTTTTCCTGGGTGCCTAAATGCGCGGTGAGGGTAACTGTACCCCCCGCTATGAGCGGAAATCAGTTAAGAAATAGCAAACATGTTCCGTGACAGTTCTTTCGAGTTTAAGGAACACGAGTGGAAGTTTGCGAGGACGAGAAATGCTAAAACAATTGTTAGTTGACTCGGGCTCCGCCCTCGTCAACTATCACGCGATAGAGATCTCGAGCTCACAATCTAATTGTTAAGTAGCATAAATCTTCTAGCGTGCTGTCAAGAATGCAGTTCTCTGATTGTCTAGGCTGCTCACTATCTATTCTGTGATAGATAGTGGCATAGTAGTAAACGCTTGTTAACAAACTGGCGGACGCTTCTTTGCGTTGTCGAAGTGTCTGTGAAGAAGATTTAATTAGATAAAATTTTAAACGACGAGCAGATTTATACTAAAACTATTAGATTAATCGCTTTCGAATTCTATGCGTGAAAGTTGACGAGGGCTGCGCCCTCGTCAACTTTTTCGCGTCAACTATTACAACAAATATTTAGAATAAAGATCAATTAACGAAAAGACATCTTCTGATATAGTTATAGTTACAATTTTGTGAATTCCCCTACATCCTGACCAGCTCTGTATTATTTAGATGTTAAAGTATAGTAAGTAATGCACAATGCTGTAAACTCGTAATTTTGTAAGTAATGTTAGTACTGTAAGTAGCATTAGTACTGTAAGAATTGTAGCTGTTGCAAGACAATAAAAAAAAAGAATTCAGTAGAAAAAAAATTACGCGGTAGAAATTATCACTCGGTAGAAATCTCAAGCTCATGATTTAATTGTTAAAGAAAAATACGGCTTTTACGGAACCTGATACATTTGCTTTTCTATCTTATTGTGATATTTACAAGTTGTTAGTCTTGCTGACATTACTCCGTTTCCTTCATCTTTGACAGGCCTTTGGATTTTTATCCTGCATAGCGTTCGTCGTTGATATGGTTCTGAATCACAAGTTGTTTCGGA